>NW_026606578.1:0-495000 GCF_029890125.1 Rhinichthys klamathensis goyatoka | reverse complement strand
GCTTTAGATTGACTTAACCTGTAATTATTATGCTTTCAGTATTATTGATATGACATTTCAAATAGAACAGTTTTGCTCATATTTACTGTATCAGCTGCTTCACCGTCTGTTCTGCTGGTTACCAACACTCTACATCAGAGGATGTGAAAGCAGTTCTTTTAGACTTGTTGATTTGTTTTGTGTAATAAACCTTAAAGGGTTAGTTCACCCAAAAATGAAAATTATGTCATTACTGACTCACCCTCATGTCGTTCCAAGCCCGTAAGACCTCCGTTCATCTTCGGAACACAGTTTAAGATATTTTAGATTTAGGCCGAGAGTTTTCTGTCCCTCCTTTGAAAATGTATACACGGTATACTGTCCTTGTCCAGAAAGGAAATAAAGACATCATCAAAGTAGTCCATGTGACATCAGTGGGTTAGTTAGAATGTTTTGAAGCATCAAATACATTTTGGTCCAAAAATAACAAAAACTATGACTTTATTAAACATTGTATTGTCTTACGGTTCTGTCCGCAGTGACGCTAGTGACGTAAGACGCTGCTGACGTGTTCTCTGGTAACCAGTAACCAGTAACCAGAGAACACGTCAGCAGCGTCTTACGTCACCATCGTCACTGCGGACTCGTGAACGCAGAGCCGGAAGAGAATACACATTTTCAATGGAGGGACAGAAAACTCTCTGACTAAATCTAAAATATCTTAAACTGTGTTCCGAAGATGAACGGAGGTCTTACGGGCTTGGAATGACATGAGGGTGAGTCATTAATGACATAATTTTCATTTTTGGGTGAACTAACCCTTTAATTAATCATGTGATAAATAACTTTTTTTTTATGGTGACACATAGCACAATGCAATAAAAGTTAGAACAACAGTTTGTGATTTTTTAAAATATATTTTATTTTATTATATTATTATTATTAATATTTTATATGTGTTTTGTTCACCACTAGAGTGGATATTGTGGTGCACTCTCTTAAGGATTTACCTACCTCATTGCCCACTGGATTCACTATTGGAGCCATTCTTCAGTAAGTACCACACACTTGACATCTGACAAATATTGTCCCAGTTAATTATTATTATTAATTATTGTGTTTCCCAGTTAATTAATAATTGAATTAAAATTAATTGATAGATTCACTCATTTAAATATTTTAATTTAATTAATAATTGAATTTAAGTTAATTTAATAAATGTTATTTATGACTTGTAATGACCAATGATCAAAACCCGTTTGAACTGTGTGTGTGATATGTTGCTCATTGTTTTGTGAAGGCGGGAAAATCCCCATGATGCAGTGGTTCTTCATCCAAAGAATGCTGGACTAACTCTGGACAACTTGCCAGAGAAGAGGTGAGCTCTGTGTTCTTTAACAATCTAGTCATGCCAAATAAAAGTGCAGACACCCATTCTAGAGAATTTGATTGATGACCCAAATAATGAAGGAAGATCAGCAGTATTCATAGCGATGGCATTTGATTTCAAAATCTGCATTCTGTCAGATGTCATGTTATGATAGCTATATGCACTTATGAAACCTTTTTTTCCCCAGTGTTATTGGCACAAGTTCACTTCGCAGAGCAGCTCAGCTGAAGAAACGATTCCCTCAACTGGAGTTTGAAAATATTGTATCCTGCACTTTCTTTTGCTTTTGAATCTCTGGATGTTTATATATTATTAATGGGAACAGCTTTATCATTGATTTTGTTAGACTGCCAGTGCCAAAGCAAGCACATATTTCCAGGGTATTTGTTATACCGGCAAGTTTCTATATACTGTATATAGCATTTTAACGGTACTAGAGTCTGTCTCCTTGACTTTACTGCTATAGAGAGGGAATCTAAACACCCGCCTAAAGAAGCTGGATGAAAAGGACGACTATGCTGCCATCATTCTGGCCGCAGCAGGGCTCAAACGGATGGGCTGGGAAAACCGAATCAGTCAAGTATGTTAGTCACGACATACATCCAATTGAAATGAATTAATGAAAAAGAAAAAATTGCAGAGCCGGGACTTCAATCCATCAGTTGTTGATAGGATGGAGGCAGATATGAATGCGTGCTTGCAGTAAATTGTAAGAAAGGCACGAAATGATTAGAGAAGTCCAGCATACATCAACAGAGAGAAGTCTGTCGTTTCACTGGAAGATCGAGTAATGACATTTTAATAAAAAAATAGTCAAAACATAAAAAAGCCAACATATGCCTGAATAGTTCTCAATAAGATCAAAACCATGCATTTAGAAAACAAAAATACATTTTAATTTCATGCTGACTTTAATGTTAAAAGTATTTTCATCTGTATAGGCCCATTTGCAAAAGTAATTTCATATAAGGCGTGATATGGGTTTATAACAAGAATGTTGTATATTATTGGGGAAAACCCATATCTACCAACCACTATTCTGAATATTGAAGGTCTCTGATGACTACAGCAGTGTTTATAGTTTTATTTATAATGCATTCATTGTAGTTGTTCTATAAATTGCAGATTCTCGGCCCTGAAGATTGCATGTATGCAGTTGGCCAGGTAAGTGTGCAAGCGTGCACAAGCATTTGTAAACTATGAAACCGCATTAGGAATTCATGCACTAGTAGCATATTGTTTCCAGTTTATACCCGTCACGCTTTGCACTTATTATTGTGTTGTTCATGTGAGAAAAGAAGCAGGTGCAAGCTCAACTGTTGTTGCACTTTATAAACATTAAAGGAAACACCTGTGTAACAATGTCAACGGTTGCAGACAAAAAAGTGCAGTTTTTTTTTGTGTATGTTGCATGAACATAAAACATAATGCTTCATTTGTAATCAGACTCCTGTGAAGCCATTGTATACATTCTGTAACTCCAGAAATGGGACACTTAACCTGCAGAACTGTTTTTATATGAAATGTCAGTCAGTAAATAACATAAAATGTGACTTATGATCAGGGAGCACTGGCAGTGGAAGTCAGAGCACAAGATAGAGACATTTTGGAAATGGTGTCTGTCCTGCACCATCCAGACACAGTGCTGAGGTGCATCTCAGAGAGAGCTTTCCTCAAGCAGCTGGTGGGTTCCCTTACATACACACATGAACTAAACTGTCATTGGATGTGGTTCATATCTAATTGACCATATTTCTGGGCATACAGCTGTGGGGTTTAAATACTGTTCATTCCTTTGTCTTGCTTTCAGGAAGGAGGCTGCAGTGTGCCTGTTGCTGTTCATACAGAAGTGAAAGGGTCCATGGTAAAGAGCATGTTTTATGCTACTTCACTCAATGTAAATGGATGGCAATACAAATCTGAATGAGTGTTGTTGACAGATTAAAATCAGCTCTTTCTTGTTGCAGTTGTATTTGACTGGAGCAGTTTATAGTTTGGATGGAGCTGATTGCTTGAAGGACACTATGCAGACGTGTGTGGAAATAGACAACAAAGTAAGGGTCAAATAAACTTCTATATACATAACCGTTCAAATGTTTGTGGTCAGTAAAACATTTTTATTCAGCAAGGATGCATTAAACTGATCAGTGACAGTAAAGACTTAAATTTGTAACAAAAAGTTTTTTTGTTTTTTTTTTAACTTTTTATTCATCAAAGAATTCTGGGAATAAAATGTATCAGTTTCCACAAATATATTAGGCAGCACAACTGTTTTCAACTTCGATAATAAGAAATGTTTCTTGAGCAGTAGATCATCATATTAGAATGATTTCTGAAGGATCATGTGACACTGAAGACTGCTGAAAATTCAGCTATGGCATCACAGGAATAAATGTCAGGAAAACATTACTAATATTTAACGGTTATTTTAAATTGTAGTCAGTTTTTTTAACGATATTACTGTTTTTACTGTATTTTGGACCAAATAAATGTAGCCTTGGTGAGCATGAGACTTTTTTTCATTAACATGTACCCCTAACCTTTGAATGGTAGTGTTTACATGATTATATAGTAAATCATTTTACAGCATTATAACCTTTATTCCAACTGGTTTCTCTCAGGTGAGTGAGAGTGCACAGGAGTGTGTACCGGTACACGTTGCAGTCACTGCCAACAATATATCATCATCAGCCCTCGATGCTGCTGAGAAACTGGGGATGGATCTGGCAAATGTTCTTCTTAATAAGGGGGCCAAAGACATTCTCACAACAGCCAGGAAACTTAATGATGCTCGATAATATATTTTTGTACATTTTGTGCACTAGTTAGTTGGGACCTAGTTTATTAAATATTTGACATGCTGTTAACTTGCTACACGGTTCACTCAACCGTATGATCTATAGCTGAATCTCCAGTTTAAATACAACCATGATTGGGTGAATATATTAAGTCTCTTCAACTACTATACCTCAGTTTTAACAATGTGACGGCACCAATTTTTCTGTCAGCTGCTAGTTCACACACAAGACACTGAAATGTCTAATGTTTTGACTGCCATCCTCTCTCAGGCACAGAATTCTGGAAGAAAATTCACGTTGGTAGTCTTCGACTTCTAATGATCAGGCTGTCTTTATCAATGAGCCACATAAACATTAGGTGCTTAAAATGGCTACCTTTTACAACTGGCCATAGTTTTTAATATAGAACTTAGTATCTAACAATTTTATAAAAATGTCTATCCTCAAAATATATGGATTTTATTACTGTGGAATTCTATAAAATTAGGCAAATCACAGTAAACATTGAGATGCTAAGACATGTTACTTCAAAAGATTGAGGTCCATGTAAGATTTCTATTGGCAAAATGTTCAATTTAAAAAGTTAGCATAGGAAAGTTTAGGTTTTTCTTTAGAACATTTAACTTATGCAATGTGTTTTAGTCATATCAAGACGCCACAATGTGCCTTTTAAACATGTAATTGAGTCAACCATAGCAAATCATTTCACCAGCAATGTTAAATGTTTTCTGTAACTATCAACATGAGAAACAATTCTGTGAATAAAGATGATCATTATAACGTTACCATTGTTGTTCACTTTTTCCGTTGATCTCAAGCGTTAACCTGTATTCTTGTTCAAAACACACACAACACAAATAGATATGTAAAAGACAATTTAATACGTAAAAAGGCATCTCGATAATACAAGTTACATCACATTCAGACACATGGAATTGGCTCTTTTCGGACGAGTTGGGTGGCCCTTAAAAGGGCCTTTGGGTTAGTTAGCTTAGGACAGCGTAGCTTTTAATACTCCTGTGACTGGGAAGATCCCTTCTTTCCAGATTTACCAGAGCTAGCAACAGCCTGGCCAGTTTTCTTGGGCAGAAGGACGGCCTGGATGTTCGGGAGAACACCACCCTGGGCGATGGTCACTCCTCCAAGCAGTTTGTTCAGTTCCTCGTCGTTACGGACGGCCAGTTGAAGATGGCGAGGAATGATACGAGTTTTCTTGTTGTCTCTTGCAGCGTTTCCCGCCAACTCGAGAATCTCAGCGGTGAGGTACTCGAGGACGGCAGCCAGGTACACGGGAGCACCAGCACCTACTCTCTCAGCATAGTTGCCTTTACGGAGGAGACGATGCACACGGCCGACGGGGAACTGAAGACCAGCACGGGAGCTGCGCGTCTTAGCCTTGGCGCGGGCTTTTCCACCGGTTTTGCCTCTTCCAGACATGTTGATGAAGATATTTCTTTTCTCCGCTTGTAGAAGAAATCAGTAAGACGTTCCTAACAGTTGCTGCAGTATTTAAGGACTGACTGAACTAGGGTTGTATAGTCCCGCCCACCATTGTGATTGGTTACGCGCAGTAAAGAACAGACCTGATTGGCGGTTAGAAGCAACCCTAGAGCGGATGTGATTTCTTATTGGCTTGAACTTGCAGTGCATAAACAGCACAAACTAACGAACCAATCCGGGTCCATCTACATGTGCGCGAACTGATTGATTCTTCTGATTGGTTCGTGTGGCTCTGGTCTGCGCCACTGCTGGTCTTTTTCTTTGTCAATCAAATTTGGGCGGTAAATTCAAACCGTCTATGACCCGCCTCCCCTCCACTCCCCTCCCCTCCCCCTCATTGTAAGAACATTTTGGGGGGAAAAAAGAAGAGGAATAGATTTTCAAAAATAATTTATTCAGAATAAATTAAACATCAAATTAACCACAATAATATAAAGGTCTGAATACCTCAAGTGGCCCACTGCCTTCATTTTAGATTGTTCGGAGTTATCATAACATTCTGGTCATATAACATTTTCAGGCTTTATGCTCCAGGAATTACACTGCAAACAAGCGCTCTGTTATTGATTCATGAACTGTGAGTTGTTGACATGTTTTTCTATTGTTATTAGTTTTGGTCTTTACAGAGCGCTGCTTATTTCAAATAAATCTGATGATAGAAGAACCAAATGCTGAAAATATGCACCGGTTGGTATAGGGATGGGGGAGGGATACGGCAAGCAAGAGAGCTATTCCTTAAAGGGACAGTTAAACCCAAAACGAGATTTGTGTTCATTTACTCACTCTCATTTTAAACTTCTAACGTTAACTTATTTCGTGCAGATAAACAGCCTCGGTCGTCATACAGTGAAAGTGCATGGTAACCGTGGCTAATGATGATACAATTTTGAGTGTGAACCATAGGTTTGGACTATTCCTCTACTACAAATTACTAGGTTACATTACTAGAAAATAATAATAATGTTCTGTTCAACACTATCATAAAAGCTATCTATTGTATTACGACAAATAAGACGTGCGAAGGCTCCTGGATAAGTTTATTGCAACTGACAATTAAATTTCAGAAGAGGAAAGGGGGTTGTATGTTAGTGGGGCCGCGTCTGTTTTGTTCAAGAAGCTATCTCTGAAAATAATAATATTAAAAAATAGATAGACTAAACATGTTTTTACCTTTTTATAATATCCCCTGAGGTTTGTTTTCACGTGGACCCTGAAAAAGCGCTTTTTTCCACTGCAGATTCAGCCTGATGTAGCTCAAGAGGTTGTAGATTTTCAATAATATGTGGAATAATTTATAAATATACACAAATGCAAAAAATTCCCCGGTAGTGTATCCCTTTTGACATATGAATGGCTCATACTTTACAACCAAAACACACAAACGTAATTTAGTGAGAAATGCCTACAGTAACCTGTGAACGTTTCCGTTTTCTAAAAAAAAAAAAAAAAAAAAACATCATTATAAAAGATTAAGCCACAATAAAAGTAAAACGTACCACTATTTGAAAACAGGGCTAAATGCTATATCAACAGCAAAACGAGAACAAAGCTCACAGCATGTCTTAGCATATAACTCTCTCAGGCTCAGGAGAAATAAACCAGCGCCGATAACAGTAAACGATACACAAACATGATTTAAAAAAACGACAGAAAAAGAGCTCCCCAGCATTGTAAACAATCAGATTAAGATTCAAAGTGCAACTGATGAAATAAAATAAATAATAAAAACAACACATAGCGACAGTGTTGGAGGGGAGGCATCAATAGTCATTGATCTATTTCGCCCCCCTGTGCTCAATAACCGCATAACACTCCCGTCCATTTTGAGTTTCTCGAATTTGTTCACCCATAATCATTCACAAAAAAGCTCCCCCCAAATTAATTAGATTAACAATGCATCCATAAATGTTCAAATCCTTTTATTTACCACATTTAATGGCGTTTTCCATCCCGAACGCTGTAATCATAGGTGAAGGATGACATTCCAGGCAGGAGAACAACAAAGCAAGGCTGGCTTCCTGGGTACAGTATGGTCTGAAGTATGACGTTACCCCATAAAGGTTGTGGAATATCAATACCTAACATAAATAACTTTTCACACTCATTTGACTGGTGCCTGCACCGTCTCTCTCTCTCTCTCTCTCTCTCTCTCTCTCTCTCTCTCTCTCTCTCTCTCTCTCTCTCTCTCTCTCTCTCTCTCTCTCTATTTATCCTTCAGTTATCTGTAGTGCTGGACCCTCCATTGGCTGTGCTCGATTTGCCCTTAGTCTTGGACGAGCGGAACGAGAAGCGTTTGATGAGACGGCGGGAGAAACTTCCAGACTTCTTGCGGCTGGTGGAGGAGCAGGAGGCTGTGGAGGAGTCATTGCCCAGGTTGGAGACATCCTCGTGGGACTGACTGAAACTGGGGTCTTTTTCTCTGTTTTTCCTTCGGAATAGTAGCTTGGTACCACTGCGGAGGAATCCCACTGAAACAGAACATGCATACACATAAATAAAAAGAAAGAAGAAATATATTATCCTTATATTGTAATCATTACTGAGTGGTGCAGGGATGACGTCAAAACTAAGACTAAAATCGCCACTGATTCCCTTGAGATTTTCCTATGGCTCTTTAAAAAAATAATAGGGCTTTTCAATTTATGAGTGAAATAAGGTCTGTGGCAAAAATAAAACTTGATGATACTTGAACGTTTTGCTCTACAACATAGATTACACACACCCATATTGTAAACGAGGATTTTGAAGCTGTTATTTTTATTTTAAAAAACATTTTTAACTAGATGTTTCTAAATGTTACTAATAAGTAACTAGATAAGAATGTTTGGAGTGTGTGTGTAATTTATGTTGTAGAGCAAAATGTTCATAAAAAAATCATAAATTGAAAAATCCCATTATAAAAAGCCATAAGAAAATCTCGAGGGAACAGGTGGCGAATTAGTCTTCCGGGTTTTGACGTCATACCTGCACCACTCTATGAGCACAAGTTGTAATTGCTGCCTAATATGTTCATTGTTGCTTAAAGGGATAGTTCATCTAAAAATTACGATTCTGTCAATCATTATACTCACCCTCATGTCGTTTCAAACCCATTAGACTTTCGCCTATCTTTCAAAACACAGAGATATTTAAATTAAATTGATTTCCGTCTGTCCATTGAAAGTCTCTTCACCACACTTCAATATGTTCATAAAATAAATCCATATGAATCAAGTGGTTTAATCTACGTTTTCTGATGGGACAATCTGTGTTTTTTTTTTGTCCGTTTACTAAATTTGAGTGTTCTCTGTAGTTTCACTGATCAATATTTATATGTGAATATTAAGCCTAAATTAAATCTGTTCATCATATAAAGTGATCATGTCTCTTCAGAAGACTTGGATTAATCCGCTCGATTCATCTTGATTTATTTTATGAATGTTTTGAGTGAAAATACTTTCAATAGACGGACAAAAATCTCTCAACTTTCAACATTAAAAATATCCTCATTTGTGTTGAGGATGAATGAGATGGGTTTGGAACGACATGAGAGCAATTGATGAAGGCATTTTAATTTTGGGGGGAACTATCCCACGTTAACTAACCACATAACGTATTATATTATAGCTGTATATTACTGCCATATTGACATTACTTTGACATACACATCTCTGGCTGATAACAAAATACTTCCTAAATTGTAACTTTTAAAACAAGCATTTTCTGGACAGCTGCTTTGAAACAATATGTATTGTGAAAAGTGCTACACATATAAACTCGAAATGAATTTCATAAAAGACATTACAGAAAAATGTACACCTTTGTGGTCTTTGAGGCTACGAGTCTCCAGCGCTCCGGTCGATCCCGTCTCTGACTCCGCGTCATCCACGGACGGTCGCTCTGACGCGTCAGACGGTGTGGTCTCGCCTCCTTCCTGATGCGCGGATGCTCCGTGGTGGTTCGGGGGTCCACTGGGAGAATGCGCCCCCTGTAGGGCTGCGTCCATGGCTGCAGCATAGCCCACTGATAAGGCTGAGTCATCCTCAGTAATGGGGACCTGTGGGAAGGACAGAAAATTAGTTTTAACATAGTGTTTCTCATGTACATGTCCTGCAGGCACAGCTGAGGAAGACAACATCTCAGCAGTGTGTTTGCAAAAGCGGCTCCGCTGTCAGCCTTTCTGTGAACCCTGTTTGGAACTTCAGACAGTGAATTTGAAACTTTAAACTTTTCGACAGCCAGGCGAGGGCCAGTATGTTCTATGAGTGATATGTGATATGAGACGACTGAGCTTGCGATGACATTTAGATTTACAAATTTATAGATTACAATGTTTAAAAGGAAGTTACCAATAGTTAAATGTGATGTTTCAGTGCTTTAGAATAGACGTTACGTTGGTCACAATTGAATCCTAGCCAAAAGGTGTCCTGATGAGTGTTACATCAACATTATGTGAAAGAAAGAGATGACAAACAAACATTACTCTGGGGGAAAAGGCTGTTCTCGTGACTGTTTCCCTAGACACTTGTCTCATTGTAACAAAGATGTTTATATGAAACTGATTAGAAATGTCTGTTTACACAATGTTCCGACTGACCTTTGACACACCAGATATGATGAGAGTGCTGCGTTTAGTAGGCGTCTTCTTGGGTACCTTACTGGCCGACTCGGTCAGCTGCCGAATGGCCGTTTCTGCTACGGGATCCAGCCCATTAGGGAGGGTGCCTTCTGCTAGGGAATAGCACACAGACACAAACACAACAGGATCACAAACTTACACCTAATTTTGTTCAAAAGGCACTGCGAAAAGAAGAATAAAACGATAAATATTAACAAAAAGTATTATAATATGGACAAACTAAAATTATTATTAAAATACATTTAATGTATAACAAATTCATAATATTAACAAAAACATCTTTTAAAAATAATATACACATAACAATATATAAATGTGTGTTACTTTATTTTGTTAACCCTAACTTTTAACTGAATACAAAATTAATTAAATACATGATTATAAAGATGTGCATACGATTTAATAAATCTATGCATTTTAATAAATGTTTTTGAAAGACGCTGCTTATGCTCACCAAGGCTGGATTTATTTGGTCATAAATACAGTAACAATAATAATATTGTGAAATATTATTACAATTTAAAATAACTTTTCTATTGTAATATATTTTAAAATGTAATTTATTTGAATATATTTTAAAATCTAATTTATTCCTGTTTTCACAAAGCTGAATTTTCAGCATCATAACTCCAGTCTAATCACATGATCCTTCAAAAAACATTCTAATATGCCGATTTGCTGCTCAAGAAAAATGTATTATGATTATCAATGTTGAAAACAGTTGTGCTGCTTAATATTTTTATGAAAACCTTTTTTGTTGTTGTTCAGGATTCTTTGATTACCAGAAAGTTCAAAGAACAGCAATAATTTGAAATAGAAATCTTTTATAACATTATAAATGTTTTTACTGTCACTTTTCGTCTATTTAATGTGTCCTTGATGAATAAAACATTTCTTTCAAATAAATAGATACATAAATAAAATCGGTAACACTTTATTTTAAGGTGCTTGTAATAAGCAGTAATTAACAGTTAATAAGACACTTATAAGACCTTATAAGACACTTATAAGACCTTATAAGATGCATATAAGATGCATATAAGCGTTAACTACTTCATATAAGGGTTAATTAAAGGTCCAGGCCCTGAAGAGATCAGGGAAACTACTCCCTGTTGGGAAGGTCAGTTTTTAAGGGCCTGGGAGTTTGTGTTAGCATTTATGTTTGTTCGGCTGTTCTAAAAGTGCAATGTATTGATACTTGAGAAATGTATGATTTAATTTTATTTATTTATTATCATTAGTTAATGCTTATATGCATCTTATATGCATCTTATAAGGTCTTATACGTGTCTTATTAACTGTTAATTACTGCTTATTACAAGCACCTTAAAATAAAGTGTTACCATAAAATCTCACTAATTCCAAACTTCTGAATGGTAGTTTGAATTATACAATTCACAGTTATTTGTATAGCGCTTTTCACAATACATTTAATTTCAAAGCAGCTTTACAGAAAAGCATGAGTCCATATTACAATTAGAGTGATCTGTTATAAGAGGTAACTGTCTATGCAGTCTATGCAGTAAACTAAAAATGTATTAGTTTAAACAATGTAACTGATTTGTAAATGAATCATCTTAAAATGCTCATCTTAATGTGGAGCTCACTGCTGGGGGTTGGACTGGCACTGGTGCTGCTCTGCAAGCTGTTTGTGAGCACACTGGGAGTCTTTTCAGTCACCTCCACCTTTGAGGGAGACCTAGACGGAGAGTCTCCTCCTGCAGTTACAGAGGAAGAAACAGGATAGGGTGAAACTGCCAAGTCACTTCTGTGGTACTGGATGATGCAGACAGAACGGCATATGTGTTCAGTATCCTGCGTAAGCTGGCCTTTACCTAGTTTGTGGTCCAGTTTAAGTCGTGACTGGATGGTGGTTACTGTGGTGACAATGGTGCCATCGGGCATGATGGTGCGGTCCACGTCCACCTTCTTCGAAGGAGTGACAGAGGACCGCAGAGGAGTCGCGTTCTGACATGCACGCAAATCACCGGACTCCAAATACAATAGCTATGGATGCAGAAACATACGATTATTAGCTTAAACAATAAACATAATTAATACTTTCATTTTGAGAAAAAAAGATGTCTGTGACAACTACTATAGTGTTAGGGGTACAGCCACAAATGTCTTCAAACAATGACAAACAATCCACATTCATATATTTCTGTGCTTAATTTGCCTATATGTTCACAAACAAACACAATGATTATACAGAGCGTTTAAATACCGTTCATGTGTAGCTGTAAGATAATGTGAGTAACAAGTACAGTATGGACTAAAGTACTAGGTTAAATAAAGAAATAATTCAGTTATCGAGTTAATCAGAGACACGGTGATTGTTCAGCTCACAAGGCAGACCACTGTAATAAGATATGTTTTCTATTAAATAATTCACATTGACATTTAGAACAGGGACTTATCAGTGTGTTCAGAAAAGTGAACACAAGGCTGATGGAAGCCTTAATCAGTAACACTGACACTCAACACTGTATTATCATGCTAAATCATGCTATCCGTATGTATACTTTATTTATGGGAATTATGTAGTGACAAATAAATAAATCCATCCATCACGATTGGAGTAAATAGGGTTAATTATATTATTTAAAAATAAATCATTTTTATTCAGCAAGGGCACATTAAATTGATCAAAAGTGACAGTAAAGTCATTTATAATGTTATATAAAAGATTTATTTTTTAAATGATTGCTGTTATTTTGAACTTTATATTCATCAATGAATCCTAAAAACTGTATCATGGTTTCCACAAAAATATTAAACTCTTTTCACAATTCTTTTCAAAAATAAGAAATGTTTCTTGAGCAGCAAATCAGCATATTAAAGTGATTTCTGAAGGATCATGTACACTTAAGACAGGAGTAATGACTGCTGAATTTTTTTACTTCTTAAAATAGAAAAGTTTTTTTAAATTGTAAACATATTTCACAATACTACTCTTTTTACTGTATTTTTGATAAAATAAATGCAGTCTTGGTGAGCATAAGCTACTTCAAAAACATTAAAAAAATCTTACCGACCCCAAACTTTTTAAATACAAAATCAATTGGAATTCCACTTTATGCTGCCCTCACCTCTAAAGTTACGATAGCAGTTGGAGCCAGACCATGACCTGGAGCGATGGACAGTTTGTGTTGTCCATTAGGAATTCTTTTAGAGAGATCCAGTGGTAAGGAAGCACGACCAGGCAGAAACTCTGTCAACCAGAAAAAAAGAAATTTGTAAAGTAAAAAAAACAAAACAACAACTCTCAAGGCAGGTATTTCATGCAATGAAAACAAAAACAGACAGAATGGAGAATATCAGTCTTAAATCATTCACTTGATCATCTGATATGTTGAAGATTTGCTCCTATAATCTTGGATAAACTATTGAATGAAAAGTGACTCACGTTCTCCTTTGCTGTTTTTCTCCACAAGTCTTACTTTGAGTTCTTTGGTTTCTGGTCCAACATCCCTAATAGATAACAACATGCTTAGATTTATCACAAGTAAATAAAGATACACACACACAAAAGCTTCCATTTTTGTAATACTGAATATTGGAGCTGAAGTGACATTTTTCTACCATTAAAAGTAACTGGATTTTAGGTTATGAAAAGGCTATATAGTATCAGTATTGTGGTTGACTAAATCTCCCCTTTGGCCCCACAGCAGTAATCTGTAATTGGTATCACAGGAAATAGTGATGTGTTGAAAATGGCTGTAATTAAATGTGCTAAATAGCTCTTTGTTTCTTTGGGAGTTGGCTGCATAAATTCACAGAGCAATTGGTGGAGCTGCTCACGGCTTTACACCTTCATTCATGACAGAAGGGCTGCCATTATAAAACAGACTTTGATGAAAACACTCCATTGTGTAAAACGGAAGTGGTGAAGTTGACCTTTAAATGTAAGGTGTTAGAAATCCCATTGGATTATCAGTCTAGTTCTGCAGCACAGAGTTTAGAAAATAAATAAATAAAAAACTACAACTTTTTAGAACAAAAATAACCTTGTGTAAAAGAACATTTCCTTGTAATCTTTCCTAAATGTCAACACCTCACTCAGAAGTTGTCATTCCACTCCATCCGTTTAGTTTCAGTCTTTATGTTGATCTATATCTGGCTTTACAATAACATAAGTGTGCTTACAGTGTAAAGTCGTCAGTCCAGTGCAGGGCTGCTCCAGGACTGGGGGAAGGAGTAAGGAAGCCAGTTCTGCATTCAATGGAAGGAGTGTCCAGACTCAGCACACAACAAAGCTCTCCTACATGACTCTGACATCCTGGTAAAGAAATCACTTATGAAAAAATAACATACACCATAAACTGCTCAAATCTAGAGTTCAGTTTATCTACATATATGATATATATATGATATATAATATATTATATATATTGAATAATGTATATATATATATATATTAATTTCTATACACACACACATATATAAATATACATTTATACTCTACCAAATATACACACCACACATATATAAACAATACCAAAAGTTTGTGGTCAGAAAGGAAATGTACACTTTTATTATGCATATAATTGATCAAAATTGACAGAAAATACATTTAAAGTGTTACAAAAGATTTCCATTTTAAATAAAAAAATGCTGTTATTTTGAATTTTCTATTCATCAAAAAAGTCTGAAAAAAGTATCAGTAAAATGTCTCCTATTGTGGTACGGGGAAAATGTCATACTGCATTAGAACAACACCAGGATTGTAATAGAGTAAATAAAGACTTCATGTTCATTTTAGGGTGAACTATCCCTTTAAAATAGAAAACAGTGATTTTAAATTGTCATATTTCACAATACAGAAACTTATTTAAAAAAAAATTTTTTAAATTTTGCCAACCCTAAACTTTAATATCTCTTGTTATGTAAAGAAAAGACCCCAAAGAAACACATCCAATTGGTGTAAAGTGAACAGAAAACCAGCCTAATTCAACAAGGCATCCTTAAAGTGATAGTTTACCCAAAATTAAATATTTGTCATTATTTACTCACCCTCATGTTGTTCCAAACCGGTATGATTTTCTTTCCTCTGCTGATCACAAAAGAAGATATTTTAAAGAATCTTGGTAACCAGATAGTTCACGGCACCCATTGACTTCCATAGTATTTTTTTTTTCACTACAATGGAAGTCAATGGGTGCCGTCAACTGTCTGGTTAGCGACATTATTCAAAAATCTTATTTTGTGTTCAACAGAAGAAAGAAACTCATACAGGTTTGGAACAACTTGAGGGTGAGCTAATGATGACAAAATTTCATTTTTGGGTGAACTATCCCTTTAAGACCAATTAGTCAACTAGTCATTCAGGCAAGTAGTTGATTTTGAAAATAGCATGGCATTTCCATAGTTCTAACAAAAAGTAAGAATTTATTTAAGAATTTTCATAATAATTTTTTTTTTTTTTAAATAATGATCTTTGTGCCGTTTAGTCAATCTGACAATCACATTTTTATACCTTTTTTGACATCAGTTGCTCTGAGTTGGTGCACCAAAATCCGCTTGACAGGCGTGCTCTGAGACGGAGAGTTCAGACCACCAATCTGCTTCTCCCTGGGAAACTATAACAATAGGGAATGGGAATGTTTTATAACATGAAATTCACGTTTTATTGAGTTTTCCTTCCTCATTGTTGTTGACCGTAATTGCATGTCTTGTATGTTTTGTACTGATAAGGATGCCATACATCCCTACATGTAATACATCAAAAGCCGCGTTTCCACCGCAATTGCCCGGAACAATTTGTCCCAGGAACTTTTTTCCCAGGAACTTTTTTTGCCCCAGACCGGTAGCTTTCTGCGTTTACATCGCGGTCTAAAGTACCGGGTAAACTGCGCGCGACGGCTCATTGCTTGCTTGTGACAGACAGTAGACTGTAAAAGACAGTAATCAGTTTTGAGCGCCACATTTATAATAAATATGGAAGAGATTCACACTGTGCTGCAGTTGTTTGAGATGTATTGGTTTACTAACCAGGTAATTAACAAAACGGCAGAAAAGAGACGAGCACTGATACTAAAGCGTGTTCAGAAAGCTCGTAATGCTAACGTTAGATCTAAAATTAGACAGCGTATGTTATCAGCTATTGCGGACATTGACCGTGAGAAGGCTGGGGCGAACGCGCAGAAAATTTCTCTTCCGCAAATACGCTTAATAAAGCCTGAATCTCGTCGTCGGTCCAGCTGCCTTTTTTTATTTTTATTAAATTCCATATTTGCAGACAGACAACTCTTACTGCATGGAACTTCATTACTGCATGAAGCCACGAACTGCAATAGATTCTAAAAATTCCGGTTAAAATAAAATGCTGCGCGGAGTTATCCATTCATAATGCGGCGTGTACACAACCAATCAGCATGTTCAGCGCACAAGCCCCACCCGCGAAAGTTCCTGAACTTTGAAAAAGTACTACCTCGCGAGCAGGGACTTTCGGAGGGGGAAATATCTACCCGGAACTTCATTTAGACCCTGGTTCCTGCGGTGTAAACACACCGAGTACCAGCCCAAAGTTCCTAGTTCCTGGGTAAAGTTCCTGCGGTGGAAACGCGGCTAAACACACCCAACCAAAACATACACAATCCACATGGATCTGTCACAGTGTTCAGTGCAGTTCCAAATTCTCACCACACACTAACTTCTACTGTATAATATAGCAATCGATACTGGTATTTTTACCGCAGGGCTTGATACACAGGCCCTCAGGTTAAGGATCATGGCAGGGTGTGTTGTGTATAGTGTGTCCTCCACCAGTGCAGCAATCATATCATTGTCCACCTCCACATCAGAGCCCTAAAGACAAAAACAAAGATTTCAGTTTATTTGCATAGCTGTAAAAATAGTTTCTTTTTGTACCATTTACAAATTGTAATACATCAAAAGCTGAAAGGAACATGACCTATGTGACCAAAATGACTCCTTTACCTCTTTCTGGACTCTTTGGCGTGATTTTACAGTTAAAGAGAGATGAGGTTGCTTTGAAAAAGTCCAGGACACGAGGAGACCCTCTTCCTCCACTTCCTCAAGACAGACCTGCAACTACAGCAGCCCATACAGAACATCCTATTTCACACTCAATATGCAAAAGTATTATATTCATCGATGGCTGCTCCATTTTTAACCACCCAGAGATGAAACCTTAAACTGTGGCACTGCGCATCAAGTGGCGTCATTTGTTTGAGATGAGTATCGCATGCAATATTCATAGCCACCAAACCTCACAATCTACATTAAGCTATTGAGATGGGAAAAAAAACTGGCAAACTGAGAAGCTCATTCATGTGAGCAGTGGCAGGAGACGTCAGACTAATGAAAGTTGAGTGTGCAGCAATCCAGACTGATGCAAACTCACAGATGCAAATCCATTTCATTTGTATTTTACCTGGGCTTGCATGGGCTTCATCGTGATCTGGTAGGTATCCATGGAAACAGCAGCAGGTGACTGCTGAGTGACAGTCACGGGGAACGTTATGGTGTCGACCGAACAATTGCACTGCAGGACCTGGAAGAGGTTGAGGCAGAGATTGACAAATAATGACGGAGGGGAACAAAACATGGCATCTTATATATTATTCAAAACAAAAACAAAAAAACACCTTTGACAGATAAAGGTATTATTGAATGCAACTAGATAGGATAGGATGGACACATATGCCCTGATTTAAGAGTTTAAAAACATATTGATAAAAAAATTATAGCATGCACACAATGAGCTGATCTATTAACACGCACAACTGAGGATTGCGTCTGTCAAATGAGCTGAAGAGATTGTCAGTATTTCTCTTAAAGGAACACTCCGACTTTTTGGGACTTTAGCCTATTCACCTTATCCCCCAGAGTTAGATAAGTCCATACATACCTTTTTCATCTCCGTGCGTGCTATAAGTCTGTTTGACGCACCCACCGCTAGCCTAGCTTAGCACAAAGACTGGATGTAAATGGTTGCAGCTAGCATACTAATCCAAATAAGTGACAAAATAACGCAAACATTTTCCTATTTACATGTTGTGATTTGTATAGTCACAGAGTGTACAAAAAACTAAGTCACATGAGACACAGACATATTTTAACCGTATAAATACTGGGAACTATATTCTCTGAAGGCGAAGCACTGGTACTTGGGCGGAGTGATAACCGCACCACCTGAGACGCGCTCTCTGCTCCTCACCACGGCGCGTCTCAGGTGGTGCGGTTATCACTCCGCCCAAGTACCAGTGCTTCGCCTTCAGAGAATATAGTTCCCAGTATTTATACGGTTAAAATATGTCTGTGTCTCATGTGACTTAGTTTTTTGTACACTCTGTGACTATACAAATCACAACATGTAAATAGGAAAATGTTTGCGTTATTTTGTCACTTATTTGGATTAGTATGCTAGCTGCAACCATTTACATCCAGTCTTTGTGCTAAGCTAGGCTAGCGGTGGGTGCGTCAAACAGACTTATAGCACGCACGGAGATGAAAAAGGTATGTATGGACTTATCTAACTCTGGGGGATAGGGTGAATAGGCTAAAGTCCCAAAAAGTCGGAGTGTTCCTTTAATGGATATGTCATTTGCCTCCATACACATGCAAAATAAAGGGTGTTTTAATGCAAATACATTAAATATGTCATTTTGGATTCGATAACTGTGCACATGCAGTAATGTGATATAAAAATTGTTATTACTGCAATTATTTTAAATGTACACTACCGTTCAAAAGTTTGGGGTCGGTACGATTTTAAATACTTTTAAAATAATTCTCTTCTGCTAACCATGGCTGCGCTTATTTGATTAAAAATACAACAAAAATCAGTTATAGTATTAAATATTATTCCAGTGTAAATCAGCTGTTTTCTGTGTGAATATATAGTAAATATAATATATATAGTAAAGTGTAATTTATTCCTGTGATCAAAGCTATAACAGTCAGTGTTTTCAGTGTCAAATGATCCTTCACAAATCAGTATAATATGAGGATTTGATGCTCAAGAAACATTTATTATTATTATCAATGTTGAAACAGTTGTTGGTCTGTCAGTTGTACCGCTTTTTTGGGGGGATTCTTTGATGAATAGGAAGTTCAAAAGACTTTTGTAACGTTATAAACGTCTTTACTGTCACTTTCGATCAAATTAATTATTCCTTGATAAATAAAAGTATTGATTTCTTTCCTCCAAAAAATAAAAACAAAATTCTCACTGACCCCAAACTTTTGAACGATAGTGTATATATATGTAGAACACAAAATAATAACTGAACTTAATAAATCAAATTTAGTTCTAAATTCACACCATTTAATCACAATTCATATTATATTCAAATTAATATTATTATAGACAAGTCATATTATAAATACATTCAAATTTATATACACTACTGTTCAACGGGTTAGGGTCGGTGAGATTTTTGAAAAAAAGTCTCGTGCTCACCAGGTTTTTTTTTTACCAAAAATACAGTAAAAACTGAAATATTGTGTTACGTCCCTGTGGTCTCGCGCATGTGTGTTTCTTTTGTTTCTCTTTCTCTACTGTCTATCACATTCTTAGGCTTGTGTCACCACTCGCCCGCTGTTGGCTGAGAGAGATGTCAATCACCATCTACGTCGTGACGTCATCTTTCCTCCTGCAGCCTATCGGGTTTTACCACCCGAGTTTAAAAGGAAGCTGAGAGGAGCGCATGTCGGCTTGTTTCTTTCTGTTGCTCTGCTTGTCGCGTTTGTGTTTGTTATTTTCTGTTACAGATATTGTCCTGTTGTTTTTTCTTTCGGCCATGACGGCGTGTTTTGAGATTACCAAGTGTAATGTGTTCTGCCATGACGGCGTGTTTTGAGATTGCCAAGAGTAATGTGTTCTGCCATGATGGCGTGTTTTGAGGTTACCAAGAGAAATTCGGACAGGTAATATGTCACGTGACGTACACAACGCAACACTTAGCAAACTCGATGTATACAAACACCAGGTAAGGAAGTAAACGCCACCCTTGGATGTTTTGTTATTAGTTAGAGCAGTTAGAGAGGGCGCTTTGCGCTTTGTTTTGAAAAATTATTCAAATTTAAAATAACTGTTTTCTAATTAAATAAAATATAATTTATTCCTGTGATGGCAAAGCTGAAATTTCAGCAGCCATTACTCCAGTCTTCAGTGTCACATGATCCTTCAGAAATCATTCTAATATGCTGATTTGTTGCTCAAGAAATATTCCTTTTTATTATCACTGTTGAAAACAATAGTGCTGCTTAATCTTTTACCCAACAATACACCCATTTCAATACATTCCAAAACATCCATTATTGCGTTTATGTGGCATAAGCATTTCGGTTTAAAAACAAGTGGTTTTAAACCAATGAAGCGCAACAAGGAGCTAAAGAAAACTAATTTTGCTATATGCGTGCTGTCTGAGAAGTGTGCATATGAAGCCGCTGCTCATAGTGCGTGAGTGCTGAACTGAGATCTTTTTGCCACTTCATTGGGCTTGAACGGTTAAATACACATGCTTATGTGTCAAAATGCCCGTCTTTTTGCAAGTATCTTTGTAAAACACAGTCATTTATCTCTTAAGTGAACGTAAACAATTGAGAAAGAAAACACATGTGAATAAGTATACTGGATCTGTGAATTTGGTCTTAAAGTAACAGCGGCCTAATATTCCTGCTGCTGTCTGTGTTATTAATGTTAATCAAACAACAAAAGACAGAAAATCTCGCACTGCTCTTGACTGAATCACTTGTCTATCTTTAATGAGAATAAATGTATATTTAATTTATACAGTTAAGACTATGTAGTGTTTCTAGGGCTTGACGTTTTTCAGGTAGGTCTATTTCATTTGTGTCTTTATTCTATTGTAGTTTTTTTGTCCTATTGCTTGTAATCAGTTTATTTGTTCTTATTTTATTACTGACTGTTTACTTGTCTGCAGTAAGCTGTTTTTTTAACTTAGGCTAGTATTACTTTTTTGTGATATTGAAATTGGTGACAAGAATTATAAAGTTTCAATGGTATCAAAAATTGTGATCATAAAACCTTATTTAAAGCAAATATAATTATATTGTGATACATGTCATTTTCGTGAGATAAAATTACTCATATCATGATATAAGATTCACCCCTACACCCTTTTTTTTTTAGATTGCATAAACAAATTAATAACCTTTATTTGGTGTTTTAGTAACTAAGGGCTTACCATGCTGCGTACTGATTGTTCGGTGCAAGTCACACAGTCAATGGACGCAGAAGTTGGGAGCTGAAGACTGTCATCAAAGGTGATTTGAATGGAGCTCTGAACAGAAATGGAGATTGTCAGTTAGATTATTGCACATAAATCAGTGAAGAAAAGGAGTTTCTGGGTGCAATCACTCTTCAGATATATCTCCCAGGCTAAATGTCTGTTTGCATGTTTATATTAAGCAGCTAGATGATAGTCCACCATAAATCTTCACAGCTGCAAAACAGAAATCCCAGCCATTTAGGGATAAAGTAGCATGATAAACAGGCAAAGGAAGCACTGGAATTACATCTGCTTTACTTTCCCCACAATGCATCTCTCGCAATTATATAAAGACAGTGCAACTGAAGGGAAAAGACACAGAAAAAAAAAACAATTTTAATTAAAAGCTGCATAAATCAATGAGCAGTAAAAGTGGGTGGAAATATAAAACAATCTTAATTCCAGCTGAGCTGAGGTTATTCTATCATTTAACAAAGAGTGTGCTCATGTTTGGGACATGATGTACTTAGTTACAGAGATTAATACAAACAACATACATTATGTCTCTTTAAAAACATTGGTCAGTGAATAGCATACTCAGGATATGACATCATTCGGTCCAGGCGAACGTGGCAGACTGCCATGACGACAAGCTGCCAATGTACCTATTTGAGCCAGACTTCCACAGTTTTCAAATAGAGATCATGCAACAAACATTGCATGCCAGAACTCCAGGTAGAAACATACTAATCTAATATATAAGCTTGTAAAACACCCAAATTTAAAGATCATGATGAGAGTAATGGCCTTTCATCACACTAAAAGGAAACCTCTGTCAATGACAGGATATGTCAGCAAGGCAGAAACATTGGCCAAGCAGGATTGGCAAGAGAGGAGTGTGGTATTGGAAATGACGGTGCATAACCACAACACTGTGTGGAGAACACAGACTTCTGCTGTGGCTGTTGCTGTCACTGATGGGCATAGCATGAAAAACTGGACCAGAAAAGCTGTAGCCTTCAAGCATGTGTTGTAAGACTAGATGAGGGGTGTGTAAATAATTATGTTTTTCATCATCACAATTGACAGGACTGATCCTCAGAATAGAGGATGCCATAATGAATCTGACGAGCCTAATGCAGGAGAGAAACGTCATCCAGAAGCTGAAGTTAACAGATACTAGGCTCACATTATCATTAAAAGTACTACAATTTAATATCATAATCTCCCTTATGATACCATGACTTGACCGGTATCCCTTCTTCCATTCGTCGCGAAAAAACTTGAACGAGTTGTTTTCAACCAGATCTATTCCTTTCTTACACAGAACAACCTCCTGAACAACAACCAGTCTGGTTTCAAAAGCAGACACTCAACTGAGACTGTCCTGCTCAGTAATTGAAGCTCTGAGACTGGCAAGAGCAGCTTCCAAATCCTCAGTTCTCATCCTGCTGGATCTGTCTGCTGCCTTTGACACAGTTAACCACCAGATCCTCCTGTCAATTTTAAAGACGAAGGGCATCTCGGGAACCGCACTACAATGGTTCAAGTCTTACCTCCCAGGAAGGTCCTTCAGGGTGTCGTGGAGGGGTGAGGTGTCCAAGACCCAACATCTAGCTACTGGGGTGCCTCAGGGCTCAGTGCTTGGACCACTTTTCTTCTCCATCTACATGACATCACTAGGATCTGTGATTCAGAAACATGGCTTTTCCTATCACTGCTACGCTGATGACACACAACTCTACCTCTCATTCCAGCCTTATGATCCGATGGTTTCTGCTGGTGTCTCAG
This sequence comes from Rhinichthys klamathensis goyatoka, assembly GCF_029890125.1. Lineage (NCBI taxonomy): Eukaryota > Metazoa > Chordata > Actinopteri > Cypriniformes > Leuciscidae > Rhinichthys > Rhinichthys klamathensis. The sequence goes on along the minus strand of NW_026606578.1, from coordinate 471,720 downwards.
CCTGCCTGACAGACATTTCTGGCTGGATGAAGGACCACCACCTTCAACTAAACCTTGCGAAGACAGAGTTGCTTGTGGTCCCGGCCAACCCAACACTACACCACAACTTCTCCATTCAGCTAGGTTCGTCATCCATAACTCCATCAAGGTCAGCCAGGAACCTTGGAGTTGTGATTGATGATCAATTGAACTTCACAGACCACATTGCTAGAACTGTTTGGTCCTGCAGATTTGCCTTATACAACATTAGGAGGATCAGGCCCTTCCTATCAGAGCATGCTACACAACTCCTTGTCCAAGCACTTGTTCTATCCAGACTGGACTATTGTAATGCTCTCCTAGCAGGTCTTCCAGCTTGCACTGTCAAACCTCTGCACCTGATCCAAAATGCTGCAGCCAGAGTAGTCTTTAATGAGCCGAAGAGAGCACACGTCACTCCTCTGCTCACAAAATTGCACTGGTAGCCAGTTGCCGCTCGCATCAAATCCAAGTCACTGACTTTTGCCTACAGAACAATCACTGGCTTTGCTCCCTCCTACCTAAACTCATTACTTCAGACTTACGTGCCATCCAGAAACTTACGCTCTGGACTTAACTAACACTAACACTTTATCTTCTATTCTATATCTATTATCCTTATAAAAATAAAAAATAAAGTACATGTACTGCGTTAGATTAAACTGGGAAGGGTCATAGCACTTGCATATTGTTGTCCTATTGTTAGTTTAACTGCTTCTATTGTTCTCATTTGTAAGTCGCTTCGGATAAAAGTGTCTGCTAAATGAATAAATATAAATGTAAACTATAATCGCAAATAATCGCAAAATTAAGGCGTTAAATTTGACAGCTCTACCCATTACACAAAGAATATTTAAAATATTATTTAAAAAAATACACAAATAATATTTACTTTATTATAACTGTTTTAATCTAGCTGGAAAATTGTCAAATTACGCAAAAAGTAGTAAAGTAATATTCACCTAAATTTTTCCATACGTCTCATATTTCATGTTAAGCATGCGCTTCAGTAACCAAGCAGTGATGATGTATCCTGTAAGTTGGCATCATCCTGGTTCCCTTGACAAATAGCCAATTGGATTTTTTCATTGGCCTTTGAATTATTGCAGAAAATAAGTTCTGTGACCAACAAAAGTTTATGATTCTTACACGTTTTGTTCATCAAGATCTTCACAAATGAACACAACTTGCATGAATAATGAAGCCTAAATAATTGCCAGAAGTAAAAAAGCTAAAGCTAGGCTATAACTTTAATGAACTACATCACAGTTGCATGACTTCAACTGCAACACCACCACCACGCAGCTTCTGACAACTCCATCAGTTAGTTTGCAAGGGCGTGAGTGTAAACAATGAGGCTATAAAAGCGGACTAGTGAGTAGATGAGTTTTCGAGAGGGCGTTTTAATATTGCGACAACTTCTGTAGTTCAATTTAGCCACTTGTTAGAAACCACCATCTTTTTCAAGACACATAAAAGATAACAAAAACACACACAAGTATACATTACAGATATATTTTATATCATAGAACGAAAACGTGAAAATATCTTGAGCTTGTGTTAGATCACAAATTTCAGGCTTTTCACCAAAAACCCATTCAAAAAACCAACTGACTTTAGGATTATTCAAAAATGCCTTTTTCCAGGTTTTAGTACTTTTCCTGATTCCTGATACTTTTCCTAATGCCGGACATAGTAAGTTGTGTTATAATAAATAATGAAATGCTTTGTGATTAGGGTGTAATTTTTTTTAATGAACTGATATTTATATGATGATTTCCATATTTTAAAATGGGTCCAATATTTTAAAACTATATGTTGATGGAATTTCACAAGTTCCTTTTTTTATTTCAAAAGAATAAAGAATAAAGGCATGGTTAAACGTTTCTAAGGCATTTTAATGATTTGGCTGTGATTCATGAATGAAGGATAGATGGAATTTGACCAACAACATACTAAACTGGTTTGTAACAGTTGTGGAACTACTGCTAATAGTCCTTAGACTATTAAACTGAAAGTATATGCTCACAGGAGCAAATCCCTTGTGCTAAAGTGTACAGTTCATTTCAGTGCAAAATGAACAAGCTGTAAATACTCGCAGAGAGTAAAGAGTAAAGACAAATGTAAATCTCAGAGAGTAAGAGTTTAAGTGCCTCAGAGCTTTGAAATTAGAGAAGCTCAGCATAACTGACTTAGGTTTCATTCTCTCTCTCTCTCTGTACCTCAGCCAATGGGACAAGAGGACATGTTTGACTGGGTAGCATTTACTGGCTCAGCCTCTGAGCTCTTGGAGAGGAGGAAGAGAAGACGCAAATCCCCTACTGTACTGGCATATGTTCTTTATTTCACGCCCCTTTCTCCATCCTACAAAGAAACACAGACATGATAATGTGTGTATGTTAGTGTGTTCATACAGGCAGCACTGGGTCAGTGTACAAGATTAACATAAAGGTTTAACTATTGCTACCAACTGCAAAACCTAAATAAGTTCATTGCCAAAGCTCATTCAATTTAGTGTAACACCACCACTTTGATTCTTTTTTATGTTCTAGAGACACTGGACCACTTCATTTGCATTATGTTGGTTGACATAATAAGATGCTTTGTATCTCTCCAGTACAACACATAGATTAAAAAAAATGGCTAAACTGTTCAAAAGAAAAATGTTTTTAAATATTTTTGATAAAATTTTGATTCTAATTTTGAATCATTCTTGATGTTAGTGTGAGATTCAAAATAATGATTACATTAACTTGAATGAACAAATGAATAGCATGATTATACCTAATCATACTTGATTAGAATGATTGTAAATAGGTATGTGATATGCTTTTCTTCAGAATTGTCTTTATATGATTGTAGATGCAAGAAAATATCAGAAAAAATAAGTTAAAATACAAAAAATCATTTTGTAATCCATTAGGCCTATACTTTTTGGTAAGGTCAAGTGTATGTGCAATATAACTTAAATTTTGTGTAATTTATAATGATTTTCACTATTGCATATTGCATGCTTAAACATTAAGAAAACAAAGGTTAACCTACATAAATATGTGCTATTATTAGACGCATATGCATATCCAAGTGTTTGTGCAGAGTGTGGAAGCTAAAGTATAGCGCACTTACTGCATGACATGGAGGCTCCGCCGCGATCACTTGCTTTTTTTCCTGATAACAGCGGAAACAACTTAAAATACTTGTCATTTTGGTCATACATATATCGTCAACTTCATCTTTGCAATCTTCTTCATCTAATTAAAATGCCTCCTTGCTATTTTTTTCCAACACATTCATAATTATTAGGCTATTTTATATTTATTAATTATACTACATGACTTTTATAAATGTCACAAAATAAATCAAACATTAAAAGGCCCTTGCACACTGAGTCCGAATTTTTCGTATGCGTTTTTTCGTATTCGGGATTCGGTGGCTCTGAATTGTCAAAACACCATTCAAACTGCTTGCTACAGATGCGAAAAACGCAGAAAATCGAACCCGATTCGATTTTTTTTATGACGGACGAAAGTTTCGGAGGCAGTGTGCAAGCGTGATTGACATAACGTGAGATTGTATTTATTTTTTAATGTGCGACAATTTCGGACGCAAATTTCACATGGTCTAAAGCACACGGCGCAAGTGCACTTTTGATCCACTTTTGCTAGTTTAACTACGGGAAAAATGGTCGGCGCGCCTGGCGCATGGTCTAAAAGGGTTGTCCCTATTCCCTTAATGAGTAATGGGTGATTTGGGCGTAACGTGCAAAATAAACCAATCAGAGTCTCATCTCCCATTCCCTTTAAATCCCAGTTGCGCTATTTACATGGCGGAATTTGATAGTGGAAAGACTGAACGCGTCTCCAGAGCGCAAACGGATTTGCCCGTAAGCAAAGTTAAAGCTATTAAATAGATTTACGCACCAAAACAGGATACAAGGTATGAGACAAGAGAGTGCGGTGTAAACGACTCTGTGGTACTAGTTGACTAAAAAAAATCTTTAGTCGTGGCAGCCCTAGTTAGTACCACAAAAGCAATCTGATTCAAATGTGTGCTGATAAAAGCTGATGGTTTTACATCACAACACGTCTTTCTAATTCTCTTCTCAGCAAAAAAAAAAAAATCACCACAATAGGTGTAATTTGCATACAGAGACAAATCCTTGTCATTTACATCACACATTTGCATGATCATCATCTGTGCTCTTTCACAACATCATGCTGTGATCCACATGTGTGACACTGGCTATTACCCACTACAAACAGACACATGCACTGAGACCAGGCAGGGCTAGAAGAAGAACATTAGTATTAAGCTGGACACCTTTCTTTTGCACATGAAGTCTCCAAACAGCTGCATGACCACTGAAAATGGGTTTCTAGGGAAAGACTGCACATCCAACTATAGCACAGATGAAAAAGCTCATTCTGTCCTGTGCATCAGCAGATTGTTCAGGTTCCATCAGTGAAATCAGCATACGTAATGAAAAAAAAATACAGGACCTGTCCACCCCCACATGGCACAGTTAAGCATTTGAACAAAATCACCACACATTCCATTTTAGCCACGCCAGCTTGCATTTTCAACACAAGTCAAAGTAGGAAATGGTGTGCGTGCATTAACTTTGTGTTCAAAGAGTGTTGGGCAATGTTTGATTGTATCCAGAAAATGATAAACATATGCACGTTTTTTAGTCTTGCCATGCCCACGATATCATCATTTTCACATCATATACAATTTTCTGGTGTATAAAGCACTACATAAATAAAGGTGACTTGACTTGGCATTGGTACGGAATCCGTGATTATAGCCAATTATATGGGGTATAGGTTGCTTGGACTCTAGGGGCCCTATATTAACGATCTAAGCGCATGGTCTAAAGCGCACGGATCAAGAGCACTTACAAATCCACTTTTGCTAGTTAAACGACAGGAAGAAATGGTCGGCGCGCATGGTCTAAAAGAGTTGTCCCTATTCTCTTAATGAGTAAATGGTGTGTTTTGGGCATAACGTGCAATAAACCAATCAGAGTCTCATCTCCCATTCCCTTTAAATGCCAGTTGCGCTCACGCCATGGCGGATCCGCCATTTACATGGCAGAATTTGCAAGCGGAAAAACTGAACGCTTTTCCAGAGAGGAAATGGATCTGCGCGTGCGTGAGGTTAAAGTGCGCAAGCAGACCATCCATGGGACAAGCCGGATTCCACCATATCTTTATGTACACAATAATAATCGTTTACATTGTAATCCTTTTATTTTTAATATTTTGCTAGTTTGTGGGCTGCTGCGCGTCCCTGTGTGTGTGTAATAAGCAGAGTGTACGCGCGTTGTGCACCCGCATATAGGCTCATAATACTAATGCCCTTTAAAGCAACACCAAGTAACTTTTCCTCTGTGGTCGTCCTTCAGGTTGGAAGCGGAATTGTCCATTTCCGCTGTTGTAAATAATTTAGCGTATACCGCAGCCTACTGTCGCACGCACGCTTGTTGTTTATCCAGCTTTGGAATAAACGATGTCCACAGACAAGGTAGAGTATGTTGCATGATTTCATGAAAGTATGATGTATTGCGACATCAGAAACAAAGAAAAACTAAATAATGACTATTGTAACGCTTGACGTAAAGCAAGTCAAATTTATAGTTTTCTTATGTCTCATTAGAACTACAGAAACGCGACCCGATCTGGCAATCTTACATAGCGTGGTTATAGCAGATATAGGACCGCAAAGCAGAGGCATAAGTGCCTTTCACCCTGTTACGACTTGATGAACCACTGAAACGATTTTGGAAACATTATTTTAAGGTAACAAATCTTAGTGTTGCTTTAAATAAAATAAAATAAAACTGCGTTTTTGTTCGCCAATGGGCATACTGGTCTAAAAAAAGAGGTGTGTTCAGGTGCATTGTTGGCGCATTGCTATTTTGAGGCAACTGAAATAGACTGTGCCATTGACCAACAAAAACCTGGTCTAAATTCAATGGCACAGTCTATTTCAGTTGCCTCAAAATAGCAATGCGCCAACAATGCGCCTGAACACACCTCTTTTTTAGACCAGCATGCCCATGGGCGAACAAATGGCCGCAAATGCATTTGCTATTTAAACAACGTGGCGCAGGACTAATAACTGAAACTAGCAAAAAACACTTGAGTCGCGCCTGGCGCCTCATTGCGTCAGGTGTATGATAGGGCCCAGTGTGTTGCTTGCTATGGGGTAATGGGCTTCAGAATCAGATAAAGAAATTTTCACTTAAACTTGGAGGAAGGTATAATTGTTAGGTACTATGGCATGCCCTGTGACTACACAATATTTAAGCAAATGTTGTTAAGTAAGTTTCATTCATAATGTTTACCCCTTTAAACTGGTATAAACTAAACCACCACTCATTCGGAGTATAACCGGTATTACAGTATAAAATGGAAAGTCTGCGTTTTGATACAAAACTACTAATTAACCTCTAGAATATCCTAAAATACCATAACCTGCAGTTAAAAAAAGATAAAGGGGACATGTAATTTCAAAAAGAGCTAAATTAGAGATAAAGTGAAAGTGCAACAGTGCTTGCCCACTTGATTCGGGAAGTTATAAGCCATGAAGCAAACCAATCAGCTATAAGGTGAATGACTGTGTACTTAACGGATATAACAAATATATACACAAATATTTTTGAGAATGTGAGGAGACTGACTCTGTTAGATCATTCGTGATTTGCTTGCTGTGATTCTACTTGGAGATTTCTTTGCAGAATTATGGGTAATGTAGTTTTTTCACCAGGAATTTCATTATTAAACATGATTATTTAAACAACAAGGTGAAATAATACAGACTGATGGCTTCAACAAAAGCATATACCATCAATGAACAATCTACAGTTTGACCTGTCTTTAAAGATTTATAAGTTATCATTAAAAATCAATTTCCATTTGGAGAAAATAAATGGGATTTTTACTTCCGGATTCCGACAGTTGCACACTATAAAAGCGGTATGCTAAATATGAGTCCAGTGCTTAATTTGAGCCGGATCCTGCATTTGGAGGTTATGTTTTGATATCGGGCCGCCCCATATATATTTTTAGCAATCAGACAACGAGTTGTCTCAGAGAGGGATTCGTTAATTTTTTGTTGACCGTGTGCACGCAAACATACCATACAGGAAACAGAAATGATTATTTCATCTCGAGTCTTCTGGTCAGAGTCTTTCATTAATCCTGTGACAGACCCATTGGCTAAGGCTATGCAGTCTGTACCGGAAACAGAAATGATTAGTTCACCTCTTGAGTCTTCGGGAGGTAAACGAATAATTTCTGTTTCCGGTACAGACTGCATATCTTCCGAAATGAACGAAATTACTATTAGTTTATTTTGCTGAACGAGACTCAAAGATCCGAGTCAGTAAAATGATCCGAACTTCCCATCACTACTAAATCGTTCTGTAACAGTATATTGGATCCGTGCATAAACTCTTAAAGTTACGGCAGCCTAATATACCTGCTGCTGCTGCTTCTGCTGTCTGTCATGTTAATCAGAGAACAAAATACAAAGAGAAAATCACATTTTACATTTGATTACTTTATTTAATTTCTGTAGTATTTCTTACTCGAATAATGTTAGAGCCACCAAAACTTAAAGATGTTTATTTAATTTGTTTCTTTATTCTATTGTTTTTTTTTTTGGTGCTATATCTTTTACAATTTGTTTATTTGTTCTGATTTTATTGCTGACTGTTTACTTGTCTTTTTTTGTAAATTTAGTTACAATTTTCAAATAAAGCCTCAATCTGCTGTGTATAAGCTATTGCAACAAAATTAGCCAAATTATCAAAAAATACGAAATAATAATAAACATATTGTTATTGGCAGCCTATATATGGCAGTTTTCCCTGTGGTATCGAAAATGGTATAGAATATCAATATATTTCAAGATATCGTATCGAGGTTAGAAATTCCAGTATCGTGACAACACTATTAGCCAATGAGCCTCAGATAATTTGATCATGAGACCCCTGCTATGGAGAACATGGTTTTGTGTATGTTATCCTCCTACTCTCTCATTCTACTAGTAAATTAAGATGTTTAATAGTGTGTTATCTCAGACAGGGTCTTGATAGTCTGTTGGTGTATGTGTGCTTGTCTCATACAAAGAAGGCAAGTGTAAGACTATGGATGACAGAGTATGTTCCCTAGACACATTGGTATAATGTCACTTTGAGTTTGAGCCACCCTGCCATAAATCCCCCTCTGGCCTCTTCAAACACACCACAACAACAATTTGAACCAACCAAAAATATACTTCTTCAGGCACCGTGACAGAACATGATGACAAAACTAGGGATCCAAAGATTCCTTGGGGCAAATATAAATCACTGGGTGCCAACACCTGAAGGCAGTGCAATGCCATCTCAAAATAAAGGACAATAGAGGGATATCGTCATGCACAACTTTGCTGTGAGCCTTGTAATAGTTCAGTGTTGATCTGTAACATGTTATTGATATATGGGTCTGCTGCTTTGCAGGCTATTCATAAACTGAAGCAAAGTAAAGGCCAATTCACACTGGACTAACAGAGGCCGACCAACACGGACAATCACCAGATTACACTACGTCACTTCACAGGTATTTCACGACCCCACAAACACAGATTAAACATGTTCAATCACTGAAAACAAGCGCTCCAAAATAGTAAATATATCTTTATATCTAATATTATAACTTACTTTCAAGCATATCCACCAAGAAAGAGAAAGAAAAAGAAAAGGGAAGGAGAAAAGGCAATAGCGAGACAGAAATAGTAAATACAAACTAGTTTGGCCTTGAGCCCCGTGTGTGATCGTGTGCAGACAGTGTGTTATTCTGTGTGCTGCAGCAGGCATGATAATGTGCCATCATACCATTCCATCATATGCACAGATGCCACACACAAACACACACACACACACACTCTTAAACACAGACAATCCTGACACTGACACACATGCCTGGAGGACTGAGCCATATCAGCAGCAGCTAAACTCAGAACATTGATGGTACCAAACGGGCCAGCTGGGAGAGCAAGAGACCACATGATTAATCAGACGTTTTTTCAGTATTTAAATTACATTTTAAAAATAGTTGCTCTTAAAGACAATGAGCCAGAGGATCTGAACTGTTCTATATGCTGCAGCTCAAACACGTTTCTTTAGTGACCATGTAATGACCATTTGAAGACGTGTCAGTTGTGCTGTTTTAGTTTTTGTTAAAACTCATTTTTTTAGGATTCTCTGCTGAATAGAAAGTCTTTACTGTCACTTTTAATAAATTTACTGTCTCCTTGCAGAATAAAATTATCAATTTCTTTTGAAAGCAAAATCTTATTGACCCCAAAATTCTGTCTGGTAGTGTATGGATTGGATTAGTGCACAGTTGTAAATAAAGATACATTAAACTTTGACCTCTGGCCCTTAGGAAGATGCTCTGTATACGTGTTCTATATTATATTGAGACAATATTTCCTTAAACAAGTATTAATCTATTACATTTATAATTTTGCTCAGTATCTAATCATACAACAATTTTGTTCACTTTCCCCCCCAGAACTGGCCCTGAAATTCAAAATGACTATTAATTTATTTTTAATTAAATGTTTTATTTTAGAACATATACTTGAATAAAATAAAAATCCAATCAATCAATCAAATTAAAGAGTATTAGAATTGTAAATATTCAATTTAAAACAACCAGAGAGAACAACATTTAAAAGTAATATTAAATTCTATAAGATACGCATATACATTGACCCTTTGCTCTGATTTCTCCAGTCATGTATCAGTTGACTTTCCCCAGTCAAGATCAAGTAAATCCTGTCAGTGAAAAATTAAATAGATAACTTATCCAAATCAGTTTACATCAAAGAGCTGTGCGCCTTTAAAAAAAACTTTGTTTATTAGCAAGTAGTGTACATAAGTGTGTGTGTGTGTAGTATGTGTGAACTATCTCAGAGGACGTCCTTCTATTGTTATTGCCACATATAACCAGCTGTGCAGATCCACCCCCCACCCCCCAGCCAAATCCCTGGATTACTAAAGGGAGTTTGTGTATGTGTGAGCATGTTGAGTGAGAAAGAACGAGGAAAGAACGAGCGAAGGATAAAGCCTCTTAGCAGTCCTCACACGTCACAGAAATGTAGCCCAAAACTGACCAAATATGACCATAACTGCAGCACACAGACCATAGAGCAACACTTCATTCTCACTGCAGCAAAATAAGCTAAATTTAAGGTTGACATCAAGGTTTCTCTGGGGTGCTGGTAAAGTAATATCCATCCTTTTTTATTTTTTTATTTTACTTTTTTAAGCCTCTACTACCATCTAATTTGATTTATTTAGAAACAGACATGCCTAAAGCAAGTTCAACCTGGATTTACACATTATGGAGTGTCAAAACTGATCAATCACATCCTTTATTGAACATCTTCCCCATAATCCGTCCCTTATAGACAGTCCAACTGTAACAGTAAGCGTACCAGTAATCAGATTAAAATCCCACTGGATGTGAAATTATGCAAAGGAGATTAACCAGTGGTCAATGGCTGGATTATCCTCCTAGTGAGAAGTTATCTGGAGACCTTCGTACTAACGATTATAATTCAAATAAAAAGTTGCAAAATTTCATCTGAATGAATTAAACAAACTCTTTCTCGTTGGTGCAGTGGTCTCCCTGCATTTTCCTCTCAATGCCTCAGGCAACCGCACACACATATGCACAGAGCCCTAAATCTGTCTTTTTCCCTTCTTTAAATGAGTGCTTATCTCATTGATTTGCATTACAAGCTATTCAGAATTTCATCATACTTTTTGGCCGTATAAATATCTGCAACAGCAGCGATGCATTCTTCTCAGTTTAGGCCTCTGAATAAAATTGAGGTGTTTTTTCTACTCAAGTATAAGCTCTATTCTTCTATATAATAGTATATGAGCCAAAAAATACTGATGTATCAAATATGATAATCAACAAAAAACACAAATTAAAAATATTTTGTCTAACGATTCAATAAACTGTTCCGTTAAAAAAAGGACTTTTCTGATCCTTTTCTTTTCCTTAGATTTAAATGATATGATAAGGAAAAGAAAAGGATCATTGTTAACTTAAAGCCTGACATGAATATATATATATATATTCATGTCTGGCTTTACAAGGTTAAATATACACATTCACTGCACAGTTTTGTTATTGTAGCCTACATAATTAATAATTGATTAATAATTACAAAATGACTAGATTAAAAAGCACAAATGTTCAACATAGTATGCGAATTGGGACACAGCAAGTGTCTCTAATTAATAAAATTATTATTATAGTAATAATTAGGGATGTCCCGATACCACTTTTTCACTTCCGATACCGATACCGATGCCGCAGCTTTGGCTTTTGCCGATACCGATATTAATCCGATATTTTTATTTTATTCTTAAACTAATAAAAAATATAGCAATTTTCTCAATTAGCCAGCTAAAATATACCTCCTATATAGTCCACAACAACAGTTGATTATGAAAGATTGCCACCCTTTATTCAAACACTACAAAAAAATAAAGAAATATATAAATGAAAGAAAATACAGGTACTTCAGTACTTAAAGCTAGCTAGCTACCAACAGGTTTAAAGTTAAAACAATTTAAACAGCAGCATTCTACATTGTAAATACCAGTACAGTTTTTGTTTTTTAAATCAAGTAGAATTTCTATAACTGTGTGTTAAACTGATTATCACTCTTGTGTGTGTTAAACACAATCTACTTAATACAGACAGCTTCATTATAAAGATAAACAACAAATCCCCAAAATATATGATCATAATCTATGACAAAAATGCTATTATAAACTAGATTAGTGGATAATACACATGGCTCTTTTTATTGTTGTAAAATACATTCATGAAAAACAAGATAACAAAAATGAAAAAGATAATTATTTTAGATATAGCTAAATCTGCTATAAAATTGAGACATGTTTTAAGTGTATTGCACAGCTATTTAATGAGGCAGCAACATTAATAATTATTAATGTTAATAAGCTTTAATTGCGTCACTGCATTATGATATGAAAGGCTCCAATACAGTGCGGCACAAAGCGCTTATGCGCTAGCCTGGTTCTACCAGACTCTCGTACATTTCATTTGTACAGAGAGTCTGGCCTCGCTCCATTGAGAAACGTTTACTTCCTTGTAGGCGGGTTCTCTGTTAAAGTTCAAAACTATTGGATCTGCCCAGCGTCGCTCAGGATCTGCCATAGCCAATCGCTAACGTGTGGTCGTGACGTATGTCATGCGCCGAAACCGGCTGGAAACAACAAGTCCGAATTCCATATTCATAAATCTAAATATCTAAATGCTAAACCTCTCTTTCTTATATTTGTGAAAGAATTTTAAAAATACCTCTTTTCAATTAAGTTGTCTGAGAACAAAAAAAGCCTTAAAAACATTCTGTTTGTAATTATTTTCCTTTTTTCAGTGTCATGTAATTCTCTTAACTTGTTCATGTTTATTTTATATTATCCCCCTACTGTTTTATTTTTGTTTTGTTTTTATTATTATTTTTTGTTTGTTTTTGTATTATGTTTTCTGTTATTACTTGTGTATTGTTTTAAGCAATAAAAAAAACAAGTCCGAATGATCGAGGATTATGTTTAGAATAAGATGTCTGTCAACGAGAGCTGCATGTTTTGTTCATCGAATTTAAGAGTTCAAGGAACAATTCTAAATTCTAAATGTATATTTGACACTAATGACAGTGATGTATTCAGTCAACTGTCGAAGCTGGGTGAATCATTAACAATACGCCGCTGCGGTCGTTTCGGATCTGCCGCAAATGCTGTACAGTGATCATCGTGCACGCCGAGCTGCCCAGCACCAACTCCTAACCTTTCTGCCTCCCTCACTTGGTCCTCCATTAGTGCAACAAGAAGAGACGACAACAACTATAGGCTTTGCATCCCTATCGTTCGCCTTAGCTAACTCATTCACCACTAGCGGAGTGAGCTGGAAAATTAAACTTTTCCCGAACCCCGTGGGGAGGAGGGCCACAACATCATGGCCACCAACAACACTTAGCAAACATTGATCTTGCTCCGGCTTTAACTTCTGTATATTCGGCAGTTTTGCAACAACGGACCGAATAGATTTTCTCACGTCTTTCTCCGCTGCCATTACTGAACTCCAACTCAAACTGACGCGCTACATCAACGTCATCGTTCTCAGCCACTCCCTCTGTTCGCTGATTGGACCGGTAAAAAAATTATTTCTGGAAACCAAAGTCTACAGCACAATCCCAGACGTAGTACTGAAGGAAAATAAAATTGAGCGGAAGTGCGTAGGAGGGCGGAGCCAGGCTACTTATGCGCATCCCGAGCGGAGAATGATGCGCTTGAAGCCACGTGGAGTTACAGCACGCAGCGCGTCGAGTCCGCTTTGAAAAGTTCAAAGCACAACGGAGATACATATTGATGGACAGTGTATTATACAGTATCTATCTATGCAATCGTTTATTGAGCCTTTTCTTTGAACAGTTTTAAATTTCAGTTACTGTGCGCGTGAAGAACAATTATAGTGCTCTGACTCTAGTGTTGTGATCAAACCGACAGCGTCCGACACCCGGTAGAGAGTAACACGATTGAGTTACAGCAATAAAGTCCAGCAAGATAAAGTTGTTTTATGCGAAAACATAGACCTTTATCTTACAGATCAAGTATAATAGTATTAACATTGAATCATCTTGAAGATAGTTTCATCATTGACTGTAACCGAACGCGACGCGCTGTTTGAATGCTGAATGGAGAATGACTGACAGCCGCGAGAGGGAAAAGTTTACGTGAACTTGAATTTAATGACTTAAATATTAATTTATATCTCACATAATGGCTTCAGAACACTTATAATAGAGTGCACGAAAACGTTATGGTACTTTAGAATGTTTTTGTGCCTTTTGTGGGGCTTAACAATAACACATAATAGTATACCCACAATATCGGATTTGGATCGGCCTCGTCTGATCGATGCTGATCGATACCCGATCCCGCAAAAATGGCAGTATCGGAGCCGATACCGATCCTGAGTATCGGATCGGGACATCCCTAGTAATAATAATTATAGTATGTTGAAATGAGTATTTCAAAGATACCCGGATGCTCTAGTAGTTCTTGTTAGAATTCAAAGGGCAGATCCATGCATCTCTTACGGGTAATACTGCCCACAACCCATTGCGTGTTGGATGGGGATTCCATCAGAATTAAAAAATAAATAAATATTAGGGCTGTCAAATGATTAATCACATCCAAAATAAAAGTTTTTTTTACATAATATATGTGGGTGCATTGTGTATAATTATTTTATATATATATAAATACACACACATGCTTGTATATATTTAAGAAATATTTTCATGTATATACTGTATATAGATTTATATATAATTTATATTATATATAAATATAAATATTTTATATATAAACTATATTTTTTTCTTAAATATACTAGCATGTGTGTGTGTTTATATATATCCAAAATAATTATACACAGTGCACACACATATATTATGTAAAAAAAACTTTTATTTTGGACGTGATTAATCGTGATTAATCATTTGACAGCCCTAATAAATATATAAAATAAAGTTTTATAAAAAATACAAACATGGTGGATGTGCGAGACTGATGGGGAAGGGAATTGAAAGATTAATAATCATCTAACCTGAAGAAAAAATATTCAATGTTATCCACATTATATATCTGCAACAACATTGTTAACTTTTATAAAAGATACGTTTGAACATTAACTTTAATGCATTATTATTAGGGCTGTCAAAGTTAACGCGTTAATGCATGCGATTAACTCAAAATTACGTGTTAAAATAATTTAACGCAAATAAATTAATGAAGCCCGCAAAATTGGGTCATTAACGTCATTTACGTCACGCAGTTAGATGATCTCAAGGGAGTCGGGAGTTAGTTTATCACACTGCATCTACAATGGCGCAAACACCTGTAACTGGTAGGCGGAAATTTATATTCGCAATTTCGCTACCTTTGTTTGTGATCAGATCATTTTAAGCTGCCAAACTCTGGGAAAGTTTTCAATCCAATTATCCAGTAAGCGAATGCATTCAAACAGTCAGTCCAAAACAGTGCTAATGTAAAGAAAGCCAAGCTTATTACACCAGAGATGGCAGAGAGTCACTCACAGCGCAGTTTTCAGTGAATTCTTCATTCCAGTGTCTGTTTAGCTTTAAAACACGAGCTCTGTCATATTCTGTCATTGATTCTGAAGTGTGTGAACCCTCACGCATCGCGCTGTGTGAAATAAAGACTGAACAGAGCGTCAAAACATCTCACAGCTGTACTGTATGGCCAGATGATAACAGATGCAAACTACGTTCCTGGGCTGGATAAAGCAAACCAGCTTTCTAGCTAGTAACGCTTTGATGGATGATAATTGTAATCAAGGTAAAAAGCTATTCAAAACATCATTGAAGGAAAATTTGAATAATCGTAATTACAATTTCAAGGGAATAACCAACCATTATGATTTCATGCAGCTCTAATGTGCGCTCTCGACACGCTGATCGCACATTGTATTTATGCACCGATACATTTCAGTACATTCACGTAGTTTCCACACAATCAGGATACTGTTTTTATCTGGCATGTGTGTGTTGCTGTGTTTAGTAATTCTGAATGGATCCTTGTAGGCTACTGAAGGCATATGCAGTCAGGTCTAGGCAGCTGGTTTACCTTTCAGAAGAAAACAGAATCATTCTTCAATCTAATAGTTTACTTTGCTGGATATCGCAAAGGATGACAAAATAAAAATGTTAAACAAGATAAATGATGTATGCTTCATTTCAAGAAAAGTATATGATTAATCAAGATTATTCGAGATTTTAATAAATGTAATCCATTGACAGCTCTAATAATACTATTCTCTTCGATATGACAGGACTTTAAATTAAATCGAATGTAAAGAATTTTAACTGTGACTAGATGATTGACAGGATGCATATAACTAAGCAAGAGAGCGGTTCATTAAAGAAGTAGTAGCCTATGTCCCAAAGCTTGCCTACTATTCTGCTACACATGTATTTTTCTTTACAAAAACAGTACATTCTTTTAGGGCGTAGTATAAGTAGGTGAATTGGGATGCAGCTGACTCTCTTCTCTTTCGCTGTCTAACCTTAGAGGTGGTCGCCATGGCTAAGGCTGGAACCATGGTGTTTGTTTTCATGTTGCCGTGTCAACAGATGGCTTCAGCGTTTCAGAGGGGCCAGGCAAAAGTTGCTTGATCACTTTTGTGCTCGATCTGATCTCACGCATACACAAAAAAAACCTCGCAAGAACGGGAGCAACCTCTCTGGCAGGTTTTTCAGGTCAAAAGAACTTGATACGAGTGGTTTGAGGTGTCAAAGATCCGGCATGCTGAGAGAGCAAATATCTGGTCTGCTTGGAGAGATACTAGATCAAAGTTTCAAAAATGGGAACTTCTCCCTAAAGCCCAATCTAACACAGGAATATTTAACTAGCACATGGAGGTCACCTCTAAGGGAGAGTCACGTGACTAACATTTCATGGTACTATAAATTCCCACACAAGATCCGGTTATTACACATTAAATTGATAGGCCTTGTAGATCACTGACACCTACATTCTTTTTCTTGCTAAAGAAGGTCCAATCATCCACAAGGTCTTTAAATTCTCCCTGACTACTTTTCATTGGAGCCAGTTAATTGTCTTTCCTCTGTTAACCAATTTTCTCTCCTCCTACATTATTATCATAGATGGTAAAACTTTGAAAACAGAAGAACAGAGAAACATAAAATGGTTTCCTTTCATAAAAGGTAAAAATCATTAAAATGGAAAAGAACAAACAAAGCATGACTGTCTTTTCGTTACAGCTCAGATTTGAAACTCTTTATGCTCCATTGCTTTGTATAATTGAGACAAAATTCATAGAATTTGAACTGAACTCAACAGTGTGCTATTGTGTGAAGGGTTTTGGCAGATGAACAGATCTTGAAACAGATGCAATAGAGAGTTTGGAAAGACGTCTGGAAAATATTCTGTAGTAAAAGGCACAAGGCTAAAGGCTTATTTTCAGTAAAATTTTGCTAGCAAAAGGCCCCTTGTCCACTGTCTCTGGTATAGTGATGCATGAAGCAGCGTTTACCAGAGTATGTGAGCGGAGTAAAGCGGCAATAATTTCCCCTCCGCGTTCCAAGCATTCAATAATCACCTCGCTTCAGCTCCGCTCCGGGTTCACCATTTACCGCTCCCCGCTCACTCCTCGCTCACTGATATCAAAAACACCGCTCCGTCTTCGCTCCCTGATGAAATTGCGGCTAAAGTATTTACAAGTATGCTTTGAAATCTCGCAAAAGTTCTGTTCATAATATATAGGCCTATTAAATGAAGAAATAAATAAACAATACTATACAATACTGTGTGTGCAAACTTTTCTTACAACATGCTAAGCTTATTACATGGTTATTATCAGCATTAAAGTTTAAATATCATTGTTGCTTTTTGCAGTGCAAATTTGTTTGGAAAAAGTTTTCATCAGTTATTTTATCTACGGGTCGCTACATTTCTTACAGATTTCTGCTCATTCGAAATCAAATACAGACAGCACTGTAAGATTATATTAGCTTGAATGCATTAGTGAGAGAGTGATTGCGTGTATGAATAAGTGCTACCTGTTTAAAATGTGCGTTCATCCGATCATATTCAGTAGCCTATCTAGAAGGTAAACAAATTCTTTGAAAAACTATAACCTCCCGCTCATGTCCATCACCGTCATCATAACCTTCACATTTTTTTCTGATTTGAGTGATCCATCCATCTGTATTATGTCAGTGATAAATGTGTTTAACGTGTGAATTCTATGGAGGGATTATTGGGTCAGATTGAAAACTAAAAGTCTAAAACTAAAAGTCTTAAACGGAAACTAAAAGTCTAAATTTAAAACTAAAAGTCTAAGTCGAAAATGAATTTGGTATTTAGGATTGGGCATTTGGTATTTAGGATAGGGTATTTGGTCATTTAGCCATTTAGGATTTAGGATTGGGCATTTAGGGATTTAGGATTGGGAATTTGGTATTTAGGATTGGGCATTTAATAATTTAGCCATTTAGGATTTAGTATTGGGCATTTGAGGATTGAAGATTGAGAAGTGTATGCAAATAAGGAGGCGTGGCCCAAATACTGGAGGCTGGGTTTGAAATGGCTGGTGCGCAGAGGCACCTTATGGACAGCAGAGGGAGCTCCCAGTGCTAAGGAGCACACTGTAATGAAACCAAACAGGGGTGCGTTTCCCGAAAGCATCGTTAGCCAACTATGGTCGCAAGTTCCGTCGTTACCAATAGAGTTCAATGGGATTTGCGACCAACTTGCGATAGTTGGCTAACGATGCTTTCGGGAAACGCACCCCAGAGCGAGTGAGCAGGGCTGCAGCGATGACTGTACTTTATAATGTGATAACTTCAACTTAATGAACCGTAGGCTACGTATTCGTATTAAACCGAAACGGTACGGGCGTCACGGTTCGGTGCACGAATTTACACAGAGAATACACGGTATAAAAATAAGTAAAACTCTAAATAGCGATACATTTCGCTCTATTCGCGTTTGGTGTGAACGCAGCTAATAACAGACTGCGATGTCAAGATTGCAATGCTGGAGTGTGTGCGCCCGCGCGAGAGAGAGAGAGAGAGAGAGAGAGAGAGGCGCGGGCGCGATCGAACTGTGTGTGTGTGTGTGTGTGGGAGTGAGAGAGAGAGAGAGAGAGAGAGAGAGAGAGAGAGGTGCGGGCGCGATCGAATTGTGTGTGTGTGTGTGTGTGTGTGTGTGTGTGTGTGTGTGTGAGAGCGAGAGAGAGAGAGAGAGAGAGAGAGAGATACAGGACATCATTCAAACTGCAAAGTGTTTATTTGTGTACACTCGCAATAGAATACAACATTGCTTTTGTCACACTCTAAAATCTTGTCAAACTGTAACCTACAACTGTCACCCAACCAAAATACACACACACACACACACAGTTTGATCGCGCCTCTCTCTCTCTCGCGCGCGCGCACACACTCCAGCATTGCAATCTTGACATCGCAGCCTGTTATTAGCTGCGTTCACACCAAACGCGAATAGAGCGAAATGTATCGCTATTTAGAGTTTTACTTATTTTTATACCATATATTCTCCGTGTAAATTCGTGCACCGAACCGTGACGCCCGTTTCGGTTCAATACGTAGCCTACGGTTCATTAAGTTGAAGTTATCACATTATAAAGTACAGTCCTCGCTGCAGCCCTGCTCACTCGCTCTGTTTGGTTTCATTACAGTGTGCTCCTTAGCACTGGGAGCTCCCTCTGCTGTCCATAAGGTGTCTCTGCGCACCAGCCATTTCAAACCCAGCCTCCAGTATTTGGGCCACGCCTCCTTATTTGCATACACTTCTCAATCCTCAAATGCCCAATACTAAATCCTAAATGGCTAAATTATTAAATGCCCAATCCTAAATACCAAATTCCCAATCCTAAATCCTTAAATGCCCAATCCTAAATTCTAAATGGCTAAATGACCAAATACCCCATCCTAAATACCAAATGCCCAATCCTAAATACCAAATGCCCAATCCTAAATACCAAATTCATTTTCGATTTAGACTTTTAGTTTTAGACTTTTAGTTTTCAATCTGACCCAATAATCCCTCCATAGAATTCTTGCTAAAAATGCAGTTCTATAATGGGCCATTGGCATGAACTGTACTCATGATGGAGCGGTAGTGAAGCGCTCTCAGAGCTAGTGAAAACCACGATGCACCGAGTTTTAAAAAATCCGCTCCGCACTCCATTCAAAATCACGCCGCTCCACTCCCACTTCACTCCGCTCACATACTCTGGCGCTCACACAGAAGTCACTTTCAAAACAAGCAGCATTCTGTTGGTCAACAAGGCTTAATTTACATGGAAAACCCGATGGAAAATCTGTGTAGTGAACTGATCCAGCCTAACGCAAAATCCAGATCGTGCGGATTCCTATTAGAAAAATTATCCCTGCAAAATTTTAATGAGCAATGGTACATGTGATACCTTTAGTATCAAGACTCAAGTTTGACGAACTTTGGGAAGAGCTGGATGACAAAAGCATTACACTCCTAGTTTTAATTAGCTTGAATCACATAACAAGACATATTGTACCAATATAACCTGTATGTTTAAATGCTGTCCTGAAACTATCATTCCACCAATATAACCTGTATGTTTACAAGCAGTCATGAAACTATCATCCCATGAATGTTTATAATGGAAGCCGCACCTTCCATAACATCATCACAAAACCTTAAATAAAGGGTTTTCACATTCTGTAAAAATCAAGAACAGAATGCTAACCTGTGCCAAACAAACCAGTTTTTCTATTGAAAAATTTTTGTGAATTTACTCTTTAAATCTAAAAATCTCACACAGAGAAAATTTGACACATCACATCAACTCCTGTGACTTATTCCCACATGGAATAAGTTATATGGCGGACCTGCACCTAGACACGACCAAAACGCAGCCCTGAATGTTAGCAAAGACCATGTCAACTACTAGACAATCCCCTGTGAAGGCCTCGTCGAGATGACAACCATCAGCACAGATCCTCAGCAGAGACCACAAGAACTAAACAGGTCCTCCGCACAGACCCCATGGCCTGCTTCGGCTCCATACCGGCGTGATGAATCCATCTTCAAGCAGAATGAACTGGATGAATATTTGAATGCTACTGATCCCAATCTGAATTTTGAATTCTGACTTCTGATGCAGCCTGAATCAAACAGTTTTCATTTCATTGGTCAGAGGAGAACTGGCCCCCCGACTGAGCCTGGCTTCTCCCAAGGTTTTTTTCTCCATTCTGTCATCTGATGGAGTTTGGGTTCCTTGCCACTGTCGTCTCGGTCTTGCTTAGTTGTGGACACTTAATATTCAACAATATTATTGATCTGACTGACGCTGTATATAAGAACTTATCTGAGCTGGACGATGACATTTTTTTTTTTTTTTTTTGCAGAACTGCTTTATAGATGAAATGAACTAATTTAATAATTGATGATCTTTACAACAGAACTGAAGTAAGACTGAACTGACTTCAGATGAACAACAGCTGAAATGCATCACTGTAAAGCTGCTTTAAAGCAGATTGTATTGTATCTATTGTATAAAGCACTATATAAATAAAGGTAACTTGACTTAACTTGACATGGGGATTCTTAACGTTAAAGATGTTCATAAAAGTCCTTACTTCATGACACCCTGATACCCCGCATACAGAGTCTGCAGAATCGTTGCACTTCACAGCACTAAGTTACTTTTTGGATCAGCTGACCACATTACAATCAGAGATGCGGCTGTGGCACGTGGCCAAAATGGGCACTTAAATTAAACTGCGAACCAATAAATGGTTATTTATTAGCCTCAGTCTCCTCTTCTTTTCCAGAGCAACCCACTGACTGTGAAGAAATTTAAGATAAAGGACAGCAATTGCATAACTGCGTTCTGTAGCCTTCCCTTCCCCCACTTTGACAACCTGAGAAAATAACTAGGTTGCTGAACTGGCACAACTATCAGCTGGAGACCTCAGTAAGGAAATGAGATGGAAGGATTTTCTCTCTTTTTTCTCCCACTTTCTATATAGCTCAGGTGCTGGAGCAAAGTTCACTGTATTGAAGTTTAAATCCCTTGAAGGATTTGCTGTAAAAAGCAACCGGATGTAGTTGTCGGGTGAAAATGCCATTTCTATATTCTTTTGATATCTCATCAGACTAAATGTGCAGATACCCATCGCTTAAAATGATGGTTAGTCTTTTGATGAACTGATCTTCAAAAACTTCATCTAGTAAAAGCATTTTTTTTTTCAAAATTCAGCCTGACCTCACAGAGGAAAGTGTCTAGAGAGGGAACGAATGGACGTCGGCCGTTTCACCTACTGGGCAGACTGAGCTTTGATATAGACACAGATCAAATACAGTTAAATATAGGAGTGGAGACCTTTACACAACTCACCAGCCCTCAAACGCACCCGTAACCAGACAATGGGCTACAGAGGAAAAAAGTTGTCAAAGAGAACTTTTTGAGTGTGGAACTGCAGAGTACCTGATTGGCCACGAGATACTAAGTCGTTCACAAATAATAATTATCATAAATAACGGTTACAATACTGCTGTATTGAATCAGTTAAAGTGCACCTATGCCCCTTTTCACAAGATGTAAAAAAAATCTCTGATTTCCCCGGCCCACACATGGTATGTGAAGTTTTAGCTCAAAATACCCAACAAATCATTTTTTTACAGCTTGTTTAAAGGACAAGTTCGGTATTTTACACTTAAAGCCCTGTTTTAAGATCGTTTCTGATGAAATAGAATGGTTAAGATTGAAATTTGGACACATGCTGCTGGCCCGAGAATTTTCGGTTTCTGTGGTTGCACCCCCTCCCCTCCCTCCACAATGGTTGCATAGGTGCACTGGAACAATCCTTCATAAAACGCATTAAACTTTAGTTTACAAAGACGTGAAACTCACCGAGTGGTCTGGGGGGTTCACTGATATGCTCACACAAAAATCACTGCAAAAGATGCTTTCCAACAGGTTTTATCGTAGTTTTTGTCCAACTCCATTGACTTGACTTGGACAAAAACTACGATAAAACCTGTTGGAAAGCATCCTGTAAGAGCTGAATAAACACAGTATAAGAAGTGCGCTTAAAGTCTTATCCATAAACTCTCTCTCTCCCTTTCATTATCATCAACATACACAGCGAAGTACACAAAACACTCATTACAACTAACAGTAAACAAATATATACACACCTTTTCAGGGGTGCTTAATAAACTGGTAAACTTGATATCTGTAAAACGACTCGATGAGCTGTCATAAAGTGCGCGCTCTCACTTCCATTTCTGCCGTGATCAGTAACGTTAGGCCTGTCGCTCCGGAGACTGTAAGCTTGATCACGAACAGTTGTACTGATCCCTCCTCGAGTAACAACGAGAGTAAATGAAGACTGCTATGTTCATTCTTACATCTTATAACAAAACACCTCAATAGCTTTAGAAGACATTCTTGTCTACAGCTGCTCCGGCGTGGAAACAATGGTGGACTGTGTCCAGCTCACTTGGGGCGGGTCTACGCTCAAACTGCAGTGTCAATCAACAGTCGCGGGAGGGGCTTGTGCAAAAGTACGTCACATTGCCCCGAATCTGAGAACGTGCTTTTGATTTATGGGGATTAAAAAAAAAAAAAGCACTGGGTGGATTATCATAATAGGGTGGTTGTGTACACACACTCCCAACACTTTATTTACACTCAATTTATGTTCAAACGCCATGTAAAAGTGAATTTTGCATAATAGGTGCCCTTTAATGTAACAATTAAGTGTCTATCGGCAATTTCACACACACAGCTTTTTTGAATAAATTTAAAAGACATTTTTCTGTTTTCTGGTCAGGAGTCAGGACTATCCGAGTGGATGACTAATTTTTCATCCACTCGGATAGAGAGAAGCTCTTTGATTTTTGTGTTTCACAAAAGCGTAAATGGTAGCAATATGGACAAAACATACAGCCAATGCATGTAAGAATCACAGACGTGGTACATGTGCTGGAAAAAGTAATTTGTCAATTTAATGGTTTTCATGTGTGAAAGTGGCTTGTGACTCATAAATATAAAACTACATCTCATGCACATAGGCAACAAGAGTATCACATTTTCTGCTAAATCTCTGCGTTTAGGACAGGCATTAAAAATACTCTCATTTACACTGATTAACTGAGAAAAAAAGTGCAAATTTGGTTCCATGAGATAAAGCCCCAGAGGAGACGGTAGACTGAGGCCTGTCATGTGTAATACTCACTGCAGAGCAGATTTCTGGGAGGAGAGCGAGTGTGTGGTTGTTACACAAGAACCTGCATCCCCTGACACTCTAACACCCACACATTCACTAACAAGTAGTCAGGCCATGATATTATGCCCACACACACTCGCACAGCCTAAAAATACTCTTACACATGTATAAACATGCATGGAGCAATGAAAACACATGTGTATGTATATACAAAACCTCCTACATATGTTGCTACACCGTTTTGTCTGAAGATAAAATTAAATTACTCACCCCTTGCCTGCAGGCCTGTTCGTTGAGTGCCCGCACCCAGGCTCTCTGCCAGTGCTCCCTGAACGACTTGAAAACAAAGAGCGAAGACAAAAGCCCCTTGACACCTGCCTCCGTGTCAGTCCCTGCCCCATCTCGCCCCAGCCTCAGCCTCAAGAGGGAACCCCACACACCGCCCGTCAGTGTTTGGTGGGTGAGACTCAAGGGCAACCGCCACGGGGTGTCCCTCTTGCCTTGGACCCTGGACCACCTAGGGCGAAGCAACCCCAGTGAGAACTGAACTAGCCAGGCTAGTACAACCAGCAGTGAGGCGCAGAAGAGCGCCACCTGAACCAGCCAGCTCACGTCCTGGAAAGTCATCATCTCCCTAATCACTGATCACTTCAGTCTCATTTTTAAGAAGGGTTGAAAATCTTGATTCACGAAGGTTGGAAATCTGGGGAAAGGGTAGAGAGAGACCAAGAGTAAGTAGACTGGAAAAAGACCAGATGCATATACATATATGGATATACAGCCATACAGCAACGACAAGACATGTTACCAACATCTCATAGGAAACACTGACATCTTAAAGCGACAGTTCACTCAAAAATTCAAACCCTGTCATTTACTCACTGTCACGTTCTTCTAAGCACGTAAGGGGCCATTCACACAGAATGTGTTTTTACGTTTAAAAACACAAGCATGGTAGTGGACTGAAAAAATGCAAGGTCCATAGAAGTGTTTAAAAAAACAAAACAAAAAAACAACAACTATGTTTTACTTGAGTGCTGACCATGACCAAAGATGCACGTCTAGTGCATGTTTACATAGAAAAACAATGGAAAAACACTGCAATATCCAAAAACGTGTTCTATGTGAAAGACTCCAGTCACCATTCACTTTCATTGCATCTTTCTTTTATAGCAAAAAAGTGCGACAGTCATTCTCCTTATGTGTTCCACAGAAAAAAAGAAAGAAAGTCATATATGTTTGGAACACCATGAGGGTGATTAACTGATGAAATAATTTTTGGGTGAACTGTGCCTTTAACAAAAGGTAATTCATTCTTATTCACAGGTGGGAAAATCTGATTTTTTTTTTTTTTTTTACATATATATCATAGGCCAATGTTTTCCTACCAAACTATAGTTTTATATATATAGCAGTGATGCTGCTTATACCTGTTTTATTGCCAAACCAGTTACTATCACAATTTGCGCTCTACTAAACGGTTACCAAGGGGTACAAGTCATGCTCTTATCAGAGATTTACAAGTGCATGTCTCCTGTTAGTATCACCACCTGTGCTTAAAAGTTTAAACAATTAAGCAAACTGACTAAGCATTTCGGTGAAAGTGTGACATTCAATGCCTGTCCTGAAACCGGAGAAGTGCCTAACTTCTTCCAGAAAACTCAGATCGGTTGCACAGTCTAGTCTTGTGTGAAGCCTGTCTCATACAAACTCGCTCCGATTCTGTCACATTACTGGCAGTCCAGCAGCGATGATAGCAGCTGTGTTCTGGGTCAGTGCTGCATTGCAACGTCGAGTTTAGCTCATCATGACCCAATCTAGCGATTCATTTACATTCCCTTCTTTTTGACAGCTATTCTAAGATTGTACTTATACAGCGTATAATGTTGTTCATATCAAACCATGTATGTTTACGTCCCCATGGTCACCATTTAAATAGCTGTTTCAAATCCTACCTAGACAGCATTTTTGTGGATCTGATTCAGTTCAGTCAGTTCAGCTGACTCTAAACGCGCCTACGATTAACAAAAATGCTGCACGCGCATTCGACGCCGAATGTTCCCATTATTTGAAAGAAAAATCAATAGAAAGGAATGATTACCGAATAGATGAGAAACGCCGTCTTTGGACGCGGACTAGCTACAGAACACCAGCTCAATGGCTACATAATTTCTTCGTAATTCCAGCACTAGTCTTCAGGTCCGAGCATCTTCCACAAACCTGTGTTGATCGGTACATGACCTCCGTTACGTGAATATTTAGCATGCTACATAAAACCGCACATTTATTATATCCAGTGCTGTCAACGCAAGAGAAATGTGTCCCCCTCCCACCGTCGGTGTCGGACGGTCTGTAATGGTAATGCGCAAGAACAGAACAGTCGAGCTGTCAAATAGTGTAGCAACACAAACCCACACCGCGTACGCGCTTGCACGTATTTAAAGAGACACGCACACTTTTAGGGCTGTCGAAACTGCGCACGCGCCACGCGCACATTCCCTGCCTGTGCTCCTTTTTTTTCTGCCTGTGCTCCTGAAACGCATGAAGTACCTCTCTGGACGTAATGGGTGGAGCTTAACCTAATATCCCTATTTCACAAAACTGTATTAGGTTTAGGTTAGGTATATGGTAAGGTTAGTGTTATTATGTGTGGCTGAACTCCACCAATTACGCACAGAGACTGGACTGACGTTTATGAGGTCAATTATGTCATAAAGATAGCTTTATGTTCCTTTTGTCATCACTTTGAAGAAACAGCTATCCACTTATTTTCTTAGACTAATTGTGTTTATTGTGTAGAGTTTAGACTGCGTAGTGTTTTAGACAGATTGTTCTAATTTTGTAAAACTAAATTTATCCCCAAACCTCTGTAAAAGCCAAAAGTTGTGTTTTTGGTGACTCTTTTCATATTACTTTTATAATTATTTTATTACTATTCCTTGCAAAAATGTACATTCATAATAAATAAGTATACATAACATCAATAAAGATGTTATTTATTTGAATTTTTTATATTTATTTGAACTCAAAATTAGTTGCTTGTAAGATTATTTTATGATATAATACTGCTATAATAAAAAATAATATAATACACTTTAGTTAATTTCAGAATTTCATAGTCAGGTTTGTTATATTGCTATTATAATAGAGTGAGCATAACCTGCGATATCCCTGCTGTTGTTTGTTTTGAAGAAACTGTCAAAACATACAATAAATATTTTATCAAAATATAGAATTACAGCATTGCATTTTGGCAAATAATAAAATGAATGGATATAATAGTGTAAATAGATGTTTTAGAAAGACTAAATAATAAAAATACGGTTTATTATTATTATTATTAGTTGTAGTAGTAGTAGTGGTGGTGGTAGTAGTAGAAGCAGCAGCATTAGTATTTAGTATTTCTGTACATTATTAGTAACTATGCTTCTAAACGGAAAATGGGACCTTTACCGTCTTTCTCTTTTTGTTTCCGGTTGTGTTACAACTGCAAAGGTTCGACTGAAACCAAGATGATAAAAATATATATTCATATATTTCTCTGATAGGCTAAACCACCTACCTGGTCACGAACGCGTATTTAGCAACCTTGCGCTTTAAATCTTTTGCTGTCGTACCAACAACTTATAAGTGTATAATAAGCGAGTCGTATTAATATAATCAGTCGGCGGACGGATTATGTTGACGGAAGTAGACGTGGATTTTGTGATGAGATCAGAGCTATGCATGCACTGTAAACTGACATATATATCACGTTTTGATGTAAAAGCTGTTTACATTATTCCGACGAGTAACTAGTAACTCATAACTTAAACCGGTAACGTTAGTTATTTGGGCTGGGTTCTTATTCTAGATTGCCTGTAATTTACCTTATGGAAATCCAGCTGTCATCATTGATTCAGTGCTTTTGTATAAAAACAGTTCGGTCGTTTCGAAAAGAAGCCAATGTCATTTATGCGCGCGCTTTCATGCATTGGTGTCTACAGCAATGTCTATAGTTGTATTTGAAATGTAGTTAAATTATTTGTCAACCTCGAAACATGCTCAATTAATGACAGCTTCACTATGTATATACAACATAAATGTATTGAAAGTTGCTGACAGGAAGCGAACTCTGTTTTCAACGAGATTTGTCGACATATAACTGCTTGTATAATACAGTAAATACAGTGTATTGCAATTTTATTGAGTTTTAGTCAATGGAGAAGATGTCTCCAATTCCTGTTCTTCCTCTTATCATCAACTCTTGTATGTCTGCACTGGGGTGCATTGCAACAGTCAAGCTTATTCCTGCTTTTAAGGATCATTTCATATCTGCGAGACTCTATGGCATGGACCTAAATAAAACCATAAAGAAAGAGGTGTAAGTGATTGATTTTCTTTACTTATATTATTGTGCACCAAAAGTATGCATTGCAATTTGATGTCTGAAACCTGAATTAAATTTTCTCTCCTTATTAACCAGACCCGAATCACAAGGTGTAATCAGTGGCACAGTCTTCCTCATCATTCTCTTCCTCTTCATCCCTGTCCCCTTCCTCCAGTGCTTTATGGGAGAGAAGTGTCAACGCTTCCCTCACAACGAGGTGAGTGAATGATTCCCTAATCATAAATAATAAACATTTCAAGAACTCATCAAAAGTTTGAGGCCAGTAAAATAAATTATGTTGAAAATAAATTATGTTGAAAGAAGTATTTCTTTTTTAGAAAAGATTTCTATTTAATATAAATGTGGTTCTTTTGAATTTTCTATTCACAAAGAATCGAGAAAAAATGTATCATGTATTCCACAAAAATCAAGCAACACAACTGTTATTAACATCTATAATAATAATAAGCAGAAATGAATCTTGAGCAGCAAATCAGCATATTAGAATGATTTCTAAAGGAGTAATGATGCTGAAAATTCATCTTTGCCATCACAGGAATAAATAAAATTTTAAAAAGCAGTAAAAAAAAAAGAGGAAAAAACAGTTGTAAATTTGAATAATTTTTTCCAAGATATAACTGTTTTTACTGTATTTTTCAAATAAATGCAGCCTAGGTGAACATAACAAACTTCTTTCAAAAAACATTTTAAAAAGTCTTAATGACCCAAAACATTTTTTACAAGTAGTGTGTTCTTAGACAAAAATGATACGGCAAACTAATTTGAACCTTGACCTTGATACCAGAGAAACTTCACAGCCATACATGCAGTGGGAAAATCATGCATTTGTGGACATGTGCAACCTTGCTGAATAATTTTGCCACATATAAATGTAATAAAATGGCATTCATTCTGTTACAAGATATCTATTGAAGTACTATGGTATTACTATGTGATACCATCACTGTGAAATTTGGGCACTACAGTATTCCAAAATTTCCTGTACCGACATGTTTTTACAATTTTTTTTTTTGTCTCCTCTTGATCAATGATATGTCCATGTTAGTTTGTGCAACTGATCGGTGCGTTGTTAGCCATCTGCTGCATGATATTCCTGGGTTTTGCTGATGATGTTCTGAACCTACGATGGAGACACAAGCTACTGCTGCCCACTATGGCCTCCCTGCCTCTACTCATGGTCTACTTTACTAACTTTGGCAACACTGTGATTGTCGTGCCCAAACCTTTCCGTGTCCTGCTGGGGATGCATCTGGACTTGGGTGAGTTTGACGGTCAGATAGTATGCTTAAATGTCTGGTGCTCTGTCTTGACACAGAGAGGTTGATTTTATTGGCCTTTTGTTTGATATGTAGGATATGTTTTTTATATTCTAAGTAGTTTTTTATATGCGTTTCAGGCATTCTGTATTATGTGTATATGGGAATGTTGGCTGTGTTCTGCACAAATGCCATCAACATCTTGGCCGGTATCAATGGCATTGAGTCTGGACAAGCTCTCTTCATATCTGGCTCCATCATTCTCTTTAATTTACTGGAGCTCAATGGTGAGAGGAGGGCCTATTTTCAACATATTTGATCATTTTTGACACATCGATTCAAAACCATTTTTAAGCCATTTTAAAATATGCATAATATATATATATATATATATATATATATATATATATATATATATATATATATATATATATATATATATATATATATATATATACCACTGGTCAACATTTTGGAATAATTAAGATTTTTTTAATGTTCACCCAGCCTGCATTTATATGATAAAAAAATTTAACATAACTGTAATATTGTGAAATATTATTACAATTTAAAATACTTGTTGTTATATTAATATATTTTAAAATGTTATTTATTCCTGTGATGCACCAAATCAGAATATTAGAATTATTTCTGAAGGATCATGTGACACTGAGGACTGGAGTAATGATTCAGCTTTGCCATCACAGGGATAAATTACATGTTACAGTTATTATAAATTGTAATAATAAAAACATTTTTAAAAAGATTAAACATTTTGAACTATTCCAAAATTTTGACTATTATATATAGAAATTATTTAAGTTCTTGTTCAAACCTCACTGAGATTGCTTGAGTTTATTTAAATAAGTCTGCACTGCAGCTATATTCTCTCTCTTTGAATTATTAAATTGATCTTTGATTAACATTTCTCTTTCAGGAGACTACAGGGATGACCATGTTTTCTCTTTGTATTTCATGATTCCCTTTTTCTTCACCACATTAGCCCTCTTCTACCACAACTGGTTTGTAAAAACTATTGCTTTTTGATTATCTTTACCTGTGAAATATGCTTTAGTTTAAGACAGGCCTTTAAAATACTGTACTCTATAAGTTATTAAGTTTGACTATCAACACTGAAAATAATATTAACCTCAACGACTTTTGTTTTTGAACAAATAATAAACCTCTACTTTGAATACCTCTCAGGTACCCTTCCTCTGTGTTTGTGGGAGACACTTTCTGTTACTTTGCTGGAATGACGTTTGCAGTGGTCGGGATACTCGGACACTTTAGTAAGACCATGCTGCTTTTCTTCATCCCCCAAGTCATCAACTTCATTTACTCCTTGCCTCAGCTGTTTCACATTATTCCCTGCCCCAGACATCGCCTTCCTAGGTGGGTTTTTACACTAACATTTTAAAATCATACTATAATGAATATTCTTTTTTTAATTCGCAGTGGAACTTAATTTGACCTAAAATTCTCATTAGTTCTTTGTAATCAAAGTCTTCATGCATTACAGTTATAATATATACAGCGTTTCCTAAGCATTTACACCATTGATAAAGCAACAGGAAATGGTTTTGAGAGCTTGACCTCTAAAATTGATTAATACAGGTTACAGCCTGACACAGGAAAACTTGGCATGAGCTATTCCAAGTTCAAACAGAAGGACCTAGGCAAATTAGGACAACTTATTCTGAAGGTAAAAACACACATGCCACTATCAGTATTTATCATTATAAATGGGTTTAGGACTGTTTGTTTGAAAGGAATGTTGTTGATGGCCAACAAAAGATCTAGGAGCACATCCTATTTGGTATTCCCTGTATAACACGGCGTTTGAATGTGATGTACTCTTTTATCCTGCAGGTGGCAGAAATGTTATGGCTTCTGGATGTGCGTAGAGGGCTGGAAGGAGATGATGAGTTTATTGAGTGTAACAACATGACCCTTATCAACCTGGTTCTAAAAGTACTGGGACCTACCCATGAGAGAAACCTTACTGCAATCATGCTGTTAATGCAGGTGAATCCCTAGTTCAGATGTAATGTGCAATACTATGGTTATTTCAATTCAAAGTGGTTTAAAACAGTAAAGAAGGTTGTGATATATTACAACCTCACTAAAGTATGAGAAAGCATCATCAGTGGTTCAATGTTATTCAAAGGCCCCCTAGCCATAAAGGCATACAATGCAGTTCAAAGTGCTTTACATAAACATTATATAGTCAAATATCAACAGCAACATCACATCCAATAAAAACTAGCATCAAACATAAGGGATAAAATCAATTAAATGCAACACATACAGTATAAAATACTAAAACATATGAAGGACAAATATAAAAGTAAAAGTAATCACCTACAACACAAAATACAATTTATTAAAAGCATAATTCAGAGTAACTAATTAAATTCCAAAGTAAAAAGATATGTTTTTAACTTTCTTTTTAAAATAAGTGTACTAGCGTGTACTAGAGTGTACTTACTAGCTTCCCTATTATCTGATGATAGTGCATTCCACAGTTTTTGGTGCATAATTCGCAAAGGCCGCATCAACGATTTTCTTTCGTCTATAGCTAGGAACCTCCAATAAACCTGCATTAGATGTTGTTAATGTGCTTCAAAGGAGACTGTTGTTTTGGTAGATTTAAATAATATTATAGTTCTTACTATATTTCTTTTTTTTAGGTCTTGGGGAGTGCTGTAGCGTTTGGAATCCGGTATCACCTTGTGCGTCTGTTCTACGACGTCTAGAAAACTTGCGACCCTGAGAGACTTTACAACCTGCTGCTTTCATTTGGAGAACAAACTGTATCAACAGATTTTTTTTTTTTTTTAATGGTTACTATACTGCCTGTCACCTATAAATGGTGGAATCTAATTACAATACAGTGTATTTCAGCACTTCTGTCTATATATCTGCATGTGAAGGGACAAGTCTACACATATGCCCTTAATTTTCATTAAGGACAGGAAGGCTCATGCATAAGGATTTACAATAATTTGTGGGTGACTTGAAAAGCAGAGGGTTCTATTTTGAAAGATTATGTGAAACACTTACATTCAGGGATATTTTAGGCAGTTGGTGAAATTTTTGAGAGCATTTCTGAACGATTACTTGATATATGTACTTATATTTTTCTGTGTCAGATCTAATATTATGCCTTTGACTCATTTGAATAAACCAATGTGACAATGGACCACACTAGCTTCTGGGAAGAAAAATATCAATTTTGTCTACTGTTTTTGTACAGTATTCAGACATATCCAAACACAGTATCAAACATTAACCCTTATCCATATTTGTAGTCATCTAACATGGGTTTTGTCTGTTTTTTAAATGTTAAGGGCTTCCAAATTTGATGATCCCTTCCTAAAAGGTAGCTTTTTATTTTCATGTATAAAAACCTTTTTATACTGTGCGAGTATAGTAAGTGTGGTATTGTAATGACAACGTATTGTTTCCAAAATTAAATAACTGCCTTTTATTTGTCATTGAATTAAAATGACAGCAAATTGGCAACATTATTTGGAAAAACATATTAACTATTATTATTAACTTACATATTAAAATATAAGAAAACTAATTTTCAGTTCCATACAGATTTATTTGTATAGTACAATGATATCGTTGAAATTCCATAGCAGGTTCATTAAAAATAGCCAAGTATAGCAAGTGAAACTCCTTTTTAGGGTTGTTAGACAGGCATTGCTGCCACTGAATACAAAGTACGATGCGGAACACTTGAAAGGGTTTAGATGTCGGAGGGAATGATCATTGTGATGTACTGCTAAGCTGCAATTTGATTGGTTGCGATTTGAACGCGACGCCGCAAAGTTGAAATCTGATTGGTTTGGTTATTTCGTGGGAAAAAATACTGAGGAAATGTTTGAAGTATTTGCTAAAGGTGAGTTATTTCTCTATCCATTTAACAACTCGATGCACTCCCTCACAAAATGTCATTGGATGAAAACACATTTAATTATTCTCAACCCAAGCTAACGAAAGGTACTAGTCAACAAAATGGAGGCAGAATGTTAACTTCCCTTTTGTTTTGCTAACCAGCTATATGTCTCATGCTAGGTTAACAACTTTGTCCATGGTTTCATAAAACTACTAGCAGTGCTTTTGGCAGTTAAGAAATTGCCATATATTTGGAGTTAATCATTTGTGGCGCAGTTCATGTATGGCAAAAAGCTTTTTTTAAAAACAAACAAACTGACAGCTATGCACAGATAGCTCGAGCAGAACTAACTTCGATCTCACATGTGACTTTACTGTGTGTTTCAGAGGACTGGAGGACCACACATTGTGCTTTACATTCAGTGCCTCATGATGCACCCGTCGGGTAAACGAGCCACTCGCAGAGAGGAGCTGCTGCTGGAGTTGGCTTGTGAGTGGGGCTCGTGTCAGGAGACGTTTGACAGGATGCAGGACTTCTGCCAGCACGTGGAGAAACATTATAAAGCTACCGTGGACAGTGAGACAGACTTACCAGGTGCGTTCAACACCTGTGGCCAGTTGCATAAACACTAGCAGCTATGTTAAGTTTCTGCTTCTATGTACTGTCTGACCAACTTGTAGTTAGTCAAGAGGTATTCAGTAGTATTTTTTGAATCCAAATTATACCAATCTACTTTTTTATGTAACTGACATTAAAAAAAACAGTTAAAAATTTAGATGACTGACTTTTAATACTAGTCTAAGCAGTTTATGTAACTGGCCACTGGAAGTGTCAGCATTGATTTGTCCTCTAATGAAACCATTTAGGCCTACTTATTTTTCCTGTCTTAAAGAGATGGTTCACTAAAAAATAAAAATTCTTCATATTGTTTTTTTTTATGGTGTTTGTTTGTTTGTTTATTTATTTAATTCATTAATTACATTTTTGTTCTTTTTGAGCCTTGACATCATCTGTCACCGTTCATTGTCATTGCATGGACAAAAAAACCTAAACCAGACATTCTTCAATATATCTTCTTTTGTGTTTCACAGAATAAAGAGTCATACAGGTTTCAACTTCAGAATTTTTATCGTTAATTAAAACAGTTTAAAAAAAACAAAAAAAATGTGTTGATTTTAAATAAAGCTGAAATGTCAATGTTAAATAAAAAAAATAAAAAACGTTGGCAACTAACTGAAATGAGTGTGTAAGATTGTAAGTACAAAACATTAAAGTAAAACCTAAACCTGAAAATACTATTTAGAAATATTTAAAAGAAATATTAAAAATGGCAAAAGCACATAGCAAAAAATGACAAAAAAAGGAAACTGAAAATAAATAAATTTAATTAATTAATTAAAATTAAAACTGAAAATATAAAAATAAAAGTTCATTCAAAATATTAATATAAACTACAATAGTATATAAATAACAGTTCTGGTTGCAATTGTGAGAAATTTTTGTGTAAAAATGAGGAGTAAGGTTTCAGTTACAAGTGTGAGTACACAATATATATATATACCAGGACTAGTGTACAAAATAAAATCTGGTTTAAGGTGTTCAAAGGAGACTATTAGTGCTGAGAGAGGGCCAGGAACACATGAGATTTCTTATTTCTTCATCCATTTCACCAACAGTCACTGGCACACTTATGCAATGTTCATCTATCTGTATCAATGTTACATCATCAGCAGGTGATTGTTTCTGAGTATTAAGCTATAGCAAGCATCTCAGCTTTCCTCAGGTTTCTGGCAGTCAGAGGCCCTGTGGCTTCTGGCTTCATTGTCCTGGTCCACAATTAGGCCTTAGCTTGCCTGCATGTTTTACAGATGAGGAGCATAACTGTCTATGGCGAGACTGTGGTTTCTGCTCAGTGGAAGGAGATGCGGAGCTTCTCAGACACATGTTTTTCCATTGCTACCACACCAAGTTGAAGCAGTGGGGACTTGCTATACTCAATGGCCACAGTGATATGGGTGCCTGCTCGGTCGGCCTGCTCAACCGCAACATTGTGCCTGAGGTCCAAGAGAACTTCCTCTGTCTTTGGGAGCATTGTGAGGTACGAAGGCAATCCAACATATTCTTTTTAAGTACTGTAGATGATAAATTGCATGTGGCTAGTCAAATCAGGTCAAGTACTCAGCTGATAAGTATGTTTGTATTCAGATGTCTATGGATAATCCAGAGTGGTTCTACAGACATGTGGAGATGCATGCCCACTGTCTCGAGGCTAATGAAGAGAATGTTTTGTTCTGTGGCTGGAAAGGTAAGAAATGATAGTAGTTTTTTAATATTATGCATTAAAAGGATAGTTCACCCAAAAATGAAAAATTCAGTCATCATTTACTTACCCTGAATTTATTATTTTGTTGTAAATTAAGATATTTTGAAGAATGTCTGTAACCAAACAGTTGATGCACCCCATTGAATTGCATAGTATTTTTTCCCTTGCTATAATGGGAAGACTAATTAAAAAAGTAAGTACCAATATTACCGCTTTGTCACGATAAAATCAAAACTTGAAATTGCTGGAAAATATGATGACTGTGCTTGGGGAAATTAAAGGTACATCTTCGTGTCTGCGTTTTTGACCAGTGTGTACAAGCTTGATGACTGCTGAAAATAATAATATATTGTTTAAATTGTTACTGACTTTACGTTATTATTTTGGAATAAATGTAAAAATGCGTAAAAACATTAACTTGATGAAATATATACTTGGTTTTAAAAGAACATTACATAGTTAGTGTAAAAATACAAAATAGAATTGTATTCTATTTTGAATATGGTCTCTCTTTTTTATGTAATGTTTATTTAACCAGGAAAATTAAGTGTAACAGAGACATAAATTTACATTTGATATATATATATATATATATATATATATATATATATAAAAAAAAAGAGAACTTTGCCACCTCATTTTAAAACACCACTGATCCTCATGTATTATAATATGACTTTTCCAGGTATAAATATTACACTTTTAAAATAAGGCTACCTGATATATCCATTGGTAACTCAAAAACAGTTGGGGATTAATTAAAATATCTTGATTTTTAGTTGTTTAAAGTCACCATGAAATCAAAATTGACAATCCTTTTTTTAAGGAATATTGCAATATTTATTATAAATTATTTATCCATACAGAATTTTTTCAAAATTCATGTGTCCTCGTCAGGGGTTAAATTGGCATTTATTATGTGGGGGTGCTCTCCCTAGGGGGGTCCGGGGACATGCCCCCCCGGGAATTTTTTTTTGAAAAATAAACCATTAAATAGCACTTTCTGGAGAGTTTTGTGCAAAGAAATGGAGAAATTGAGTATTACATGATATGTGAAAAACGGCAAGGTTAAGAGCATTTACTTTGCAACAGGTATTAGGACATTTAGCATTTACATTACTGTTAATCAGTCATCACTTGATTACACGTTGTATTACCTTGTTATGATATAGTAACCCATACAATGTGCCAAACATCATGTGCCACATGGAGAGACAGTGCAGCATATGACAGTAGCAACAGCTGAGAAGATTTGGGTCTGTGGTGACCAGGACCACCTCATACAAAATTCCTTCTCCCATTCTCTCTCTTTACTACAACAACACACACACACACACATAAAAAGGCAAAGTTTTGATTTCTGGCTCCAGTGGTTGCCTCATTACACAACCCACGTAAAGTTGATAATTCCGCGAATAACTGCAATTGCAAATACAAATATGCTTACTGAATAGATTGCTAGTTTATTTTAAGTAGCCAGCTAACGTTAAATTAGCAGTTCTCTTGGCAGTTTGCTGATAATCCGGTATCTGAAGTAAAATGCTCAAAACATCTCCTGAGAAAAATCACATGGTCAACCTGGTCCTGGTTATTTAATTTTGATTTAGTCTTATTTTCCTTACCTTGTCATTCAAGGCCAGGGCACTTTTTTTGACATTTCTGGAACATCCACATCCCGCGCAACCACGGTCTCCCAGGAACATTCATTATTGCTGCGTACAGTTATCCGTGTCAGATGCGCATGCGCGAGCGGTGCGCGATCATGGTCGACTGACAACGAGATTAAGCAGCTGAACAAAAATACGGCCGTGTTCCGATTGTTCTCATCTCAGCTCCGCCGAGACAAAATAGACATGCTATTTCAAAAATCTTTCATTTATTGTGAGAAATATGTTTTCAAAAGCATCACTTTCATCAAATTGTATGTGACATAATTTCCAGTAGGCAACTGACTGCAAACGAGCAGGCTTATGTGCCGGGGCTGAGCCCCGGAGAGCCCCGGCCCAATTTAACCACTGGTCCTCGTAATATTTGATCAATATAACTTCTTGCTGTTTTACTCGGAAGATATTTACATCTTTCATATTTCTACTATCTATGAGAGTGAACCACATGGCAGAAAAACATCATCTTAGTTGAATGTTACTGAATGTAGTTTCCCTTCTCACAATGACTTTCACAGTTCAGCACAGTTTTGAGAAGACATTAACTTTTTCCTTTTGACTTCTAGATTGTGAGGCCTCTTTCAAGGGCAGGTTTAAGTTGCGAGAGCACATGCGTAGTCACACACAGGAAAAGCTGGTGGCATGTCCGACCTGCGGAGGAATGTTCGCCAACAACACAAAGTTCTTCGACCACATTCGACGACAGACCTCCATAGAAGGTGAGAGGAATTGTATTTCAGGTAGTACACATGCAGCAGCAGCAATAACAGGGAATTGAATCCTTCTATTGATCAATTTGGACTCATTTCAATAGAAATTTTTTAAATCTAATTAGTATGGGCCAGTTGTTTATGTGTGCATTTGTTTGTAGGTCAAAGATTTCAATGTTCCCACTGCTCTAAACGTTTCGCCACTGAGCGGCTGCTGAGAGACCACATGAGGAACCATGGTATGGGTATTTTTGTGTGTTATCTTTCATAAAGGTTGTACTTTGTTTTGCTGTATTGGACCTTACAGGCCTTTATTAGTAGTAGTAGTAGTAGTAGTAGCCTTTATTGTCATTGGTCACAAGTACCAACGAAATTAGCCATCAACCTGTCCATACAAAAATACATACAATATGACAAGGGGGTAGACAGGACAGGAAGACAGAGCATTTAGGAAGAAAATACAGCATAACATGAGGAGAGGTGAGGAGAAAAAAAAGGCAACCCCCAGACTATGCTCCTGTGTGGAGTACACACCATACTTATTGCCTAGTATGGTGTGACCTGGTTGTTCTAATGATGTGCTAACCTGTTCTCTGTTCAAAGTCAACCATTATAAATGTCCACTCTGTGATATGACCTGCCCATCGCCATCCTCGCTGAGAAACCACATCAAGTTTCGTCATTCCAATGAGAAGCCTTACAGCTGTGATTACTGTGAATACAGGTGAGGCTGCTTCATCACCAACGACAGTGACTCCCTGGATTTTGTGACTCCTTTAATCTTTTTGTCTGCAATATAAGACATGACCTGTCAGTTTGTTTTTGTTCATGTGGTTTTCAGCTGTAAAAACCTAATAGACTTGCGGAAGCATTTAGACACGCACAGCAGTGAGCCAGCGTATCGATGTGACTTCACTGACTGCGATTACTCCACCCGCTCCCTTTACTCAATCAAGAACCACTACAAGCGCATTCATGAGGTGAGCCATTTGGAAAGTAACAGCAACATTCAACAATAAGAAAAAGACAACAATATAAAACAACAACAAAATCTTCTTTTGTGTTCCACAGAAAGTGTAATACAGGTTCTGAACAACATGTGACAATAGAGCAAATACTAAGCCTTTGCTAATTTGTCAATTAAAATAAATAAGGCTAGGCAATAGGTAACTGAAATTCATAAGATTAGTACATTGTTATATGTAATGTTGTTTTACCATGAGATTAATTGATTTAGTTTTTTCAAATGTAAATGGGAAAATGTCATTTGTTTTATAGCTGGTAATTGAAGTAAGAATGAAGGACTCTTATAATGATAAAGTCCAAGGTTTGATCTATAAAAATGATCCATCTAATCTGGAATTAACTAATGTGGCAACTTCCATTTAGATGTAACTTCACTCAATAAATGATCAAATAAACAGTGTGAACAAACACAATCAAACTAACTGCATCAAAAAGTGAATACAATTCTACATCACTTCAATTGTACAGTAACTGATATTCAGCTCATAGCTCCAGAGTAGCTAAAAATGTTAATGTGCTGTTTTGCATTTAGGGAGATTACACTCCTCGCTATAAGTGTCACGTGTGTGAGCAGTGCTTCACCCGGGGGAACAACCTCACTGCCCACTTACGCAAGAAACATCAGTTCAAATGGCCTTCAGGGCACCCGAGATTCAGGTTTGAAGACTTCCTCCTTCCTTGTGGCCACCACCCATTTAGAAGTTTTCATTACTTATTTCCTCAACCACCTTACTATTCAAAAATGTGGGATCTCTACGATTTTTATGTGTTTGAAAGAAGATTTATGTTAAAAAATAGTCAAAAACAGTAGTATTGTGAAATATTACTGCATTTTAAAATAACGGTTATCTATTTTCCTTTAATTAAATGTAATATTTCCTTTAATGGCAAAGTTGAATTTTCTGCAGCCTTAACTCCAGTCTTCAGTGTCAAATGATTCTTCAGAAATCATTCTAATATTCTGTTTTGGTGTTTAGGAAACATTTATGCATATGATCAATGTTGAAAACAGTTGTGCTGCTTAACATTTTTGTGGAACCCATGGCTGCATCTGAAATAGCATACTCTAGTAGGTACTTATTTTGAATAAGTAATTATGTTGCGAGTGCCAAAAAAAAAAGTTTTATATAGTATACATTTGGGTAGTATGAATGTAATCCAGACGGACTACATTCGCCATGTTGTCACTGTCATGTGACCTACCACCGTCAGTTTTGTCACTTCATTGGCAAACCTCTCCTGTGGCCTCATGATAGTAAAATGTCCATCGTATGGCATGTGCAAACTTCAGAATCATCAGGTCATCTGGGTACTTTTTGCCTACACTCTTATAAATACAATGAATTCAGACATACTGCTCTTGTCACTGTTTTGGTTTTATAGCAGGGATGGATGTGATTTCGGATGCAGCCCATGATAAAAAATTTAAAAAAATCCAGAAAGCTTTGATGAATTGAAAGTTCAAAAGCACAGCATTTATTTGTAATCTTTTGTTACAATATAAAAGCTTTTGCTGTCACTTTTGATCAATTTAATTCAATTTAATGCATCCATGCTGAATAATTTGAATAAAACTTTCTTTAAAAAAACAACAACATAGTGATCCAAAAATTTGAAGTAGTCTAACTAACAGTAGATCCCATGGGTGCTATTTAATTAATATTAATTTTAATCTTGGTTTCCAGTGGACAATAAACCTTACCCGTCTAACCTGACTACGGTCTTTTGCACTTTGCCAATCCCTCGTTTCAGGTATAAAGAGCACGAAGATGGATTCATGCGTCTGCAGCTGATCCGCTATGAGAGCGTGGAGTTAACAGAACAGCTGATGCGGGAGCGGCAGGGCGAGGGGGACAGCAGTGAGTCCAGCCAGCAGAACGTCCAATCCGGGGAAGAACTGGAGGAGACCATGGGGGGAAATAAAGAGGCAGGAATAAGAAAGGAGGGAGCAGAGGTCTGTAGGACTCAGGAAAATGCAGAAAGTGTGTTCTTGGTGTTGATGGCCGGCACCTCCTCAGAAACAGACTCTACAAGAGAGGGGTCAGTGATGTGTCAGCTACAGGACACTGCCCAACAGCTGGGCATGGAGGTGGTTTAACAGCTCTTCGGATCCCTCCCTAAGACTGCTGTGTCAGACAATAAAAAGGGACATTAGGACATTCCTTTTAACTCTGAGACAATACTCACTGTACTATGAGACTAACAGGGGACCAAACCTGGATAAGAGTGTTTTAGGATGCTGTCATCCTCAATCACCTTGAACACTGCACTGAACAGAAAAGATCAAGCTAAATCACAAGTTAGTCTGGGGATTGCTTAAAGAGATGATTTACTTAAAAAGGGAAATTTCTGTGATAATTTACTGACCCTATGTCATTCTGACACTATATTATTTTGTCTGGCATGAAACAAAATGAGGTGTTGTTAAGTAGAGTGTTTGACCTGCCTTTTTCCATTCTATGAAAATGAATAGTAATTTATACTACCAAGCTCCAAAAGGGCAAAAAAAGCATCATGAGATTATATTAAATGTAGTCCATATATAACTTGTACGTTATATTATAAGTAGTTATAAGTGCTGTTTTCCCTTTTTGGAGTTTGGAAGCATAAGTTACCTGCCTTGTAAGTAATATAAGGTAATAGGAACACACAGGCACACAAACACGCACCTCTTATTGTGTTTCACACGGAACAAGGAAAATACAGGGTTGGGTGATTAAATGACAATTTGTACTATAAAAAACATCCTTTTACATTTGACTGTTTGGGTGTGTGAGGGAGTGAGAGAGAAGAGGGTAAAGGGGAATGGAAATGTTTAATCCTACTGAACAATTTAATCAGCTTTCTTTGACTCTTCAGGTTCAGTGTTAATGTGAAAGGAGAAGGACTAATCACCTTGGAGAAATCTTTACAGTGTGTAGTTTTAACTAATAGTTGAATTGGTAGTGCTTCTGAACTTCAAACTGACCAACACCCATTTAATTTATATGGAGATCAGAGAATCTGCAAAAAGACCCATTCTGATGGAAGCTACCTATTCCTGACACTTTTCTATCAAAGTAAAAAAGTAGTTAAAATAAATAAAAAATTAAAAATAGTTTTGACCTTTCATTAAGATGCACCTTTTCCATAGGACTTTTTATTTGCAGTTGAGTCCTATGTTCTAATAATCTAATTGAGAAGGAAAACTATACTAAATGAATTAATTTTATTTGAAATAAACAATGGCAGTTATTTCAGTACATTTTTGTCCTATTTGTTTTGTTTTTCTCCAATTTAAACATTTGCTTACAAGCAGAAATTATTTCTTGCTATTCAAAGGTTTCAGATCAAGTTTTTTTTTTTAAAGAAATTAATACTTCTATTCAGTAAGGATGCATTCAATTGATCAAAAGTCTCAGTAAAGACAAACAATGTTACAAAAGATTTCTATTTTCCATCCATCAACAAATTCAGAAAAAAAATGTATCAAACTTTCCACAAAAATATTAAGCAGCACACCTATTTTCAACATTGATAATAATAGGGAATGTTTCTTGAGCAATAAATCATAGAATTTATTAGAAATTCTAGAATTCATTAGAATTATTTATGAAGGATCA
Organism: Rhinichthys klamathensis goyatoka; assembly: GCF_029890125.1. Taxonomy (NCBI): domain Eukaryota; kingdom Metazoa; phylum Chordata; class Actinopteri; order Cypriniformes; family Leuciscidae; genus Rhinichthys; species Rhinichthys klamathensis. The sequence goes on along the minus strand of NW_026606578.1, from coordinate 428,932 downwards.
TGTGACACTGAAGACTGGAGTAATGATGTGAAAAATTCAGTTTTGCCATCACAGAAATAAATTACATTTTAAAATATATAGAAAACAGTTGTTTTAAATTGTAATACAAATTCTGTTTTTACTGTGTTTTGATCAAGCAAATGCGGCATTGGTGAGCATAACAGACGTCATTCAAAGACATTTAAAAATCTTACAAACCCCAAAATTTCATTGGTAGTGTGTATATTGTGTACTCTGGTATGTTCAGTTCATATTCAGGTAGGTAAAGTGTTTTCTGGGGATAATCCACTTTGTTCTTAGTTGATCCTGTGTGTGACTAAGAACGGTACTTGTAAGTCCTGTTTGTTTTAATCTCTCAGGACAAGAGTCAGCAGGCGGGTTGTGCTGGGTTAGGCAGCAGTTTATGCATTACTGCAGCAGTCAGAGGTCAGTGTTTGAGCGCTTTTCACAGATCTATGTCGTTACAGTAATTACACGCACTGCAGATCTCGAGGACATTGGACAAGATTAATCTCTAACATTATCAAATGTGAAAAACATGAAGTTTACAATCAGCACAACTGAAAGTTAAGCTAAACTGCAAATCAGCCAAGCCATGGCTCTCTCCCGTTCTCTATAATCTCTTTTTCTCTGCTCTGGTGATAATCGCTGGTGTGTTAGCAGAGTTTAAAAGATTAGTTTGCGTTAGGGGCTTAGTGTGAGCTAAGATGCAACACTTCCCCTTTCTTTCCATCTGTCTTGCTCTGTCTCTCTGTAGGAAAATAGGTTCTTGGAGATAGTCTGTAAAAAATACATTTAATGTAAATGGTTTTTCTGTATTCAAATAATTAGAACTTCCATATTGAGACACCAGAACAATGGATTCCTGAGTAGAGAATGAGTGGATGACGATTATATGAGGAGAACTGAACAGATATAGACTTTTCTGCATTAGAGAAGTAATACCACCAACGAAACGCCATGAAACTAGGAGCTCTTCTGCTGCTGCTTCTGGGGTCCATGCATGGGGTGTTCACGCAAGTGCCTATAACTGCATTTACTGAACGAACAGCTGTGGAGGAAGATCTAGGAAGTGGTAAGAGGAGCATTTGATTTATTCATGTCTAAACTAAGCTTACAAATTAGACAATGTCAGAAAGATTTGAGCGCTATGTCCCTCAGGTCTGTTAGAGGTGGAACAGGAGGATGACCTGGGAGACACTTACTGGTCCGGGACAGCCCCGCTTTGTTTTGGAGGGTGTAAGGGCAGACACAGGGAGCTAAAGAGAGACAACTGTGGAGATTCAGACTGCTGCTGGGTGGGATACAAATCCCTCTGTAGAGGTACTACAGATCATCATTTTAATGAAATGCACTGGATTTTTTTTAGGCATTTCCATAAACACAGAATAATTTGTGATTATTCTGTTCATTTATTCTGTGTACACTGGAACTTCTTATGTGCTTCAAGAGTTTTGTCCAATAAACTTTTGCCCTAGTGAATTGTGGAAAACCTGATGTGGACTTTAACGGGATGGTGTATGGGAGTGATTGGTGGGTGGGTTCTGTGGTGCGGTACGACTGCAGGCCAGGGTTCGTGTTGGTTGGAGATCCTGCTCGAGCCTGCCAGTCCAATGGGAAATGGACGCCCAAACCGTCCTGCCTCAGTAAGTCCTTAAAATGCTCAGATTATGAATACAAGACCTATTCTGTCTTAAGTCTCATATATTTACAGTATATGAGAGATTGAACACTAACTAAGTTGCTATATTATTGAGTGCTGTTACTGTGAGAGGTGTTGATCAATTTTTTTTTGAGTGACCACACATACAGTAAGAAAAATAATCTGTAGGAAAACTGATCATTTCTGCTAGGACATTTGTGACCCTGTAAATTTCCGTCCGTAAATACAGTATCTCACAAAAGTGAGTACACCCCTCACATTTCAACAAACATTTTAGGATATCTTCTCAAGGGACGAAACTATAGAAATGAAACTTAGATATTTTAGAGTAGTCAATGTGCTGTTTGTATAGCAGTATATATTTACTGTCCTCTGAAAATAACTCAACATACAGCCATTATTGTCAAAATAGCTGGCAACAAAAGTGAGTACACCCTAAGTGAACATGTCAAAACTGTGTCCAAAGTGTCAATATTTTGTGTGAGCAGTGCACCATTGTTATCTAGCATTGCCTTAATCCTCCAGGCCATGGAATTCACCAGAGCTGCACAGGTTGTTGCTGGGATCCTCTTCCACTCCACCATAATGACATCACGGAGCTGCTGGCTGTTAGACATTGCGCTTCTCCACCTTCCGCTTGAGGATGCCCCACAGGTGCTCAATAGGGTTCAGGTCTGGAGACATACTTGGCCACTCCATCAACTTCAGCTTCCTCAGCAAGGCAGTTGTCATCTTGGTGTTGTGTTTGGGGTCGTTATCATGCCTTACGGCCCAGTTTCTGAAGGGAGGGCAGGTTCTGCTTCAGAATGTCACAGTACATGTTGGAATCCAGGTTTCCCTCAATGAAGCCCAGCTCTCCAGTCCCAGCAGCACTCATGCAGCCCTAGACCATGAAGCTACCACCACCATGCTTGACTGTAGGCAAGACACAATTTTCTTGGTACTCCTCACCAGGGTGTCGCCACACATGCTGGACACCATCTGAGCCACACAAGTTTATCTTAGTCTCATCAGACCACAGGACATGGTTCCAGTAATTCATGCTCTTGGAGAGGTTGCTTTCAGCAAACTGTTTGCGGGCTTTCTTGTGAGCCAGCTTCAGAAGAGGCTTCCTTCTGGGACGACGGCCATGCAAACCGACTTGTTGTGGTGTATGGTCTGAGCACTGACAAGCTGACCTTCCGCTTCTGCAACCTCTAAAGCAATGCTGGCATGATCATGCGTCTGTTTTTTGAAGCCAGCTTCTGCACCTGACGCACAGCACGAGGACTCAACTTCCTTTTTGACCCTTGCGAGGCCTGTTCCAAGTGGAACCCGTCTTGGAAAACCTCTGTATGACCCTGGCCTGTACTATAACTCAGTTTCAGGGTGTTACCAATCATCGTATAGCCTAGGCCATCTTTGTGGAAAGCAACAATTCTAATTCTCAAATCCTTAGAGAGTTATTTGCCATGAGGTGCCATGTTGAACATCCAGTGGTCAGTATGAGAGAACTGAACTCAAAGCAAAAATTTTAGCTGCTCTAATACAAGATACACAAAATACACAAAAACATGAACATGATGAATAGGACATGTGGCTTTGCATGGTTAAACGTACAGCTATTATCACTTAGGGTGTACTCACTTTTGTTGCCAGCTATTTCGACAATAATGGCTGTATGTTGAGTTATTTTCAGAGGACATTAAATAAATACTGCTGTACAAGCAGCACATTGACTACTCTAAAATATATCCAAGTTTCATTTCTATAGTATTGTCCCTTGAGAAGATATACTAAAATGTTTGCTGAAATGTGAGGGGTGTACTCACTTTCGTGAGATACTGTATATAAAACATTTATTTTTGTGAGTGAATGCAGCACAATCGCGAACATAAATGGACAATAAAGGCGATTTTCTCAATGTTTAGATTTTTTTTTTGAACCCTCAGATTCCAGATTTTCAAATAGTTGTATCTCAGCCAAATATTGTCCTATCCTAACAAACCATACATCAGTGGAAAGCAATTTAAAAAAAATTACCAATGTGACTTTTATTATCAGTATCTGTAAATAACTTTACAGATATTTCCTTTAACTTAAAAACACAACACATTGCAATGCGTAATTCAAAATGTAGGTAAAAAATCAATAGGAAAATTATTTCATAATAACACAGTATTGGGTATATTAGTATATTAGTCATCATCTATAACATGAAATACCTACTGATACGTCTCATTCTACGTATATACTATACATGTATTAAGTTTATTCAAGTTGTGTTATTTTTTTATAGTTAAAACATTAGGTCAAAGTCTTGGTTGTGGAGAAAAAAAAAACAATGGTTGTGGTCAATTACATTTTACATTAAAAGGAATTTCATTGGCTGGGAATTTCATTTCTCGGTCTCCTGTATGTGACATTAGGAGTGTGTCATCGTGGCCGGGTTGAGATCAACGAGAAGGACATTGACGGGACGTGTTCGTCCACCTGTCCCGATGCTAAGAGCTATGCGGTTCCTCTGAACCACGTATGCAGTCGCATTGAGAACTGCAGGACTAAAGAATCAGGCTGGAAGCGCTGGTTTACACGCTGCAACTTCTGCGACTGTGACTGCTTCACTCGCTGTGGTAAGTTTCATAGAGTTATTTAAACTGCTGCTAGTTAAAACTAGCAAATACAAGTACACGAAAAATGCTGCAAAATAAATGTTTGTGTTTGTTCTTTCAGCTTCTACAGGATAGAAGACAGTGGATCTGTTTATCCTTTTCTATGAAGACATTGTTTATATGATTTCTGGAAACAACAGAATTAATCTTTATTTGAATGTAAAAAGACAAGCTTGACATGCAAAAAAAAAAAACCCTGAATATGTATGTAGGCATTTTATGCATTTGATTATCTATGTAATTGGAGACTGGTAATGTACACTATTTGATTGTACCTTAATTAGTCATAATTGTTTAAAGATCAGAGAAACAGTTGCAGCAGTGCTCAGTGATTTTATTAAGTATTATGCTGTAGATGCAATCAAATTATTAGATTATTCATTCACTTGATGATTGATACAAGATGTGGGATTGATATACTGACATATAGAATTTGAGTGGTCTCATTTGAAACCACAAAATACAACTGATCTACTTTTAGTCCCATCTGGTGAAATTCATAATGAAAATCTCATTGCGCTTGGGTTGGTAGCAGCCAATTCCTGCAAAAGATTGGGGGAGAAAATTAATATTTTATATATTTTGTGTTGAATTGTTATGAATTGATTAATTCAATTGTATTTGCACTCTTCCTCAGACTGTGGCATATAAGTGCATGCTTTATAATTAAACTCATACACTTACCCACGTCCAGCCTGTGTATAGATTTTCCTTTCTTGGACAGAAGCTCCCAGTACGTGTGGTTTGCAATAGACCCAGCCAGTCCGTTCACACTTTCCAAATATATGCCATAGCTTTTGCTAATGCTGGTGGTGAAACTAATAGAAATAAAGCAGAATTGGCACAAAAAATTAAATTACCACTAAGAAGTTCCTAATTGTCTTTAAAGGGGTGGTTGATTGATTTCACTTTTCTAACTTTAGTTAGTGTGTAATAATGTTGCTGTTTGAGCATAAACAAGATCTGCAAAGTTACAATGCTCAAAAGTTCAAAGCAAAGGGAGATATTAGCTTTTAAATAAATTCCTTTTTAAGGACTAACAAACGGCTGGTAGGAACTACACAACATTCCTCCCAGGCTAGTGACATCACTAACCCTAGAATTTACATAAAACCCGCCCCGGAACACGATATATAGATTATCAAGACAGAATATGCTAATCAATAACTAAAAGAGAAATACACATAAGCTAATTCATCAACCATACAGAAATGTCCTGTTGCTTCTACATGTTGTCACTTCTACTTGAGTCCCTCCATCTTTGTCTGACTCCGGTTTGAACATAAAAGGCTAAAAGTTTTTGAAACTTTCAGTGCATGTCGGTGTGAGGTAAAAGGAAGCTCTTGAAGCTCCGCCCTCTGTGCCGGGAGCAGCTGCTCATTTGCATTTAAAGGAACAGACACAAAACCGTGCGTTTTTGCTCACCCTCAAAAAGTGACAGTTTTACCATGCTATATAAAAATATCTGTGGGGTATTTTGAGCTAAAACTTCACATACACACTCTGGAGACATCAAAGACTTATCTTGTGAAAAGGACATTATACTACCCCTTTAAGCCTTGTACAATAAACTTAGAGGTCAAGCCTTGAGTCAGGTCTGACAATGAAATCATCTCAGTCATATAAAGTTGCATATTTTAGCGTTTCATGGATTCTTTCTTTATGTCTTTCACGGTGGTAAAAGATTCCTAGCCTAGAAATCTAGACTCACCCTAGCGGCAGCAAATTTTACTTGCAGCCAGGGTGTTATAGCAACTCTCCGTTGGCTTTCGAGCTGGAAAAAACAAACTCTAGTCAGGCCAATCACATCGTGTATAGAGTTGGCTGGCGGGCTTAACATAATGATGACAGAGTTGCGACGGTTCTCTGCTACTTGCTGGTGCTGGCGAACAGCGGTCTTTCGAATCGGCTTTGGCCGCGACTCTGGAGGACTTGGAGTTAAGCTTTTCTTTGAGAAAAGAACAAAGAACCGCAATTAAGTCATTCTTAAAAAAGGAAGATGTGTTCGTAGTTTTGCCGACCAGATACAGCAAAAGTTTAATCCATCAACTAGCTCCGCTGGTGGGAAAACGCTCTGGTTGGTTTTAGCGCTATCCTATTGCGTGCAGAGGGAATTTGAAACACAACCGTTTATGCCGCCCCTCGGATTGAGCTCTGCCAATGGTGAGTTCCCAGACCCAACATCTTGATGTGGGTCTGGCTTGCCAGGCTAAACAGATTCCCTATTTCCCCATAACCTCATTCAGTCATGATTTTACTATACTATACTACACTATACTGTACTGTACTGTACTGTTCTATACTATATTTGCATTAGGCCTTCTGGGTGTAAAGTGCATTAAACCACAATAATTTGATAAAAGTTTGGGTCATACTTGAAGCTTTTGGTGTCCTGTAGTTTATTCAAGACTCCAAACATCGGCATTCCCTTTGGCACAGTGGTGGAGTAGGAGACAATGGTGTTAGTGTATTTATTAGTGACATCCACCTTAACTAACACCGGGCCCTGTTCTCCTGTTTAGAAGAGAGCAACAAACAGAGAAAGGGTGCTATTTAGAAAACTGCAGGTGTTATTTAAATAACTGCTTTTAAGTGACCAAAGCAAGCAAGACATGTTCTGAGAATACCAGCACAAACTGGCGCTTTAATAACAAATGCTTTAGTAATTTGCAATGAATCATGGATTTACATACTTTACAAATGTTATTTACTTTAAGTATAGACAGGATTTGAATTCAATAATTATCCTTAAGTATCCTTGTTTTAAGCAGAATTCATGGCTTTATATAAGAAAACTTACCTGAGTGGTTGCTCTCTCCCAGCCCTGGGAAAGGCAGCAAAGCTGCAAAGCACAGAAGACTAATCGCTGTCAGAGCCATTCTACCAGTCTGCTCAGTGTGTCTGAATGTCTCTCGAGTCTCAACCAAACCTATTTATGCATTTTTGTATGCTAATTTTACTAATTGTTTTGGAAGTTTCTCGGAAATGCATACCTTAACAAGAACAGGTCAGGCAAGAAACACAAGGAAACATGACAAACAAATCTGACTTTTCAAGGCTCACTTCCTGAACCTTGTGCAATACACTGACAAGACAAGTGTTGAGTCAGGTATGACTGTAAAAGCATATCGAATAATTATAGTTATATTGATTCTGTTCATAAATTGATTCAGTCATCACATTAAAATAAATTTGAAGTACTATACTATTCTATCATTCACTCTATAATTCAGGGGTCCTGTTACCACAAATTAAATAAATGCATGGTTACAAGTAAAACATTCTAATTTATTATTTTAATTAAACCTTTAAAGTTCCGAACATTATTTTGTTGAGTTCTGTTGACATAGTAATGTTGACAACTTAATATTGTGTGTAATTTAAACTCAAATTTCTGAATTGATTGATAAAAAAAAGAAGTTGTAGTAACTTAATGACATTTTCTTAATAACTTTGGAAATTGGGCAGTGGATTTCTAGTTCCCAGCATGTTTTGCATAGGACTGGAAAAGGAGAATAAATATTTAAAGTGGATTTTTTTGTGTGAAAAAAAGACCTGTTAGTGTTAACTGTAACCCCCCTTTTTAGCATAGACATGAAAATGCACTATCCAAACTTAAATGATTGTAATTAATGAATGCTTTGGAACACAGACCTAAGGTTGTTCTCTTTTTGAAGACACTCAACAGATAATTGAATGAGAAAAAAAAAATTAGAGTAAAAATAGTTATAGAAGTAAAAATTTACTGCAAAGCAAATGTACTGTACTAAACATTTATTTTATTTTATACAAAATGTATATTTTACAAAATATTTTTAATCTAAAAAATGCTATAAAATCAAAGCCATATGACTTTATAGTGTTCCAAGTTGATATCACAAAAAATTAAGTTCCCATGAGATTTTTTAAGCTCTGTAGCAAAAATAGCCAGGAGTGTTACATACATTCCATTGAATATTTTTATGCGTTCTGTAACAAATTAATTAAATTCCGTCAAAATCACGTCCATTACAAAACAATCACAAAATATGGAACCTTGAGTCTCAGATCTTTCCTATGAGATGTGTTTTGTCAAGATTTGAAAAAGTTTTGATTATAAAACAGTGCAGTAAATTTTGCAACATGAAACATGATATCGTCCACTAGGGGGGAGGAGCCCAGTGGTAAGTACTGTTACCATGGTTAAAGTACTGTTTCCAGGGTAATGCAATGTCCAATATCAAAAATGGTTTTCACGGTATGAATACTGAGGGTGTAAGCTTTCGAATAATTATTTTTGACGATTAATACATTTTGATTGGAAATGAAGACAATTAAAAAAAAGACTGGTAAGCATCCTGCTGACATTATACATTGATTCTGTAAGCAATGACTGCGCTAATGCCAGTGACAAGTAATATCGTGTTCATTAAATACTTGCCAAAAAAGTTACATTAAGCAGGTGCAATGAAAGCTGTGGATTTTAACTGAAATAAATAAGATGAATCGGTTCCAGGGCTACTGCTCAAGTAGTTGGAGTGACTTAATTTTTTTTGAGTAATCAACCTAAAAAAAATGTTTTATGCTAGAAATTAACTTCCTCTAGCTCATAGCTTGTTGGTTGAACACAATTTTTTTTGTTGAGTATTGTGTATTGAGCAAGAAAAAGAAGTAAGACAATCTACTTAAAATATTTAAAAAATATTTTAGAGCTGAGCATAAGTGAAAAAACATGCCATATTTTTAAAATATATTTTGATATTCTTGTATTTTATGTATTTTTATTTATATGATTTCTCCTTGCCTGGGTAACACTTTATTTTGATGGTCCCTTTTGAACATTCTGTTGACTATGAGGAACTTTGGACTGTTTGCTTAATATCTGCTTACTCTTTATTGTGTTGGTCCTCCAACAGACATTCTATAAGTAACTTTGCAAGTATGTCCACTTATTCTAACCCTAACTCTACCAGTCTACAAATACTTGACTATAATGAGAGTGAGTTCTCATGTAGGTGCAACGTTACTTATAGTCAAGAGAATGTGTTAAAAGGACCATCAAAATAAAGTGAAACCCACAGTTTTAATATTTCCTGAAATTTCCAGGTTTTCCATGGCCTACCCTGAGTCAGTGAACTAATAAACATTTTATAACAATAACATTTAACTACACGTAGATTCCTCAAGGTCTCATATGTAAATAAAAAGGCAAAGCCCAGTCCTTAGAAAAGCTGCAAAGCACAAAGGTATAATTGTTGTCAGAGCTATTCTACCAGTCTGACCAGTGTGTCTGATATCTTAGAAAGGAGTGTTCTGTAAAGACTTCCCCCATGGATTCATTTATATTCCTGAGATGTTTCAATGCTTGTCTCACTGTTTAATGCAAACACCTATCCGTCTGTCTGTCCGTCCATCCATCAGTCAACATTCAATCTTAACAGAACTTCTCAAACTAAATATAAAGACATTTTGTGCATCTCTGGAATAGTGCATTAGAGACCAACATGTAAATCACTGACTGTTTTTTTCCTGATCTGTGTTTAGTCCAGAGATGCCCGGACTTTTTGCCCTCTGAGCATAAGCCATGTTGAAGAGGTGTTGAATACTGTACTGGTAATGTACACTATTTATTTGAATCAAATTAGTTTGGAATGTTTGTTAAAAGATCAGGGAGCCTTTTCAGTTCCGTCAGCCCTATATGTTTATTAGAATGTTATAGATGCAATGAAATGATGAGTTTATCCACTCACTTATACTTTACACTGATGACATGACTGAATCATGATGTGGTATTAATTCAGCAGTCACATTTCATAGTTCATGAAAAAACAAATCTATTTTTTGGCCCAAGTGGTGAACCTCAGGATCAAATTCTCATCTCTCTGGGGTTGGTAGCAGCCAATTCCTGCAAAAGATTGAGGCATTCCAGAGTATAAATAATAATCTACATTTAATAATTAATTATCGTGTGTTGTAAGTTGAATTAAACTTTCCTGCTCAGTAAAGTAATACTGTATATGTATAGTATATAATTATCTTTTCCCTTACCCACTTCCAGTCGGGTGATAACTCCTGCTTTCTCAGACAGAAGTTCCCAGTATGTCTGGTCCTTATCAGATCCAGCCAATCCGTTCACACTCTCCAGATATATGCCAAAGGTTTTGTGAATAGTGTATGAGAATCTATTGTTAAAACAGAAATAAAGGTAGCAGAATTAGCACAAAAATTAAATTCCATTCAAAGTCTGCTTTCTAAAAATGTTGTTAGTCCTGGGCCTTGTTCAATTGACTGACAAGACAAGCGTTGATTCAGCATCTGCAGGCTTATCGGAAATGGATAGAAAAATAATAGTACATTACAGAATTGCATTGATCTTTTTGTCCCTGTTTTCCTTAGTGGTCACAGTGGTAAAATATGCCCCATTTTCCTATAACCTTGATTTTGATTAAGTATATGTGGGTCATCACAACCAGTAGTAAAGTTAATCAGGTATGATATAATTACATTACTGCATGTGAAGTGCACTAAACCTCAAATAAATTCAGTAAAATTTTAAGGAATACTTGAAGCCGGCGTTGCTGTCCTGCAGTTGATTTAAGGCCCCAAACATCAGCCCTTCCTCTGTCACAGTGGCGGAGTAGGAAACATGCTCATTAGTGAAATCATTCATGACAGTCACCTTAACAGGGACCTGTTCCAGCTTGCCTGTTTGGGAGAGAGAAAGAAAGAGCATTATACAGCTTGAATATATCAAATACATGCAGTGGTAATTTAGAGTTATTATAGTGTAGCTTTAATAACAAATACACAGTGTTGGGTGCAATGCATTAATAATTACTGTAATTTAATTAGGCTACATTTACACTTACTTTTTTCTGTAATTTAAATATTGTAGAACAATTAAAACAATAGTGGAGTTAACATCAGAATTGAATGTCTAATGTTAAAATGTATGTTTTTAATGTAACATGTATAGACTCACCTGAGTCTGCAGGCAGTCCCAGCCCTGGGAAAGGCAGCAAAGCTGCAAAGCACAGAAGACTAATCGCTGTCAGAGCCATGACCAGTCTGCTCAGTGTGTCTGAATGTCTCCAACAACCTCACACTCTATTTATGTTCTGCATTTTCTTTGCATGCCAATTTCTAGATAATAAATGATCGGGTTTATGGGGAAGTCTTATCTCTTACCTTAGAAAGGAGTGGTCTGCAAATGTTTTTGCTATGGATTAATTATTTGATGCTTGGTTCTGAGAACTGTTGAGTAACAATGATAACATTGAAAGTTCAGAAGTAATTTTTTGGCATGGACCTGTGACCATATTCTTTCTATGTGAAACATGACATGTCAAATATACTGTAGAGAGTGAGGATTATGTGGTTACGTTATCATTTACCACTGACCTCTCTTACCTCTTAAATATTTGTTTACATTTCATTAATGAACAATGAACATTAATAATTAACCACAACAAAATAACCCGACCATTGTTGCTTTATCACCAGGTGTCATAGTACCTTGTCAGGTGGAAGCTCTCTTTTAATTTAATAATTTCTTTACCTAACCAGATTAGTTCATGACCTAAAATTGGTTTATAGAATTATGTAAATGTCAGAATTCCTTCCAGTGTACATCTCCTCTCTACATATTATGCAAAGGCTGGTTGTGATAGAGGAGAGCACAAATGGTGAGACCCTGTCTATCTATCTATCTATCTATCTATCTATCTATCTATCTATCTATCTATCTATCTATCTATCTATCTATCTATCTATCTATCTATCTATCTATCTATCTATCTATCTATCTATCTATCTATCTATCTATCTATCTATCTATCTATCTATCTATCTATCTATCTATCTATCTATCTATCTATCTATCTATCTATCTATCTATCTATCTATCTATCTATCTTATCTATCTATCTATCTATCTATCTATCTATCTATCTATCTATCTATCTATCTATCTATCTATCTATCTATCTATCTATCTATCTATCTATCTATCTATCTATCTATCTATCTATCTATCTATCTATCTATCTGTCTGTCTGTCTGTCTGTCTGTCTGTCTGTCTGTCTGTCTGTCTGTCTGTCTGTCTGTCTGTCTGTCTGTCTGTCTGTATACACACTCAAAATAAATTAAGCTTTTTTCAAGATTTACGCATTTCAATTAATAGTAAAAATCCATTCAATTGAATTGAATAATCCTTACATATTATTCATATTATGATTTAAGAATTTTAAATGAGTAAAAAAAAAAAACTAGAGCTTAAAATATTTTTGCATAAATCTTAAACTTGATTTTTTATTTTATTTATGAATACGAATCACAAACTAAATGGTCCATTTCCTTGTTCCATTAAGATTTATACAAAATTGTTTATTACAGTTTTTCTATTCACTTTGGTACTATTTTCACAAGTAAGCAAAACTCTTACTAATTTCACAACAGATCATCAAAAGTGCATTTTTTTAAACTGTTGAGTAACTATGATAACATTGAAAGTACAGAAGTAATTTGGCATGGACCTGTGACCTCTTGTATTGTGAAATATGACTTGTCAAATATACTGTAGAGAGTGAGGATTATGTGGATATCATGTCCCACTGACCTCTCTTACCTCTTAAATATTTGTTTACATTTCATTAATGAACAATGAACATTAATAATTAACTACAACAAAATAACCCGACCATTGTTGCTTTATCACCAGTGATGTGCAGGTGCCATCTAGTACCTTGTGAGATGTAATCTAATCTTGAAAAAAGGCTTAAAAATTGAAAAGTGAATCTATAATTTACCATATGTGAGAATTATATTTGATTTAAACAGGACAATAAACTCTAAAATACTGTTCATTTATATTGTTTATTATTGTTTACTGTAAAATATTGTAAGAAATGTTTTAGAAGTAAAAACTATGAATCATGTTATAATGTGTGTGCTATCCGTCCGTCTCTTAATTACATGCACATAATGTTCCCTTTCAGCAAAAGTAAAATTGAAAAGATTCTTCAGAGCAACCGGTAAGCTATAGGCTATATGTCCCTTTCCACCCCCAATATCAGCTTAGCCTAACGTAGAGAAACAATGAATATGATAGCGTATCAAAAGTAACAGCAACCACTTCTTGCCATGGATGATGTAGGGCGTCGTTTGAACGCGAGTTACCCCGACGGTTTCACCGAGAATAACCCGAGCACTGCAGCATCAGCACCAGTAGCAGTCGATGCGCAGGTGCCGCCTTTAAAGAGACCGCGCGCTCAATTCTCCCGTGCTGCTGGATAGGCGGCTGTAATTTCCCTTTGTTTAAGTTTTTCGTCTACATCATCTCCAACCCCACCCGTTCTTTTACCTTCCCCCCACCCAAAGCAATCTCATAAGCAAGTGGTTCTAAAAATAGGTTTGACATACGTTTTCCTCCTGCCCCACTATAAAATAAAACAGCCCTGTTGCTGGTGAATAGCGAATAGTCTAATGTTGGCTATTTGATTCAACGAAAAAAACGTATGATGTATAGCCTTATGACATATGGAGATGCAGTTGCACCTGCTTGAATTTCCTCTTGGATCATGGGAAAACTGAGATCTCCACATGTCCCATGACCGTATGGCACCAGGCCAGCCCTGCACTCACTTTCCCGCAGAGGGGTTTGTAATGTAAACTATAGGCTACCCCACAACAACCCAATAAGAAGTGGCGTGTGCGTCTGCCAGGTTGTATTGAGAACAATTGTGTTCTCAAAAAAAAAAAAAAAAAATTCACACTGCACTGGAATATAAATAGCCTAGGCTATATTTTAAGTATTTATATTTTAAATATTTTATATTTTATCCAAAGATTCCACTTTACAAAATATCAGCAATTTAACCAATGTAAGACTTAATTATAAAATTGATTTTTAAAAATGGGTAAAAGTTACATACGGTAGGCTAAGTTCATTGCATTGTACAATATTAAATCAGTATTAAAGGTTAAAAAATAGTAAAAGTAAGAGTAAAAACTGTGTAGCCTAATGCGTATTAGCTAGTCTAAAATATAGTTACATAGGCTATCAGTAACAATATGAATCTTTTTGTTTATGGGCATTCCCAAAATTCCCTGCGCGAACCACTACACTTAGCCTACGTTTTATTTATGAAATAGGCTATGCTTTCTATTATTATTTTTGTTGTCAGTCATGTAGGCTACTTGAAGTTTTTTTTAGGCCTAAATTAGATACATATTTTAATATTGTTGTAATATTATATCCTCATACAGGTACAAATATAGGCTGTCACCAAAATGCACGCAACATCATCATTGTATTTTTATGGCAAGTGCAACCAGTCAGCTGCCAGATTTTGACCATAAATTTACCCACACAATTTAAAATGCGGGATTTTTTCGAAATACCTGCAAACACAAGCAAAGCATAATCTAAGTAACCAAATATTGCCCATCACTGCTAGTTTAATCGTCCTCCAGTGTGTAGGCTAACACAGGTTTATTTCGGACGAGAGCAGTTACGCCCAGTAGCTAACACACCGGGCGTGCCAGGGCTCCTCTGTCCACTGCGCGCTATATCATACTGCGGTGCAGCATCCGGAGGACCAGGCAGAACGAGCACTACTTCTCTCTCCACAGCTCCATACGCATTCTGGATGACTCTAAATGCGCAATGATCGAGTCATGTTTGCCCTTCCGTCAGCTGTCCGAAATGAAACTCCTGGTTTAACAAGGATGCTGCATATATTTAATTATTCATAACTGTTATGTTTATTTTGGATGGGAATTGTCTCGGTATATTTTCAAGGAACGATATGAATGTGACGTACAGCGGCTTTCTGAAGGAGAAGAGCATCCTCGCCGTCACCGGTGAGCGGGATCGGGCGTGTAACGGAGCATCTTTTCTCTCAGCTGGACTATAGTGCGGGGCCGCTCCTGTTGCTGAAGCCTGTGTGTACTATTCTCTTGAACTAAGAGGAATGAATTGGACATTTTTATAAGGAAACACAACGCATCAAAAAAGTAGGTATCATGTCATTTTGAGTCTGTGGACACTTGTATACAAGGATCTCTTGTATAAACACACTAGCCTGTGTTTTGCATGCGTGTGATGTCATTGGCACTGGGTATGTGATGCATCATGTTATTCTAAACACTGACTCTGTTCACCAGGTTGAGTTCACGTGTAATGAATGTGTTAGACATTTCTTTATTTATGAATATTGTTCCCTCATAATTGCTCATTGAGTGCTCTTATATCTGTGTTGGGAAGTGGAGCATTAGTGAGTGAAGGGAGACAGTGACCTATCTCTGACAGACAGGGTTTTCACTACTGGTTCTCAATCCTCAACACTGCACATTTGGGATGTTTTCCTTATTTAACACAACTCATTGATATCATCAGCTCATTAGTAAAAACTCCAAGACCTAAATTGGGTGTGTCAGATAAGAGAGACGTTCAAAATTCTGATCCATTCTGAGGTGCTAAAAAACATGGCCTTTCTCCTGACCAGAAAAAGAGAGTCAAGTTGTGGCCAATAGAGTCCTATAAGTGACATAATCATTCGGCCTATGCTATGCCTTACTATATATGCCTATACCACTTGGTCAGTCTGTTATCTGGTTTTGCATTAATCTGTTAATCCTGCTTAACACCAGTTTGGCCAGACTGTGTGACCATCTTAAACCAGTAGGCTAAAGACCAGAATTCCAAATTAGGCTGATTGGAAATATTTTAAATAAAGTGTTCAGGACCACTCTTTTGAAGATGAAGCACGTCATTATGAAGAGGATCAAGTGCAGGTCTATCTGTGAGGAAGATGGATTGGGTGAATTTACAGATTTTGAATCCCTCTGAGTCTTTTGTTTTTTTGTTCCCCTGTTGGTGCATGTATTTCATCCAGCCTCAGCAGTGATGGAATGATTTTATTTAATGAAAACCTGTGTCAAGTGGCAGTACAGAGGGTCCAATACATGTAAAGCTCCAGAGCAGTCTTAGATCAGTTTTGAAATGTAGTTGTGTTCGATTCTCCAGCCTCTTGTCTTGTGCCTTTAGACAAGATGGAAAATAAACTGAGCGCTTCTTAATGGAAGATACCATATTGACAAGCACTTTAACAGTATAATTTACTGGATGGCAACAGTGAAAACATTGGTTCTTTAGAGAGGCAGGGTTTTATCAAGCACAGCACCCGGAACCTGTTTAGATGCTTCTGCAGCCTAAGTGCATTCTATATTGACGTGAAATACAATAACTCATATGGATTCCACGTTCTCATTGCTGTCAGTACTGTTTGTACCTCTGTAGCTCAGTTTTACAATGTCAGTGTCATTGAATCTGGTGGTGATTTTTAATTAAATGCTGATATGACTATATTTAAAAGTCTGATATTCTTGCAGAAAGGCACTTGTGTACTGCATTCTGAGTAATGCAATTCTTGTATGCTGTGGACTAATACATTGTTGGGACCAATTGTCCCAGTCCCTTCGAGGGAAATGAATTAATAAACTTACTAAATTATGCTTATTTGAAAAAGTAAAAATTAAGAAAGTTTTCTTTGGGGGGTTTAGTGTAGGGAGATAGAATATCGGTTTTGGACAGTATAAAAATAATTGTATAGAGAGACGAATATATCCCCACGAAGATAGCAAATCCTAACATGTGTGTGTGTAGAATTTCATATGTCATTCAGAAAGTTCATATGAATCAGCACTATACTGTTGTCAGGCTGTAATCAGATCCTTACTCCTCATAACAGTTCTGGAATTACAACCTCAGCCTTCCATATCCAGCAGGAAAACGTGAGAATCCTACTAAATCTGTAAGAGCTTTCTTTTTTTAATATAAATAGAGGAGAATTCTATAAAAAAATATGTCAGTTTATCTAAATATTCATAAAAATAGAACGGATTATGTTCAGGGAAGTTCGTCATTACTATATAAAGCTACAGAAATACTAATTTGAAATAGAGAGAGATGCTCGACCCAGTGGTCAGTTGCAATTCTTGTCAGCTTGTTCGTTGAGAGCTGCCCACGCAAAACTGAAAAAAGGTTTCCATCAAAGCTTCAGATGCTGGCATCAAATTCCATAGGCTTCGAGGGTAATTGCTCTACTGACTGAGACTGTCTCCAAGTGCATAACCCTCATGTCTGAGCAGATGCTTCCTCTGTCAGATTTATGCTCAAAATATCTTTCTTGATGGCCTTAGGATAATATAGTTAGCACCCTAATGCCATTCAACTGGCCTAACCGAAAACACTTCATTAAAACATAATGTGGTTGGAATGAGCGAATTTTTATTCAGAATGATGACCACCATGATTAATTTATGTTTCTTTTTAAAAGACAGAATGATTTTGTTACCTTTCTGTTCCTCTTTTATTTCCTCCAGCCCAACCTCACATAGTATCAATAGACTCAAATAGGAGTGTGAATTTACACACAAATCATCAAAGACATATTCTCCTCTGCATAAGTGTGTGTTATGTGTGAGGTGATTGCATTGAGGTAGATTTGATTGCAGAAAGTAGTATGATTTTACGATTATGTGTCAGTGCAAATGTTCCATATTTATACATTATAACTATTTTTTCATCATTGCATTCTCCCACATTTCCCAGGCTCTTGGTATGGCTGCGAAGTCCTCAGAGCCGGGGTCAGTTTCCATTCCCATGGAGGAGACTAAGCGTGCGGGAGGAGCCCCTCAAGATGCTGCCATGCTGACCCACCTGAAGAAGGTGGAGAACCATATCACTGAGGCACAGAGGTTTTCTCACCTGCCTCGGCGTTCAGCAGTCGACTTGGAGTTTACAGAGCTTTCCTACACCATCCGTGAGGGCCCCTGTTGGAGGAGGCGAGGTATTGCATGAATCTTCAAGATTAAGCTTATGTGGTGGTGATTACTGTAAGATGAAGCTTAAACTTGGATAAAAATAACTACAAATGAGTGATTATAGTATGTTTTTCAGGTAGCATTAGTGGGTTACATATTTTACCTTTGAGATTTTTTTTATTGTGTCCGAAATCAAGACGCTGACAGTTATTTTCCTTTTATTGCCCATGAGTACAAAAGTGATCATGTGATTTACTGCGTTTATCTCTTCCAATCAATGACAAACTTTCCAGATATGATAAGCTACACACATATTCACAGATATAATAATATTAGCCAAGAAACTGTAATCATGCAACAAACCAATCGTAAAACTGTGCTGACATGAACAACTTATTTGTCTGGTTTTCTTGTGCTAAACATTTATTGTGTCTGAACTCAAGATACTGCTAATAAATTAAATTTATTACATGGTTTCTGGAATTCTCAAATCTGATTGGTCGATCGCTGTTGTCAGATCTCCATCATCCATGCCAACATCACCTCATCCTAGAACTGAAACCTACTTTCACACAGCAGATTCAAACTCTTTCGAACTTGTGCCATCTTGTGTCTCAGTAATCAACTGTAGTAAAAATGAAAAGGATTTTTTTTAGCGGAAGCTTTTATCTAATGTACTGGCAAGATCATACAAATAAATACATTTTTTCATGTCGTCTTATTTACTTGGTGAGTTGGTGCATCGGTGTCATGATGACCCAGTTGGGGTTTGTTTTGTGATATGGACAGAATAGCTATACATAATCCCTTATCACTCCAAACTCACGACACACAAACACACATATACATGGACGTAATACTATTAGCCCCTCACACACACTCCGCCCTGTGTCCTGGGCTCTGGAGTGCTGTTCTCAGCAGACTTTAGATATAGTAAATAATTCACTTCCCTAGACGGCACACTGCTCAGCTGTCTGCTGCATAACCTAGCTAAACCTGCCCGGGATGAGCTCAGCCCACACACGTGAATGCTCACACACACTTTATTGATAAGGACAATCTTCTTCTACACCACCCATTTTTTTTAAATCTGGTTGCAATGATTCATTGTACTTGGTTTTTTTTTTTTTTTTGCTCTGCAGCATAGGCTGGTTTTTGATGGACATATGAGACTGGATAGGTTTATCTGACATTCTCGTGAGATAAGATAAGAGATAAAACTAGTCTTAAGAAGGTATATGGAGAGCTTAGATCAAAAGAGAATTGTTTTGTGCTTAAATGCTCTTAAACTAATAGAAATTGTTAGTTTGAGCTTTGGGTGTATGTGCTTCACTGGACTGGGCATTTTATCTTTATATCATGGTATATTTTCACTGTACTCTCATTTCATCTTTATGAAACTTCCTCGAAACATGTTGAGTGCATTAAGTAGTATATAATAAGTAGATTTTGTTTAATATATATATATATATACACTACCGTTCAAAAGTTTGGGGTCAGTGAGAATTTTATTTTTATTTTTTGGAGGAAAGAAATCAATACTTTTATTTATCAAGGAATAATTAATTTGATCGAAAGTGACAGTAAAGACATTTATAATGTTACAAAAGTCTTTTGAACTTCCTATTCATCAAAGAATCCTAAAAAAAAAAAAAAAAACTGTACAACTGACAGACCAACAACTGTTTCAACATTGATAATAATAATAAATGTTTCTTGAGCATCAAATGCTCATATTATACTGATTTGTGAAGGATCATTTGACACTGAAGACACTGACACTGGTGATGCTGAAAATTCAGCTTTGATCACAGGAATAAATTACACCACTTTACTATATATTCACACAGAAAACAGCTGATTTACACTGGAATAATATTTAATACTATAACTGATTTTTGTTGTATTTTTAATCAAATAAGCGCAGCCATGGTTAGCAGAAGAGAATTCTTTTAAAAGTATTTAAAATCGTACCGACCCCAAATTTTTGAACGGTAGTGTATATATACACACACACACACAATTTTATAATTTAAATATAATTCATACATAGGTATGCTTTAGACATATGCTTTACAAAAAAAATGATGACATCATTGCACAATTACTCAAAAGGAATAAGTCGATTTTATTTAATATATACTATATGTATACAAAAATAGCTTATTAAATGTATATAATTTATGTGTGCGGAGTTTACACCAATGCAAATAGCCCGCATTGTTGGCAGAAGCTATTTACACTAACTCCACCCACCATTGTCTGATTGAGCCAGACAAAATGACAAATGATATCTCACTGATGACAGAGTAGCATGGAGAGTAAGGCGGGTTGCATAAACTTTGACCGAATTCATTCTTCTCCCTTTTCCCATCGCACATTAGCTCGTAGAGGCCTTTATTTTAAATAAAAATTACGAAAATATGCAAAAAGTAGTAATAAAGTGCCTAACAGGTATTTAATAGTGGGAATATAGTGTTTAATGGGCAGGATTTGGAGTAGGTGTAGGGGAGGTAATGTCAAGCAGGGCCGGCGATTGCTATAGGCGAACTAGGCGGTTGCCTAGGGCGACAAATGTGTTGGGGTCGCGGCGCGCGGGCGCCCTCTAATCTCGCCCTTGGCCTACTTCCCATTAATCACAGAATTAGAATGACAAGCGAAACAAAAAAAACAAAAACACGTTTATTAAACATGCGCCCCCTCAGCCACACGTTTATTGTCGTTAGTTTCCAAACGGGGGGGGGGGTTACGTTATGTTACGTTAGGCAAGTGCTCAGCTGCTGGCGCGTTGATCGAAACCCTCTGATGCACAGGGACGAAAACGGAGAAAGCAACAAGATAAAAAGAAAGCCCAGTATAGAGGTAAGTCTTCTCATCTCAGCCATTTAGGTGTCAAACGATTTTTTTTTACTTAGTATTGTGCACAGCACAGGCATGGCCATCGGGACTAACCGGGAGCGAATTCTTTTCCCCCAGGATGGTAGAGATTCCACGTGCTTTTTGGGCCGATACATCATACTTTTATTATTTATTTATTTTGTCTTAGTGGCCCATAAAACTCGTACATCGGCCCATTCGTTTTGTTTTGTTTAATTGGCGGCGCTGGGTTACTTCCAAGTAACAAAATTAATTATGAAAGTTTCCTTTATTTTTCAGTGCATTTGTTTTACAATAGCTTATGGCTATTACTGACATGGGATTAATATTATAACTATTATTATGTAGTAGTGTAATGTAGACAGACACTGTAACTAAAAGAGGTTTGAATTTGTCTTTGTTCAATTTGCACACTGAATAAGGGTTGGAGCTTTTAATTTTGAACTCTCAAAGTGCACCAGATTGATGAATTTGCCATTAAAATGCACAAAATTTTCTTACGGGGGGCATACCCCCAAAACCCCCTTAGCCTTGTAGCAGCCTAATAGATTAGTAATAATAGTAGTGGTGGTAGTAAATGTAATATAATACAAGTTACATGGTCAGACAAAATGTATTTGTACAATGCAACTATGTAGGATGATAGAAATATCATTGAACGTTCTTTGTAGCATTTGTATGAACAATTTATTATACAGTTGAAGTCATAATTTGCTTGTTGAAGTTTTGGAGAGACTAAAACTTGGGGGGCGCAAAACTCAATCTCGCCTAGGGCAACCAAAGGGCTAGAGCCGGCCCTGATGTCAAGTAAAGTAATGTCCCAAAAAAGCAGCACCCATTTATTGATTTATAATAAATCATATGTCTTTCTCCCTCGTTCTATGCTCCATGTATTTTAGCCAGTAATCCTCATGGAGTGGTTGCAGTGCTGTGTTAATGCTGCATGATGGCTTTTGCACACACAGCAGCTCCTATAGCTTCATGTCCTCCAGCATGCTGAGCTCCACCCACACACACACGCACACACACACACACACACACACACACACACACACACACACACACACACACACACACACACACACACACACACACACACACACACACACACACACACACACACACACACACACACACACACACACACGGCACAAACCAAGCACATGTGCACGACAGATGTATCATAAGGTCTCCTGCACACATGTGAATCATAGAGTGGTGATCTCTATGACATTGATAGCCGGTCTCTCCTGTCCTGAGACTATGTTTCTTATATGTTTGAATGGTGTGCCTCATTATGTTTTTTTCTGAATTAGCACCCCATACATTAGTATGCCATTCTTTCATTATTACCTCATACCTCATTATACAATACCTCTGTTGTTCCATCTGTTGAGAAGCAAGCTCTTTCATGTGCAATTTCTGTATCAGCAGTTTCAGATGTATCATTTACTGAAAAATATTTAGGTCTTAGAAAATTTCATAACCTTATCCATCCATTTCAAATAATCTTGGAAATGAGATAATATTGCTCAACAACTGTATTTACAGTCTATGTGACTTTATAAAACAAATTTGTTTTTGTGAAATATTATTACATTTTAAAGTAACCTTTCTATTTTAATATATCTTAAAATTACGGAGCATTTTAAATTTATGGAGCATGTTGATGAAAAAAATATGGGAGATGAGAGGAAAAACTAAATGTTTTCTCCCATTTAATATTTTTTCCACCACCATGTCCCTTAGAGGTTATGTATAAAATATAATTTATTCTTGTAATGGCAAAAAAAAAAAAAAAAAAAAAAAAAAATTCAGCAACTATTACTTCAGTCTTTAGTGTCATGTGATCCTTCAGATCCATCATAATAATATGCTTATTTGGTGCTTAAGAAACATTTATTATTATTATTATTATCTATGTTGAAAACAGTTGTGTAGCTTAATATTTTTAACTAAACTGTGATTATTTTTAATTCAGGATTCTTTGATGAATAGAAAGTTCAAAACTTTCAATAAAGTTCATTAATTTAAAAATAGTCATTTTTTGTAACATTGTAAAAGTCCTTACTGTCACCTTTGAGCAAATTAATCCAACCAGACAGTATAAAACAGCCACAGCCGGCATGGACATTTATATGCTTTGAAATTCAGAAATGTTTATGCATTATGCATTTTCAAACTGGTAAATTTTAAAAATACTGCAAAGGGAAATGTATTTGCTTGCATGCTAGATACATGTTGATCCAGGTTTACCTTGTTGTTTTTCTCACCTTTTCATTGTTGTGCAGTCCATGTGGAATTTCATTGTGAAGGTCATACAGAATTTTTCCTCTATAAGTACTGCCCTTAGCCTTGAATGATAATGTATGTGAGTAAAGGCAGAGCGAATAGATTAATTATGTGCAGGCTGATGGTTTTGTTTCTGATTGATAGAAGCTATGTGGCTTTCCTGCCATTTAACTCTCCTAGATGTCATACTGCCTCTTCCCTCTCCTAGCCTCTCATCTTTATTGATCGGTCTCTGTTGTTTTTGCTTGTATTACTGGCCCCTCTCTCTCCACTTTGTCTTTTCCTCTGGACTCCTGTTCACCTGTCATGTTTTATCTTCTCTTATCTTCCTGCAATTTCTTATCCCTTGTTCTGTTCCTCCTCTCTCGCTGCTTTTAGAACGTGTCGAGTCATAAACATTCTGAATTTTGGATGGTTGCTTTGATCTGAACCTGTGGGAACTAGCATACAGTACATGGCTGCTCTATATGTTATACAATACTAGTGCAAATGCAAATAAGCCCCGTGGTAAAGTTAGAGTTATGAGTAATGCACAATAGTCACAAATCTGCTCTGTGAATATACTACATCTTCAGCACTGTAAAAAACACATGTGAAATCTACAGTAATTTACTGTATTTGTGCACAGGAAATTATTGTATACAAGTTCACAGTAGAATACTGTGTATTCAGTCAAAAATTGCAGTAATGAATAAAGTACTGTAATCAAACAGTTGACGGTAGCCATTGACTTCCATAGTATTTTTTTCCCCATTATGGAAGTCAATGGCTACCGTCAACTTTTTGATTATCAAGTTTAACATTCTTTAAAATATATATCACTAATTGTATAATCAATTACATAATTGATTATTGTGTGTTCTACAGTGCATTTGAGGTTCTATAAAGTATGAGTGTGTAGTGAATGTAATCCAGAAATACTACATTCACCATGTTGCCCTTATCACATGACCTACCAGCGTCAGTTATGTCGCTTCAATGACATTCACAAATCCTCTCCCGTGGCCTCATGGTGGGATTGTAAAATGTCCATCGTATGCACACTTCAAAAGTAGGTCATCCGGGTCCTTTTTGCCTACTCTTTTATGAGTACTGTGAATTCAGACATACTTATTTTGTCACTGTTTTTCGCCTACTATATAGTAGGGAAGTATGTGATTTCAAGGTAAAAAAAAATCAACAAATAATGACAGGGCAAATGAACAGAACCAAACCAAAACAGAATACATTACAATTATATTGTATATCTGAATTATGTTTTCATGTCATTTTATCAATTCAGTTTTTTAACAATTCAGTGTTATTTAACCGTGTTATTTAACTGTTTTTTTCTTTCTAATGTTGCTGCTGTAGAACATGGACAGTACAAGCCAAAAGTTTGAACCAACCCCACATTCACTTGAATGACAACTTTTGACTGTGGTACATTATGTCATGGGAACATAGTCGTGTTTATGTTTATGATTATTTATGTTTATGAATTACTGTCTAATGATCATAGCACCATGATTTAAAGTGTTATCAGGAAATACTTAACACTTCCAGTGACCAGCTTCAGTATTGCTGTAAAGCTGCAATACTGCATTGCATGAGGCAAATTGACGTATACTTACGCAAATTGTTGGTCAAAATTAATGCTGGCCAAGAAAACTGATTCATCAGTCAGTATTTATGCCCTCCTGCCCACGCAAACCAACTCAGGACTAAGTATTATGTCTCTGGGGGAGAGTCAGTACATAGCTTGCCCTGCTGTTTATCAGTCATGCTAATGCTAACAGCAGCTCTGTGCGAGAGGAACAAGCTGAGGCTACAGTTAGCCAGTGCTCTGATATTTACTTGGCCTGTTAGCTTATATAAAATATACCTCTGAGTCTTGAATGAATAAATGAACGAATGAGGCATTTATTTTGCGCTTTCATATGTATACTGTACACCCAAAGTGCTTTACAATCATATCAACCACCACCAGTGTGCAGCATCCAAGATGATCTTGCCTATAACGTCACAAATAGAGAGGGGCAGAGGGACAGATTACACTTTGGGTTGTGGTACTATGATATTAGACAGTTATTAGTTTGAATAAACATAAGTAATCACAAATGTAACCACTAGTATGTGCCCATTACATGTGTTTAACAATGTCCTACAGCAGCAAAATGAGAAACAGTGATGGTTCTTCCATGCTTAAACACTATTACCGTTAAAAAAGCAGTTCTTTCAAATTAGTGTGTTTTACTTTACAGTAACACTGTTGCTACTGTAAATGAAAACAGCAAAAATACGGTTATTTCTTATACAGTAAGTTACTTGTCAATAGCTGCCAGTTAATAACTGTGCTTTTCTTATACAGTAAGTTACTTGTCAATAGCTTGCTAGTTAATAACTGTGCTTTTATTTTACAGTAAGTTACTTGTCACTTGCTGCCAGTTAATTACTATGAATTTCACAGTCATATTTCTTACAGTGAGGGGTCTGTCTCTGCTTAAATAGCAGCTAATTAACCCAAAGACATTCTTGTAATGCGCACCAGATATTTAATTCAATTTGAATTCAACATATCGTTTTTCCACCTTATAACTGTTTGCTAGCTTGTTCTAATGCAGAATCTACTCGGTTACTATCTTAACCTCAGTTCCCTGAGAGAGGGAACGAGTATTGCGTAGCTATACGCAGTGGGGGAAACTCCTTTTCCTCGATTTACTGAAGCCTATATGTAAAACGCATTTGCAGCTGCACAGCTAGCGCACTGAGCGTCTGACACGCTCATAGGCTGTGCTGCAGCAACTGCACATCCAATGGCGCAGTAGACTCTGACGCGCGACCAATGAGCTAGCCCAACGTCAGAGCCCGCCGAGGGGGCGTGGCCCAGCCTATATAGACCCCCGAATTCGCCATTATAGCAGGTTTATACGACTGAAGCGACAACTTCACCAGTTACCATAGTGCGGCCGGCTACGCAATACTCGTTCCCTCTCTCAGGGAACTGAGGTTACAATAGTAACCGAGTAGTTCCCTTTCGAACGGTCACTTCATATTGCGTAGCTATACGTAGTGGGGATGCCATGCAAAACGCCGCACCCTGAGTAACTGGTTGCACTGCAACTCAGGACCCCTGAGCTAACAGAACAAGCCAGAACCCAATAACATATGCATATACGTATATATATAACAGACCAGACACAGTCGGGTCTGAATAATAAATATAAAGTCAGTAACAACTAACAGAATATACTAACAAAACCAGACACCGTCGGGATTATTAGTATAACTTTATTACCGGCCGAAGCGGGTTTATATAAATATGTATGTGATTATGCACAGTAATTTTTGTAGACAAGACCAGCCACTGTCAGGTCTCAATCATACCGAAAGCACCTTCGCCTGCAGGGAAGGTACCTCCATATTATAGAACTTCATAAATGTGGAAGGCGAGGACCAGCCGGCCGCATCACAAATATCTTGAATGGGAAAACCAGATGACCAAGCCCACGACGAGGCCATACCTCTGGTCGAATGGGCCTTGACACCTATGGGGCAAACCTGACCCACTGAGGCGTAGGCCAAAGAAATGGCATCCACTATCCATCTAGACAGTCTTTGCTTAGTGACTGGATCACCCTTAGATCGGCCACCAAAGCAGACAAACAGCTGTTCTGATTGTCTAAAAGACGCAGAACGCTCCAGATAGATTCTCAACGCCCTGACAGGGCAGAGAAGATTAACCTCCCCATCCTCGGCAGAAGGGGGAAGGGCTAACAGCGTAATAACTTGTGCTCTAAACGGCGTTGAGAGCACCTTGGGTACGTAACCATGCCTGGGTTTGAGAATGACTCTGGAGTCATCCGATCCAAACTCCAAACATGCAGGACTCACAGAGAGGGCCTGCAGATCTCCCACTCGCTTGATAGATGCCAATGCCAACAGGAGAGCTTTAGCGAAAGTGGTTTTAGATCAACCGACTGGAGCGGCTCAAAAGGTGGTCCCCTCAGGGCCCTACGGACCGTGGAGAGGTCCCAAGGCGGCACCGAAGGGGGCCTGGAGGGGTTAATCCTCCTAGCACCTTTCAGAAACTTTACCACCAGGTCATTCCTTCCTAGTGATTGGCCAGCCACCAGAGCATGATGCGCTGCGATGGCTGCCACGTACACTTTGAGCGTGGACGGGGTGCGGCCCGCGTCCAGTAGCTCCTGCAGGAAGGAGAGCACCACCGAAACCTCACATGACTCTGGGTCAATACGATTTCTCGAGCACCAGCTGGAAAAACCCGACCACTTTAAAGCATAAAGGCGCCGAGTAGACGGGGCCCTTGCTTCAGAGATAGTGCTTAAGACCCTGTCAGGAAGGTCCCCGGGTACCCGTTTAGGGGCCACACATGGAGGGCCCATAAATCGGGTCGGGGATGCCATATCGTTCCGTTGGCCTGTGTGAGGAGATCCTTCCTCATCGGAACAGGCCAGGGGGTCGTGTCTGACAACTGAACCAGTTCCGGAAACCATGGTCTGGATTTCCAGAGAGGAGCCACCAGAAGGACTGGGCATCCGCTCTCCCTGATCCGCTCGATAACTTGTGGGATCATCGAGACGGGGGAAAAAGCGTAAAGGGGGCGGCTGGGCCAGAGCTGAGCCAGCGCGTCCCTGTTTTTCGAGAAGAACACCCTGCAGTGGGTGTTGGCTCTCGAGGCGAAAAGGTCGACTTCGGCCTCGCCGAACATCTCCCATATTAGACTGACCGTCTGAGGGTTCAGGGACCACTCGCCTAGGGGAGTGTTGCCCCTTGAGAGCATATCCGCGCCCACATTCTGGACGCCCGGGACATGCGCTGCTCCCAGAGAGCTCAGATTGGCCTGTGCCCACATGAGGAGGTCCCTCGCCATAGCATACAGGTTGCCTGACCTGATGCCGCCCTGGCGATTTATGTAGGCCACCACAGACACGTTGTCTGTACGGACCAGGACGTGGTGACCCCTGAGGTTTTAACAGAAAAGCTTCCAGGGCCAAACCAACTGCTTTCATTTCCAGACAGTTGATATGTAAGCTCTGCTCCGTGCTCGACCAGAGGCCGGAGGCAGGCTTGCCCTCGTGCAGCGCTCCCCAACCCATGTTGGATGCGTCTGTAAAAACCACCTTCCTCCTGGAAACTATCCCCATGGTCACCCCCTTGCGGTACCAGTCCTGAGCCCGCCAGGGAATCAGTGTTCTTAAAAACACGTGATTCACCATAATGCGCAGGCTGCCTGACTGCCATGCATGGGTTGGCACACGGCGTTTCAGCCAGTGCTGCAGCGGGCGCATGCGCAGTAATCCCATGTGGAGTACTGATGATGCGGCTGCCATTAGACCAAGCAGTTTCTGAAACCTCTTCAGAGGCGCGCGCTCGCGCGCCCTGAATGCGGCTGCCAGTGTCTGCACAGAGAGCGCGCGCTCTTGAGTGAGCCGCGCTTTCATTGTCACCGAGTCTAAAACCATGCCCAGAAAGACCACAGTCTGGCTGGGGTTCAGTTCGCTTTTGGCAACATTGATTGTGAGACCCAGGCATTTTAAATGGCCGAGAATCAAATCCCTGTGAACTATTAGTTCGTCTCTCGACTGCGCTAGCACCAGCCAGTCGTCGAGATAATTCAGCACATGCACTCCCTGGCTTTTCAGCGGGGAGAGCGCTGCATCCATACATTTCGTGAATGTACGGGGTGCCAGAGCCAGACCGAACGGCAGAACGGTGCATTGATATGCCCTCCCCTCGAAGGCGAATCTCAAAAATGGCCTGTGACGAGGGTCGATCTGAATATGAAAGTATGCATCTTTCAGATCCATTGAAACAAACCAATCCCCCGGGCGAACTTGCGCGAGAATTTGTTTGAGTGTTAACATTCTGAAAGGCCGTCTCATGAGAGCCCTGTTCAAACGCCTCAGATCTAGTATGGGTCTGAGCCCGCCGTCTTTCTTTGGAATTAGAAAATAGCGGCTGTAAAACCCCGAATACATTAGCGCGGGAGGGACTGACTCTATCGCTCCTTTTGCTAATAATTCCTGAACTTCGGTGCGAAGCACGTCATCCACGCCGCTTCTCACCGATGTCTCGATAACCGCCTGGAATTTCGGGGGTCTGCGAGCGAATTGGAGCAAGTAGCCTCGCTTTATAGTGTTTATGACCCAACTCGACACACCAGGGATGGCTTGCCAGGCCATCACCCGTGTGGCTAGGGCGTGACACACTGAATGGGGGGGACCGCCTAACATAGGGGGACCTGATACCCTTATAATGTGATTTGTGCACATACTGAGTGTTTGACTGACTGTATAGGCTTTTGCCCGGGGGGAAGTCAGTGTTACAACAGGGCGGGGGCCGCCTAGTGAAGGGGGAGCGTGAACCCGTGTGTTGTGATTGTGAAACATGCTCTTTTTGTGCTTTATTTGGGTCGCCGTGAAAACGGCCGTGAAGATGCGCTCACTGCTGCGGGCCTGTTTACAATAATAAAATCCCCAGCCGCCTGAACTGAACAGGGAGCTGTGGGAAGTTTTGCTGTTTTTTTCGAGGGTGGTCCGGCTAGCGCGAGACACGAGCCCTCTCTCTTTCCCCTCCGTGCTAGGACGACTTCGGAGGCACCTGGTCGGCCACGGCGCTGGGTCGAGGGCCTTGACGCCTGGGGAGCGGGTAGCGCTTCGCGGGCCTTGACTGGCGTTGGCCATCAGCCGCAGGGCGGGGCTGAGAGGCCTGTTTCACCGGCTTGGCTGGATGAGGCGAAGGCGGCGGCTTGGGCTTGCTGGTCGCGGAGCTCGAACGTTTCGGCAAGAAGTGTCGCATGGCCTGGGACGCTTTCTGTGCCTCTGTGTACCTTTCCGAGAATCCCTTCACCACCGGGCCGAAGAGACCGGAGCTGGACACCGGGGCGTCGAGAAACCTCGTTCTGTCGGCCTCCTTGATCTCGGTGAGGTTAAGCCAAAGATGGCGCTCGAGCATGACCAAGCTCGCCATGTTTCTTCCGATGGCCTGTGCTGTAGCCTTAGTAGCATGCAGCGCTAAGTCAGTGGCACTCCTCAGGTCCCGAAAGGTCTCCGGGTCCGGACCGGCCTCGTCCATGGACCGGAGGAGTTTGGCCTGGTAGACCTGCAACACGGCCATCGTGTGCAGGGCCGATGCAGCCTGACCGGAGGTGGAGTACGCGCGTCCAGCGAGGGCTGAGGTGTTACGGCAGGGTTTGTTGGGATGAGCGGCTCTAGCTCGCCAGCTAGCTGCAGTGTTCGGGCAAAGATGAGCTGCCACGGCCTCTTCAAGGGGCGGCAAAGACTCATAACCCTTTTCCGCTGCGCCATCCACGGAGGAGAGCGTCGCGGAAACTGCAGATCCCACACGTGCTGAGTATGGAGTGCGCCAGGCCTTGGTTAGCTCCTCGTGGACCTCGGGGAAAAATGGCGCCGGTTTGTGACGCGGGGCCTGCTGGCGCCCCTCCAGAAACCATCCATCCAGCCGACTACGAGGCGGCTCCTCGGGCGAGGCCCACTCGAGCTCGAGGTCTCCGGGTCCGCTGGTTGGGCGCTGGTCTCCTGCGAACAGGACCGGTGATGGCGTTTGAGTCGGAGAAAGTGAAGCACGCGGGGACGCGGCCGGCGTGCGTTCACAAATCTCCATACCCTCCGGTTGCCGTTGGCTGCGACGCTTCTTCTTCCTCGGAATGGAAAGCGTGGTTGAAGCGGCATCGCCGTCCCGAGAGAGAGCTAGCCGATTGCGCAGCACGGAGATAGGCATGCTGTCGCAGGCCGCACATCCGCCGGCAGCGAGAGCATTCTCTGCGTGGTCGACACCCAGGCAGGAAATGCAGCTCGTGTGCTGGTCTGCCTCGTGCAGACGGCCTCCGCACGTGGCGCAGGATGAACGAGGCATACTGAAAAGAACACAATATAATTTTGCAAAGGATATAGGATGTCGCCGGATAGCCACAGGTGAGACGGCGTCAGGAGACAATCGACGTGCAGGCGAAGTCTGCTGAAGAGAAGCTCGCTCAGGCTGAAAGGCTTGTTCGACGGCGAATACACAGTAAAAAGCTCAGGGACATGTGTACTGTCGCTGAAGGAGTAAAATCTGCTATAATGGCGAATTCGGGGGTCTATATAGGCTGGGCCACGCCCCCTCGGCGGGCTCTGACGTTGGGCTAGCTCATTGGTCGCGCGTCAGAGTCGCCTGCGCCATTGGGCGCAGGCGCATGTGCAGTTGCTGCAGCACAGCCTATGAGCGTGTCAGACGCTCAGTGTGCTAGCTGTGCAGCTGCAAATGCGTTTTACATATAGGCTTCAGTAAATCGAGGAAAAGGAGTTTCCCCCACTGCGTATAGCTACGCAATACGAAGTGACCGTTCGAAAGGGAAATTAGATTTTGTGCTCTTGCTTGAGGGTGTTAATCTTAAAAGGCACCTGTTATGCTTTTTAAAAACATTTTTTTTCAGTGTGTGATATAGCTGTTTGTGCATACAAACAATCTGCAGAGGTACAAAGCACAAAGTCCACAGTAAAGGGAGTTAATTTCTCCAACAGAAAATACTTGTCTAAAAATGCATTGTTTGTAGTCCTGCCATTATTTCTGACTACACATTCTTTGACTATACATTTGCATAATGCCTACTGGCTGCTTTGGTCCGCCCTCAAAGAACAGGGTGAGTGAATTTGCTATGTCGAGGAAATACTGTTTTTTTCTCTGTACGGCTGGAATGGACTTTACCGACACCATTGTTACCATACAGGTTTTAGCTGCTCACAAAGCCTCCGGAGCAGAAACTTGATTATGTTAAAGGGTGTTACATTTCTGACACACTCTATAAGCGTTTGACCAACAGACTGGGCCAGATGACCAATCAGAGCACAGACTGGACCTTTTGAAAAGGCAGGCTTTAAAGAGACATGAACTAAAACAGAGCGTTTCAGGCAGAAGGTGAAAAAAGGGTGCTGCAGCAATGTAGTAAGAGGGGAAAAAAAGTTGTTTTTGAACTTGAAATCATGTAAATGTATTCTACCAGACCTCAATTAGAGAACTATAAGTATTCTGTCATTGCACAGTTCATTCAGTATTTAAATTTTTAGCTCTCATAGCCCTTCCACAAAATCGTGTTTGCCTATATGAGCAAATTATTCATAATTATAATTTGTTTCCTCATTTTAGGTAAATCATGGCCATGTTGTACTAATTCGTTCCATTATTTTCATTAAATTGATTTAACTACTATTTAACTATTAAAACAAGTGAATGAAATAGTACAACATGGCAAAGATGTTGAAACATGGCCACAATATAATTTTTTTCCTGTATGTCATGTGTTGGGCTCCGTCCAAAGCAACCTGCTCCATGTAAATATAATAATATTTTAATGAGTAAAACTTTTTAAGGCAAAAAGATTTAGATTGTGAATATAAATACTGACTTTTAGTCTTAATTTCCTTTCAGGAACCCTCCTAACACTCTGTAGAGCTGTACGTTTCTAACACAAGACCATATCGCTAGCAGATTGATGCTTTCTTCCTTATCAGCACACAACCACAAACTGCATAGATGCATCTATTGATTAAATGAGTTTAAACTTTCCAAGAGCGCTCTCAGGCTGATCCCAGTTCAGCCTATTCTATAGCACAGACCCATGTAAGTGATCTCACGCAGTGCTGTTTGTTTTTAACTCATGCTGGAGATGGAGAAAAATATATGAGCAGATTAATGCTCAGGTTACACATCCTCAGCATGTTGCAAAATCTAAAGATGAATTATTAGTTACAACAGGATGCAGGGCATATCATTTGTGGATGAGTTGCTAGCATTTAATACTCATGCACGCCACAGAATCAGATCATTGGTATGCAGAGAAGCATACAGGAAATTATAGGTCGATGTGAGGGTGTTGCCCATGTCGCTCTCTTTCTCTTTCTCTTTCTCCATTCTGTCACTTATCGTACATAAATTTTTCCATGATATGCGGAGAAGGAGAGAGAAATTCAGGGAATGAAAGAGAGCAATCAGAGCACTTAACTAATGACTCAAGGATCTGACTGAAATATAGAGAGACATACAGATAAAGGGGGAAGACAAAACGTATAACATAAAACCAGGGATCTTCAGTGAGGCATCTGTGGTCCTAAGGGGGTCTGGATACCACTGTTACAGATTCTGAACTCTTTCTTTTGCATTAAAGGGGTCATGACATGGATTTTTATTTTTATTTTAATATGTTCCTCGAGGTTCACTTATAATGTAATAAAGTTTTTTGCACAAAAAAAATAAATATATATATATATATATATATATTTGTAATATTTTAAACATAAAAAATATTGCAAAGCGGAATCTTCATTACATTACATTTATTATTATCAGTGTTTAAAACAGTTGTGTTGTAGATTTCTGATATATTTTGTGGAAACAGTGATACATTCTTTTTCAGGATTCTTTGATGAATAGAGAGTTCAAAATAAAGTTTTTTTGTAGCAACGAAAAGTCTTTATTGTCGCTTTTGATCAATGCATCCTTGGTGAATAAAAGTATTAATTTCTTTCTTTCTTTCCTTTTTTTTATCTTCCTGACCCTAAACCTTTAAATGTAAAATGCATGTTTCTTAAAGTTGCTAGGCTTACAAGTCAACACTTGCATACTATGTAATTTTTGCTATTTCAAAAAGATTTAAGACCACTGACATAAACAAGAAGCTAACAATGAGTGGCAGTAGCAGCACAAGTTTCTGTCTCCCTCTTGAGGCAGAGATAAGAGTCACTGGTATGACTCAGTCTACTAACATGGGGGGTCTAATTTTTGTGGAAGAATTTAAATTTAAATCCATCAAGCTAAAGGCAATTTCAACTGTTTATCTCGTTCATTCTTTTGTTACCCTGAACAGTTTTAGTGTAAATTAAAAAAAATGTAAGTTCCTTTCATGATGTTTAACAGTCTGTGGTATATCTGGTTAGTAATGTAAGTGATTGCATTAATCATTATTATATCATGTCACATAATATGTTTAAATTCAAATGAATGAGGTGGAAGGAATTGAACTTCATTGCTTTTTCAGCACAATTGGATGATGTTTCAAATCGTGACTGTTATTCTGTCATTAGTTTAAATAATTTTATTGGACATTACTTGAGGGTTAATATTTTAAATATTACAAAGTACTTCATTGGAGTTCACATGTTTTGATTTTGTATACAGTATATTCATATAATTCAATGTTTAATCAAGCCTATTTTTGTTTGATGCCAGCTAACTCTGTCATGCATTTAATTTGGCAAGCTGTAACTCTCAGCAGAATAAACACAATGTACCCAAAATGCTGTGTGCAGGATTTAAGGCCCTTCTGAAGTGTCTGTCCGGAAAGTTCTGCAGTCGGGAGCTTATCGGAATCATGGGACCCTCCGGGGCCGGCAAGTCTACTCTCATGAACATTCTTGCCGGCTATAGGTGGGCATGCATTTATGCACATAGAAGGAATATTCCATAATTCATTTCCTGTTTATCACTTCCCAGCCTTTCTTTTTCTAGTCTCATTAAGATTTCTGTCCCATGTCTCTATCTTCCTGCAGAGAGACAGGCATGAAAGGACAAATTCTGGTGAACGGGCGACCCCGTGACCTCCGCACCTTTCGAAAAATGTCATGTTACATTATGCAAGAAGACATGCTACTGCCAAACCTAACAACACGAGAGGCAATGATGGTGAGATCCTTTGTGTGTGTCTGCATGTGTGAGCATGAGAAGCGCTCTAGAATACTTAATTCTGATTGGTCAATCACTGCATTCTGTGGACAAATATATGCATCATTTTCATTAAGCAGTATATATAAAAATTGTCCCTGGCAACCAATCTCTTTTCCTCAAATAATAAAATAATTTCAATTCAAATAATTATTTTATGCACAATTATTTGTACATAAACACCTTCAATTATATCCGTATAGAGTTTTTTTATATAGTTGATTATAGATTAGCCCTGTTTTAATGTAATCTTTCTTTGTTTTGTTTAGGTTTCTGCTAACCTTAAACTTAATGAAAATATGGACGTGAAAAAAGAACTGGTAAGCTTTTGCAGCACCACTAAGATAGTAGCCTATGTTATGTTAGAAAAATGATCAAAACTATGAAGCTGAATGGTGACACTGTGTTTATGTGTTAGCATAACTAATGATATAATGTGTGACAGGTGAATGAGATCCTCACAGCATTAGGACTGCAGGAGTGCGCCCAAACTCGCACCATCTCCCTGTCTGGTGGCCAGTGTAAGCGGTTGGCTATTGCTCTGGAGCTGGTCAACAACCCTCCTGTCATGTTTTTTGATGAACCCACCAGGTACCCAGAGCTCTAGTATTACACACAGCTTTATTCTTAACCATAATCCTTTTAAAATACAATGTATGCATTAATATTGCTCCTTTACGAAACCTTTCTGTTTAATATTTCCAAACTTACGTGTGTTTGTCTCTGTATGTTAGTGGTCTAGACAGCGCGTCCTGTTTCCAGGTGGTGTCCTTGATGAAATCTCTAGCTTTGGGAGGAAGAACCATTATCTGTACGATCCACCAGCCCAGTGCAAAACTATTTGAAATGTTTGACAAGGTCATTGCTGTATTCTAAAATGATATCGTATTGTGAAAAATGTGTTTCTGGGTTGAAGGACTGGAAGTGTATGAGGATATTAATGTGTTCATGTTCTTCTTCAATACTCTGTCTGTTCTTCTGTGTAGCTTTATATCCTGAGTCAAGGTCAGTGTATATATAAGGGGACGGTACCGTACCTTATCCCTTACCTGAAAAACCTTGGACTCCACTGCCCCACATACCACAATCCTGCAGACTTTAGTAGGTCTACTGTGTGTGTATGTGCGTGTGTATGTGTTTGTGTGTGTGTGTGTGAGAGAGAGAGTGAGTGAGAGAGTGAGAGTGAGAGAGAGAGAGAGAGAGAGAGAGAGAGAGAGAGAGAGAGAGAGAGAGAGAGAGAGAGAGAGAGAGAGAGAGAGAGAGAGAGAGAGAGAGAGAGAGAGAGAGAGAAACAACATTGATGGCAACATTTTCATTTTTGGGTGAACTATCCCTTTAAAAATGTCACACCTAATAAGATTTAATAAGATTTTAATAAGAATATTAATAAGAAATTAATAAGATTTAAGCCAATATGTTTGGTCAGGGAATCCTGCATTTTTTTTAAATCAATTTAACATTGATAGTGGTAAGAAATGTTTCTTGTGCAGCAAATCATATTAGAATGATTTCTGAATGATCATGTGACACTGACGACTAGAGTAACAGCTAATGAAAACTCATGAAATGACATTTTAAAATATATTAAAATAGAAAACAGTTCTTTTAAATTTAAATAATATTTTACAATATTACTGTTTTTACTGTAATATTTTTGATCAAATAAATGCAGAAATGGTGAGCATAAGAGCTTTTGAACGAAAGTGTATCTCCTAATTTACTTTTATTTGTTTTTGATTGTTTTATTTATTTATTTATTTATTTATTGTAATATTAGTTACAGTATATATTGTATCCAGTGTGATTGAGTTGCTGAAGGCATCATGCCAGTGTATTCAAAGAGTTAATAATTGTTTTCGGCTCCTCTTGCCTATCAGTCAGTCTCTCAGCATGTGTATGAATTCTGCTGTCTTTCTGCTGGCAGTAATCGAGGTCGCCTCAGGAGAGTACGGTGATCTGAACCCTGTGCTCTTCGAGGCTGTTCAGGGAGGCCTGTGTTCAGATGAGAGCAAGAAGAACTCCATTGACAAGAATGACCCCACCACATCCTGCCCCTCCCAGTGTTATAATGTGAGCGATGAACACACACTCTCACACACAAAATCTGTCAGTCTCTTTATCAGTCTCTGACCCGCTCACCTCTTGTGTTATTGTGGATTCGACCAGGATTCAGGCTACATTGAGAAACACACTTTTGCCACCAGTACCTTCACACAGTTCTGCATCCTCTTCAAGAGAACCTTCATCACAATATGCAGGGACACGGTAAGAATTATCCTCTCTTGTTATTGTCTGTGGATGTTAAAGAAATCCAACAACAAAAGCAACGTCTCTGTGTGTGTGTTCAGGTATTAACCCACCTGAGGGTGATGTCACACCTGTGTATCGGCGTGCTGATTGGTCTGCTGTACCTGAACATTGGGAATGATGCCAGCAAAGTGTTCAACAACACTGGCTTCTTGTTCTTCTCCATGCTGTTTCTCATGTTTGCTGCACTCATGCCCACCGTTCTTACATGTAAGGCAATCTGTGTGTTTGGTTGTGTTTGCTTAATTCTTTATGAGCATGGAAAACAGATTTGATCTGAGTGATTACTAAATCCTTTTTGGTTTGTTATGAATTAGAAGCGTTCTTATTGGCTTGATTGAGAGTTATGGTTCTTACAGAATCAGTGGATCAAATTAGACGCTGATGCAATGATGAATTTTCCTTGCAGTTCCAATGGAGATGTCAGTGTTCATGAGGGAACATCTTAATTACTGGTACAGTCTAAAGGCGTATTACCTGGCTAAGACCATGGCTGACATTCCATTTCAGGTACTTCTGTTTACATCTTTCTCATGTGATCATGTTAAATCAAAGCATAGCCACTAATTCAAAGGGCTTGAGAAGTTGGCATGTGAGAGGACAGACATTTCTAAATGTTGGGAGGATGTCAATCAATGCCCTACTGGGTCTGTCACACTTTTCGAATCGTTCATATGTCTCAGGTAAAATTTATGAGTGCTTCTTCTCACTCTTCCAGGTCATTTGTCCGATAATGTACTGCAGTATAGTGTACTGGATGACAAAGCAGCCTCCAGAGGCTGCAAGGTATCTGCTCTTTATGGCGCTGTCCACCTCCACTGCCTTAGTGGCTCAGTCTCTGGGGCTTCTCATTGGAGCGGCATCCACCTCACTGCAGGTATGAGGACGTCAAACTAGTGGTGGTAACATGCACTACCATTCAAAAGTATGGGGTCAGTAATTTTTTTTTTTTTAAAGGAAATTAATATTTTTATTCTGTAAGGATGCATTAAACTCACTACAAGTGACAGTGAAGACTTTAAAATTGTGTAAGAAAAAATTATGTAGATTTTGAAGAAGTTTATTTCAGCGTAGCAGTGACAAGTATATAAAGCACCTTGGGTTCGTCGGCGTCACAATGAATGTTAATGAATTTACCTCCTTAAATGTTAATGAAGTTACTATTATTGTAAGAGCTGTGGTCTACGTATATGTTAATGAATTTGAGACACCCCACTAAGACAAATATATCACGTTTTCCACAAAAATATTTATCTTCACAACTGTTTTCAATTTTGATAATAATAAGAAATGTTTATTGAGCATCCATTCAGCATATTAGACAGATTTCTGAAGGATCATGT
Source organism: Rhinichthys klamathensis goyatoka (assembly GCF_029890125.1). Classification (NCBI taxonomy): domain Eukaryota; kingdom Metazoa; phylum Chordata; class Actinopteri; order Cypriniformes; family Leuciscidae; genus Rhinichthys; species Rhinichthys klamathensis. Next base: position 390,275 of record NW_026606578.1, on the reverse strand, counting down.
GACACTGGAGAAGACTGGAGTAATTGCTGCTGGAAATTCTGCTTTGCCATCAGGAGTAATAAACTGCATTTTAAAATATACTGACATAGAAAACAGTTATTTTAAATTGTAACAATATTTCACAACATCTCTGTTTTTTTTTTCAATCAAATGAATGCAGTGACCATAAGGCTTTTTTTCAAAAACATTAAAAGATGTACTAACCCCAGACTTTTGAACTGCAGTGTACATCAGTGAATCTAAAATGTAATGCATTTATTTTTGCTATGATCATTTTAATACATTTAATACCTGAATACATTTAAATTTTATGTCAGTGTCATTGCCTGGCAGTTATGATATCATGCACATATCAACAAAAATATGTGTTGTATCCTATGTCATTTATACACAACATGTACTTTAACAGAGGAGTTTTCAAACATAAATTAAGTAATTTGTCTGATTAAAGATTATTCTCATAATTCCAAACAGTCTTTAGACCACTCAATGATACTCTAATAATTCAGTAAATCTGTTAAACAATATTGCTGTCACGCTATGGCTGGGCGTGGTGTAGGCAGGACTTGAAGACGAAGATTAAAAAAAACTTTATTAGCAGAAAGATAACTACACCAAACTTAATGTAAACGTTAACGAGAACCGACCAGGGAGCAGACCAAGTAACGGAACATAACATTTTATTAATATTTTAACTTGACTAGTTAACTTTGACAGCCCTAAAAATGCATTCAGTTAAATTCCCTTTTACATTGACTGTTCTTTATATTTTCCTCTTTCACATCTTCAGGTTGCCACATTTGTAGGTCCAGTCTCTGCCATCCCAGTTCTTCTGTTCTCGGGCTTCTTTGTCAACTTTGACACCATCCCCAAATACCTTCAATGGAGCTCCTATGTGTCGTACGTCAGGTCAGTCAAGAACCATAACAATAACAATCATAAACAGACATTCATCCCCTATCACAAAAATATCACACCCACACACTGATCTATTCCTCTGCAGGTATGGTTTTGAGGGTGTGATCCTCTCCATCTATGGCATGAACCGCTCAGAGCTGGAGTGTCCCGGCGTGGTGTGTAAGTTCCAGAAACCAGAAGAGGTGCTGCAGCTGCTGGATGTGGAGGATGCTAAGCTCTACGTAGACTTCATTGTGCTGGGGCTCTTTTTCGTAATTCTGAGACTTGCCACGTACCTTGTTCTGCGGTATAAAGTCAAGTCAGAGCGTTAGGGCCGGAGCTCCTCTTCAGACATAAATTTTATTTAACATACACATAAACTCATAAATGCACATAAAAATCTTTTTGCAATGGACGCAGAAACCAATGCACATTGATTACGGGCCATTTTTTGGCAGTGCAACATTTATCCTCAGTTTTTGTTACTTGAAAAGTATTTTAAATTCTCTAAGTATAGAATAGTGAATTAATATGGAGGTTTTTTACTTTAACTTTTATTTTTTGAATGTATTCCATGCAGTTTAACTGTAAATGTACCCGTTACTGAACATTGAAGCATGAGTCTGTTGACAGGATTGGATGTATTTACATTGACAATCTCATGACAGCTCCCAATAGCATGTGCATTGGCCAACAGCCAACATGTGAACAAGTCTCTTTATACCAGATTGAAGGATTATCATATTATCTCACTGTTAATGCATTTAAATTCAGACCAAGCTGAAGAACATCATCAATATGTGTTTAGGAAGAGAGTGCGATGCATGCTTCGGGCACTTAAGGACATGCAGGCAGCAGAACCAAGAACTCTGACTGAGGTGTTCGGGATATCCTAGACTATAAGAATCGTCCAACCAGCGTATCTTCAATTCCATTTTTGTCTTCCCACAATACACTGAGCTTGAGGAGAAAATATCTTCTGCAACCTGCTGAACATAAAGACTTTCATGATCTCCCAAGGCAATTCTGGGCAAAGCCACGCCAACCTAAATCCAACCTTCTGAGGAATGTTGAAGCAAGTGCCCTTGATGTGAACTGCCTATCATTTTTTTCTGAAGGGGATCTGAAATCTTGTTTGAGAAACATTTCGGCATTTTGTCAGCATCCATCTGTCTCGTTACCTTGAATTATCTGACAACTGCCTCTTTGGTATCCTGAGAGATAAACAAACTATAGTTTGTGGGCTTTTGCTCTCTCGTTTTCATCAGGAGGGATCAAACCTTGAACTTGTACAATAAAAATCTCCCTACAGTGACCAAAAAGATTTTAAAAAACTCCACTGAATTTACCGCATTCAGCCAGGAACGACATATCAAATGTCAGAAAAACATTTGCAATCCTAATGACTGATATTTAACATCTTATACGAACATCCATTACTGTTTATATAGGACTCGCTGGCCTGTTTCTTTATGCTTCTTTTGCGACTGTTCCCTGGACACTTAATCTGCACTGCTGAGGATATCAGGACATTTGCAGATAGTTGACACGATCATATAGATGCTGGATGAACACTTTATGCCATCTTCAATGTGCTTTTCTGGATGGATTAATCTATGACTCTTCTTTGCACTTGTATGTACACTTCCTCTTCCCTGCTTCTCCCCCCTAACAGCCAGGCTATTCAATACCGCAATGCAAACATCTTCACAACAAGTGACTCAATGGAATATTTTTGAGTCCTGCTATGTGTTATGTCTCCTTATATAATGAAGACTACTAATAATCTGAGTATACACAAAGAAAAGTATATGTGTTATGCTTTAAGCAAGACTGTAAATACATGTATGCACTTTTTTGATGTTGTTTTATTAACTTTTTTGGACATTCGTTAATTTTATTTTTATATCCTTAAATATGACATGCAATTCTGGAAAAGGGAGTGTTGTGACTGGAAACTGCATGATGAATTTGGAATCAAAACACAAGGTGCTGTGACTGAGGAATTTTTGTTGCACATGTGTTGTAATACAGAAAATACTCCCAAGTTTTTGAATAATCTGCTGCGGGTTAATTTTAGGACCTCTTGTTTTTGTTTTAGAATGTTGCCATTGGCAAGTTGACTCTACTTGAGCCATCTGAGTTGTAAAAATGTGATATACAGGTTTTGAGACCGGAAGGTGACCCTCAGAATGTCAGTAGCATTTAACTCTCTCTAACACATAGTACTGTAAGGTACGATTGCTCTTTTTCTAGAACAATCTGTCCGCCGTAACATTGCACACAGCTTTAAAGATGATCTTTTGGTCATTCTGCAAGTGAAGAATTGCTGCTCTAAAATCAGTTTTGCTTCTCTGCCATATGGTATACCCAGGGAAAACTAGGTCAGCACTTGGTCGTGGATGCTTTCGGAGCAAGGGATCAATGAAACTATTAGCTGCTCGACAGTCAACAATTCAATATTGCTTGACTCCAACCAATCAGCAGTCGCTTAGACAAAGTGGTATCTGTTCTATTTCCTTTAGAGTCATTGGAGAGGTTTAGAATAAGGAAATGTTCACCATCAAGAATCTTTCTTCTAATGGTACACAGACATAGTGTAGAGAGTTGGATAATACCTGTTTCTAATAGCAATAGTATTGTTCTGTGCCTAGTGAGTGATGTTTCCTAATCCTTGAATATTCAATTTTCAGTGCTTGTGTGTCAATTCTCTATTGTGTACAAATCATCATTTTGCGTGTCTGTGTCATTAGAATGTGTCAATATGTTTTTCTGTTTGTGGATGTTGAGAGACACCCGGATGAGATCACACACTCATATTTAATTACGATAGTTTTTATTTAAAAGCAAAATCACATTCTTTGTTACGCAGCATGCATGCCTTAACAAATAAAAAAAAGTTCCCTCTCAGATTAGAAAATAAAAAATAAAAGCAGGTAAAGTGCAAATTGATTTTAGAAATATTGAAAAGGACTTCTGTTGATTTAGTTTTATGTACGAAACATTCTGCAAGGTTTTGGCTTGCACAGCAGATGTGCAGAGAACAAGAGTTACTGCAGTTAGCTTCCTTGCTGCATAATTGTGTTGGCCTCATCAGAAATGCAAGTTATGTGTGTTAAACCATGTTCAAATGATTATAATAAATGCATTTATATATTACCTACACTTAATGATTTCTGTCTCTACATTTCTAATTTTCGGTATTTAAGGGGTTGGATATTGCTGGATTTTGGTTTACATTGCTGCTTCAATGTATGAGTAATTATAATCCAGGTATTAATCAATATTTTTCCTTCTTAACATCACATGAGTTGAATGACTCTAGGCTTATGAGATTTTACTTTGTTATAGAAGTTACCAGTGTGATTACTGAAATGTTCTTCTCATGTATTCAATGTATTTGATATCTGAATGCAGTAACAGTGCTTGCTTTAATTAGCCCGGCTTATAGAAATGAAATCGGGACTCGTTTTGTGTTTGAGAAAGGTCTTCAACATGTGTTAAAACATACAAGGGTCATTGAAGTCTACAGTTTAAGGGACCATTTCTCAGTTAAAGCCTTACTTTTCATTTAGACTAAAATGTAGCTCTCCTTGAGAGAAAGAACGTATTATCTTGATGTTTTGAGAGGACTTCCCTGCATGGTTATAGTTAGAGCCTGGCCAAATTCAGCCTTGAAGAAGCTGTGTGTCGGTGTGTGTTAGTCTTTTTGGTTACAGGTTAAGGAACCACTGGCATTATTGGAGATTGACTGAGTTGTTGTTCTGGACATGTTGGTGCCCAGCAGATCTGCGGACTGGAAGGTCATGATGTGCCTAACGTCAGGGTCCGTGTGTCAGCTGCATAATCAATATGCTTTGGTCTATCTGTATATGTGTGAAAAAATTACTATCTTTAGTTTATCTATTTCTTAGCCAATGAGAATCATTCAACCTGAAGCAAGGACGTAGCTTAGACCTTGGTGAAGGTATAATTGCTGTGATCTTTGTAATTGTAAGCGGGCGGGGGGGACGGGGTGGGTGGATGGACGGGTGGGGGGGACTACGAACTCCTTGTGAGTCTTGAAGCTGACTTCTGCTGATGAAACTGCTCACTATATCTTCAGTAAAACTTTTCTTCAATTCTTTATAATTCGGACACTGGGTCTTCATTCATCATATCTGCTTCTGGGTCTTTGACTGTAAATCCCCTTACAGTATATAATTTTTTTAATTTTATTATTTTTAATCCTGAATTTTGTTTATTGTCTTGGATGACTTGCTTAAAGTCACCATGAAATCAAATGGATTATTCTTATTTTTAATGGAATATTGCAGTATTATGATTTATCATGCACATCTTTTTTTTTTAAATATAATTCATGTGCTCTCGTAATCTTAAATCAAACTTCCCCTCCCTCTTGCAGTGACATCTCTTCTCTGATGATGTGTTTACTGGCGTGAGGATGGGACAACCTGTCAATCGTTTGAGATCACGCATTAGCAAACCACAACTATCCAACAATCATTTCCCAATGGATAAAATTAAGTCCCGCACTACATTTTTTCTTGTTCGAGAAGGATATTTCAAACAGATATACTTCACACAATAGGGAAGAAAAGACTCTTGCAACTTATTTTTCATGCCTACTTTAAATATTGAATTTCATAAATTGTGTAAATTCTATTGTGTTATTATCAATCAAAACCGGTACAGATAAAACTTTGTGTAAACAATGTATTATCTAAATGGTTGGTATTGCTATTATTGATATTGAAGAATAGCAGGAACTCACCAAATGCACCTTAAAAATTGTCCAAATGAGGTGCGTAAACCAAAAACTATATGTAATTGAAACTAAGAAACTCGCCTGCCAGAACAGACGAAGAAGTCTTCTGACCATGGATTGTAAGTATGAAAATCCAGATGCTTATTTTAGGACAGATTTGACTTACTTTACCTAACATGATAATAATCAAAATAAGGTAAAAGGTGTCTAGAAAAATGCACCGTAAAACACTTGTCAATGCCTTATTGATATTACCACCAGGACATCTAATGTCACGGTATACAAATCCATTTGCTTCCTTCTCGTCTCGTGTTATTGTTGTTGCATGAAAGCACGTGTGTGGTGGGCGTGAGTGAGTGTGTGTCATTCCTTGATCCGCTCCAGCTGATCATCATCTCATCACCAGCTGCAGCCGATCTCATCTCACTATTTATGCTCACAGTGTTCTCATCTCCATTGTCAGATCGTTGTTGGATGTGTCCGTGTTCCAGTCTTGTTCCTGAGTATCTCGTCGTGTGTTCCTGTGGATTTCGTCTTGTTCGTGGATTATCGTCGGTTGTGGATTTCACCGGTTGTGGGTCGTTCCTCGTCTGTCTTCACTGCACCACTTGGGATTCACCACGCTGACCATCAACGTCCCTGTGTCGCCATCCACGCCCGTGTCTTTCTGTCTGGACTTCCATTTAATAAAGTTTCTTACCTGCTATTGCTTCCTGTCATCCGTTAAGTCATGACAGAACGATCTGACGCAACCATGGAAGCAGCGGGTACGTCGACATTTAGTCTGGAGGATTTTGTGCAACACAGTATGAGAAGAATGGATTCGCAGGAGAAGAATCTGAATGACACGGGTCGTGCGGTTCAAACTTTGGTGACACAGGTGTCCGAGCTGACCCAGCAGATTCTACTTCTTCGAGCTCCCACTGCGCCGCCCACACCAGCCGTTCCCCCCATTCCACCTGAGGTCCCAGCGCACGGTGAACCACGCCTACCCATTCCAGAGAGCTACGCGGGTGAGTCTGCATTCTGTAGAGCATTTTTGACCAGATGTGCCATGCATTTTGCTCTACAGCCCAGAACATTTCAAAACGAGCAGGCGAAAGTGGCGTTTGTGTTGACTCTTCTAACCGGCAAAGCAGCGCTGTGGGGGACGGCGGTGTGGGAGAATCAAGATCCCTGCTGTGCCTCGTTCCCGGCACTCTCCGCGGAGATGAGACGGGTATTCGATCGTGCTTTCGCGGGGAGAGAGGCCGCTAGGGTGCTGGCCGACCTCCGTCAAGGTGAGAGGTCGGTCTCGGATTTTTCGATCGAGTTCCGAACCCTGGCGGCCGAATGTCAGTGGAACGAGGAGGCGCAGTGGGACATGTTCCTGCATGGGTTGGCTGACCGTGTCCAGAGGGAGATCTACGCCCTGGACCTACCAACAACCCTCAACGGCCTCATCGAACTGGCTCTGCGGGTGGATGCTCGGCTGGCTAGGGTCGGGAGCAGAGCTTTGTTCAACCGTTCTTCAGGAGGAGTCGAGGAGCAACGGTCCAGCGGCAGGGACACGGTCAGCCCAGTCGTCGATCACGAACCCATGCAGGTGGGTCGTGCTCGGCTTTCCAGGGAGGAGAAGGAAAGGCGGAGATCCCTGGGCCTTTGCCTATACTGTGGAGGCACGGGACACTTCGCTTACAACTGCCCGGTAAAAGGCCAAGCCCGATAGTAAGCATGAGGCTACTATCGGGTGGGATCTCCGCCAAGAAGACCTCATCCACATCTACTCTCCTTCCTGTAAGACTGAGATGGTCAGCTCACCAGCACGATTGTCGAGCACTTTTGGATTCCGGGGCTGAAGGTAATTTTATGGACAGCACTTTTGCACACAAATTTCAGATTCCCCTCAAACCACTCACACAAAGGATTGATGTTCACGCACTCAACGGCCAAGAACTCCCCACCATTTCATTTATCACGGAAAACATTACCCTCATCACTTCAGGCAACCACTCCGAGACTATTAGTTTTTACATTCTGGATTCACCCCTGGCACCCATTGTTCTTGGACATCCCTGGCTCATCCATCACAACCCCCGAGTGGACTGGCAACATAAAGCTATACTGGAGTGGAGCAAGGAATGTCATAAGTCTTGTCTCGTGTCTGCCTGTCCGTCTGTGCCTGTTTGTGTGTTTCAGGAGGAGGTTGGGGATTTGTCTAACGTGCCCGAGGAGTACCACGATCTGAAGGAAGTGTTCAGTAAGTCTCGTGCTGCTTCTCTTCCTCCTCATCGTCCCTATGACTGTGCCATAGATTTAATGCCAGGTAAGTCTCCGCCTAAAGGCAAGCTATACTCACTTTCTGTTCCTGAAAGGGAGGCTATGGAGAAATATATTTCTGATTCTCTGGCAACCAGGTTCATCCGCCCTTCCTCTTCTCCAGCGGGGGCGGGGTTCTTTTTTGTGGGGAAGAAGGACGGGTCTCTGCGACCTTGTATTGATTACCGGGGGTTGAATAACATCACGGTAAAGAATACTTATCCTTTGCCGTTGATGTCTTCAGCTTTCGAGAGGTTGCAGGGAGCGTCCGTCTTCACGAAATTGGACTTGCGTAACGCTTATCATTTGGTTCGCATCAGGGAGGGGGATGAATGGAAGACTGCTTTTAACACCCCCAGGGGGCACTTTGAATATTTGGTCATGCCGTTTGGGCTGTCCAACGCTCCAGCAGTCTTCCAGGCACTGGTCAATGACGTGTTACGAGACATGATAGATCAGTTCATATATGTTTACCTGGATGACATATTGATATTTTCCTCGTCTCTCCAGGAACATATGCAACACGTCCGACGAGTGCTTCAGAGGTTGTTAGAGAATGGGCTTTTTGTCAAGGCGGAGAAATGCGATTTTCATGCACAGTCTGTTCCTTTCTTAGGATACATCATCTCGTCTGAGGGAATGCGTGTGGATCCTGAGAAGGTTAAGGCTGTGGTAGAATGGCCAAGTCCAGATTCCCGTAAGGCCCTACAGAGGTTTCTGGGGTTCGCCAATTTCTATCGACGTTTCATTCGTAATTTCAGCCAGCTAGCCGCGCCTCTGACTGCCTTGACCTCCCCCAGCACTCCGTTCAGGTGGTCAGATACAGCCGAGGCTGTATTTGCCAAACTCAAGAGCCGCTTTGTTTCAGCTCCCATCCTCATTGCCCCTGACTATTCACGGCAGTTCGTGGTGGAGGTCGATGCGTCAGAGGTGGGGGTAGGAGCAGTCCTGTCCCAGCGTTCCCCCACAGACGACAGGATGCATCCTTGCGCGTTTTTTTCCCATCGGTTATCGTCAGCTGAACGCAATTACGACATTGGTAACAGGGAGTTGTTGGCAGTCAAGTTAGCGTTGGAGGAATGGCGTCATTGGTTAGAGGGCTCGGGGGTACCCTTTTTAGTCTGGACTGATCACAAGAATTTAGAATACATCAGAACTGCCAAAAGATTGAACTCCAGGCAAGCTCGGTGGGCACTTTTTTTCGGACGTTTTGATTTTTCTCTCTCGTACCGCCCGGGGTCTAAAAACATCAAACCCGACTCTTTATCTCGTATTTTTGATCCTTCCGAACGCCCGTCTACTCCCGAGTGCATTTTACCGGAGAGTCTATTTGTCTCCACACTCGTATGGGAGGTCGAATCGAAGGTCAAGACGGCCTTAGAAGGGGTAACGCCTCCGCCCGGTTGCCCACCGAATCGCTTATTCGTGCCGGAGGGATTAAGGTCTGACGTCATTCAGTGGGGTCATTGCTCCAACGTGGCTTGTCATCCAGGAGTTTTTCGTACTAAGTTTCTAGTCAAGCAACGATTCTGGTGGCCACTCATGGCTCGTGACATCCACAGTTTTGTTTTGGCTTGCTCGGTTTGTGCCACTGGTAAAACTTCCAATCGACCCCCAGATGGGCTCCTTCAACCGCTGCCAGTTCCTTCGAGACCCTGGTCCCATATCGCTCTCGATTTTATTACCGCCCTCCCGCCCTCCCAGGGTAACACAGTCGTTTTGACCGTGGTGGACCGGTTCTCGAAGGCAGCTCATTTCATTCCCTTACCCAAATTACCCTCAGCTAAGGAGACAGCGTTGACAGTCATTGACCACGTCTTTCGGTTACATGGCCTCCCGATGGACGTGGTCTCTGACAGGGGACCCCAATTTGTGTCCAAATTTTGGCAAGAATTTTGTAAATTACTGGGGGCGACGGTTAGTTTATCCTCAGGGTTTCATCCCCAGAGCAATGGTCAAACCGAGAGAGCCAACCAAGATCTGGAAAGGGTGTTGCGATGTTTAGTCTCCAAGAATCCTTCCTCATGGAGCCAGCAACTTTCCATGGTTGAGTACGCCCACAACACGTTACCAGTGTCGGCCACGGGCCTATCTCCGTTTGAATGTAGTTTAGGTTACCAGCCACCTATTTTTCCCAGTCTGGAATCCGAAGTCGCGGTTCCCTCCGCACACGCCTTAATCCAGAGGTGTCACCGCACTTGGACTAGAGCCCGTGAGACTTTACTCCAAGTGGGGGCGCGCACCAAGGCGAGGGCCGATCGCCACCGGTCTAAGCCTCCCATATACGTCGTCGGTCAAAAAGTGTGGCTTTCTACTAAGAACATTCCTCTCCGTTCCGTCTCTAATAAGCTTGCTCCCAAATTTATTGGCCCGTTCTCTGTCACCAAGATCATTAGTCCGGTGGCAGTCCGCCTTAGTTTACCTCCAGCGTACAGGAGGGTACACCCCGTTTTTCACGTTTCCAAAATTAAGCCTGTGTTTCGTTCACACATTAATCCGCCAGTCCCGGTTCCCCCCCCGCCGCGTCTCGTAAATGGGGATACCACCTATTCGGTTAATCGTATTCTGGATTCGAGGCGGAGGGGACGCGGATTTCAGTACTTGGTGGACTGGGAAGGTTACGGTCCGGAGGAGAGAAGTTGGGTTCCTGCTAGAGACATTCTGGATCACTCTCTGATCGATGATTACAATCGACAGGTAAGGAGTTCTGAGAACGTCGGGAGGCGTTCTTAGGAGAAGGGGTACTGTCACGGTATACAAATCCATTTGCTTCCTTCTCGTCTCGTGTTATTGTTGTTGCATGAAAGCACGTGTGTGGTGGGCGTGAGTGAGTGTGTGTCATTCCTTGATCCGCTCCAGCTGATCATCATCTCATCACCAGCTGCAGCCGATCTCATCTCACTATTTATGCTCACAGTGTTCTCATCTCCATTGTCAGATCGTTGTTGGATGTGTCCGTGTTCCAGTCTTGTTCCTGAGTATCTCGTCGTGTGTTCCTGTGGATTTCGTCTTGTTCGTGGATTATCGTCGGTTGTGGATTTCACCGGTTGTGGGTCGTTCCTCGTCTGTCTTCACTGCACCACTTGGGATTCACCACGCTGACCATCAACGTCCCTGTGTCGCCATCCACGCCCGTGTCTTTCTGTCTGGACTTCCATTTAATAAAGTTTCTTACCTGCTATTGCTTCCTGTCATCCGTTAAGTCATGACATCTAAATTGTATTAGGTTGGTCTCAGAATGTCCATCTCAGATTGGCTTCATTATTCCTCTAACTATCTTAGACTCTTTCAGAAAAATAAAATCTTAGCGGGTTAGCACTGTGTCCTTAAGAGAGGAGACTCCTTCCATCTCGCTTCTCCTCATATGCCCCTTGCATCTTTTATATTACCTCGGCTCTTATATTACAAAAATGTATTCACAATTTGCTGTTCTTGCCTTACATGCATTTGTTTTGAAACTATTATCCTCACAGCCTCTTAAAAGCATAAGCAATTGCATTAGTCAATGATAGTCTTTGCAACAGGTCATGCAGTGAAGTTGAATAAGGGTGTATGTTGAGTGCTGATGGTGAGATTTACAGAGAGAATGACTGTGTTTACACCCAGGGTCTGGAACAATAGGCCCCTCTTTATGAGCACACTTAAATCATTAAAAGAGGAGCATGATGACGAACACATATGAGAGAAGTGTATCCACTTCAGCTCAATGTGTTCCTGACACGCATATTCCACTGGCGCCGCTATGAGATAAAGAGAGAGCTCAGGTAGGTACCTCTGGCTCTCTTCACAATTCTTTTTTCTGTTTTGAAAGATTGTACTATGTTTTTAACTCTGATTATTCATCCATGTGAATAACGGCTAATGTTAAATCATTAACTGTAAAAATGTGTAAGCGTGGGAAAAAGGCTTCATAGTATGGGTGGAATTTACAGAATTTGCTTAAGTCACGGGTGTTACACACATGGTTTTTATTTTATTTTATTTTATTTTATTTTATTTTATTTTTTATTTTTATTTTTATTTTATGGGAAAAGTAAACTGTTTTAATGATTAGCTTAAAAGTAAATCGTGGTCACTCCATGGTCACTTTGGTGTTTGTGTGATCTCAAGGCCACTGGGGTCTGTTTATTTAACATTGTTGAGGACAAAATGCCACATGAAAAAAAAGGTTATTAGATCTGTTATTTTACATATGAGACAAAATACAACGAATCTCCATTATTTTCTTATTACATTTCCAGTATTTTAACCTGTGACTTTTGAAATATGAGTCAGCTTAAGCTATAAACCAAGTAATGTGCAGAATGCGGTGACATGATTTACCTTGCCATTCTTGACATGTGCTGTACTTAATATAAAGCTGTGATTGTCACAATATAAAATATTTGGTTGGCTGGCAATAGATAGCCAGTCAACCATATAGTCAACTATTGCCAACAAGGTAAACATCCCTTCCAAAGCATATTTAACTAGGTGTTTAATCAAAGCCTATCAACCGAAGGCAAACACTATTTTGATTATTTTTAGCTAACAAATATCACATGTTCTCACTATGGATGACCAAGTATAAAGGGAAGTCAGAGCAGATGAGCTGTAATCACATTTTCTGAGTCAAGATCTGAAATCCAGAGGTTAAATTGTAATTTGTAAAGCTTTTGACTCAACACTAGGAATATGTGTTTTTTGTCCAGGAATTTGAGGTGTGTTTGACTTTTCATCATTTCAAGTTCTTCAATCTCCCTCATTACTTTTGTTGCAGTACTGCGGGATGTCATGGAGCTGACAGAGTAAGTAATGTTTTTATGGCTCGTGTCCCTTCACAGACACACATTCACACATGCTGTACAGCTTTTGACTTTGTGCCTTCTGGTTTGATAAGCGTACACATGGACGGGCACGCCTCACTTTATGGCTTCATCAGATCTCTGAGTGTACTAAAATACTGTCAGGGAAGTACCTCTGCAGAGGGTATATTGACTTGTTTATGGTAGTGCACTAGATCTCATTGGCTGCTTGTGTAGAACTTATCAGAGGGCAGAAACTCATTCCTTAACCTGTTCTTATGTTCTTTAAGGAAGTTTACCTTCAATCCCAAGGAGGGAATAGACAATCCAGCCATGGTGACTGCAGACGATACAGGTTAATGAGTTCTTGTATTAGGTATTATTAGTGCCTTTTTGTGTGTGGATAGACTGGATACTTTGAGATTTAGAATTAAAATTATTTAATTGTGTTATTTATTTATTTTTGTTAATTGTTTTTTACTGAGACCACGGCAGGTTTCAGATGTCTGTGCTATACCAGGGTTCCCCAAACTAAATGAAAAGCTAATAATTAATTAAATCATACAAATACATTTTTTTTAAATGAATATAAAACATCTACTAAAAATATGAAGTATTTAATTTGTTTACCTGTTTGTCATGTGACCATTAACCAACATCAGAGAACTACAAACATTCAACTGTGTTGTTAAATTATTGAAATATTGACTTAAAATCTCATTGTGGTCTTCAAATAAATATTTTAGATCAAAGAGGTTTGGCTAGCAAAAAAGTTTGGGATGTTCCCTGCTCTATACCATAATTATAAACAAATACAGCACAGAATAACGCTGCTAAAATGTGTTACCATAGTTTATAGTATACCTTAAAGTGTACAGATTGTTCATTTAACTCCAGTCTTTGCTGACAGAGCATGTGTCAAATCCCACACCACGTGTGTGCGTGCTGAGGAGGGAAGAAGGAGAAACCTTTGGCTTCCGCCTGCGTGTGGAAAGAGGGCGGCAGGGTCATATAATCAGGCAGCTGAATTCATTGGGTGTGGCAGAGCGGAGTGGGCTCAAGGATGGGGACCACCTGCTTGAAGTCAATGAGAAGTTTGTTGACAACGTGGAACACATGGAGGTGAGAAGTCATGATCTTTGTTTTGCAATTATTGTATGTTTTTTTTTACTGTACAAGCTATGAACATATGTTTTTTGTGTCAGGCTTTGTAACAGATTATTACTTTATTATATTTGTCCCATTTTCTTAGGTGGCCCGTATGATTCAGGTGAGTGGATCACAGTTCTGCTTCCTGGTTTTAGATGAAAAGGCCTACGACCAGGCTGTTTCTGAGGGCCGTGACCTTAGAGAGTTGGCTAAAGCCAGCCGTGGAGAAGGATGGAGGCCTCCTCGTCTCTGCCACATCAAGAAAGATGCTCCTGGCCTGGGCCTCAACATACTGCCTTTGGAAGGTAAGAACCACAGTATCTCACATTAAAAAATAATTCTGTAATGCTTTTTGTAACGTCTTTTTTTAAAAGAAGTGAGGTTAAAGGTCAAGTGTGCGCTTTCTGGTTTATCTGTGGTGTAGGTGAGAAAGGCAAATTCGCTGTAAGCCCAGTGAAAGGAGGTGCCGCAGAGAGGGCAGGAGTGAGGAAAGGTGACCGGCTAATCTGGATGGATGGTGCCATGGCCTGTGAACTCACACACTCTGCCATCAGCAGAATCGTAAGCAAGGACTTGCTTTAGATACACTGTAAAAAATATACTGTTAAATTTATGGTTAAAAAACCAGCAGCAGTGGTTACCAGATTGTGTGGTTAACATCACAACATTTATTTCCATCAAGGGGTGCATACATTTGTTAAATTTGTTAAATTTATTGTTGAGAGGAAAACCCCTTGAGATGTGACATCTCGTTTTCAAGGGGATCTCAAGAAAAACATACTTCACAAACATACATACATACTAACAAAACAAAGACAAAAGCTCTCCATCACACCAAAACCACCCATATCTTCCCCAATCCAACCATTAGATATTAGGCAGTAAACAGTTAAGGTCATTCATATAAACAATTGAGAATTAAAAAAAATAAAAAACATATATATATATATATATATATATATATATATATACATACATATCAAGCATGAAGAAAACAGTTGCAGCTTGTATGCAAATAATTAAGAAGAGACATCTTAAACTGGTGAAAAGAGGAGATCGATCTAAAAGACCTATAAACCATTCCAATCAGAAGGGGCTTTAAATTTAAAGGCTCTCCTCTTTCTGTGGATATATTTGGTACGGAAAAGAAAAGATGGTCAGTGTCTCTTAGGCTGTAGGATGTTTGATATGGAATCAAGTATTGTTTCAGATTGGATGGGTAGTTTGAGAAAATGCATTTGTGAACAAACTGCAACCAATGATACTGTCGTCTAGCATTTAGTGAAAGAAGATTCAATGACTGATACATTTGACAGTGATGAGTTCTAAATGGGCACCTCAAAACAAATCTGCAGAGACTATTATAGATCACATTCAAAGGTTTAAGATTGGTTACGGTTGTGTTCTGATAAACAACATCCGCATAATCAATTATAGGCAATAATAGTTGAGTAATAATTTTTAATCTAATCTGTTTTGTAAAACTATTAATTGAGCGGTATAACATTCTTAAACTACAGTTTATGTTTTTTACAATATAATTGATATGAGGTCTGAAAGTAAGTCGGGAGTCGAGCCAAAGGCCCAGACATTTAAACTCATCAACCTTCATTAAAGGTGTACCTTCCAGGAATTTAACCTCAAGATAATTATTTTGCTTATGGAGTGCAGATCTGGTTGCAAAAAGCATGCTATAAGACTTCTTTTTTTTTTTCAATAAAAGCAGATTAGAAGAGAACCATGTTTGAATACGATTGAAATCAAAATGAAGTGAGGTTTGAATCTTAGATATATCGTTTTTAGATGTTTATATAACTGTGTCATCTGCATATAGATGAATCTGACAGTCTGAGCATATTTGTGGGAGAAATAAAAGATATTTTCTATAAAAATAGAAAATAAAAGGGGCCCTAGGGAAGAACCCTGAGGGACACCCGTTTCCATTACTCTAGGCTGGGAGAGAGCAGCATTAAAAGACACACTTTGACGTCTGTAATGAAGATATGAATTAAACCAGAGAACAGCTGATTTGGAGAGACCAATTTTTGGTTAAGACATTTTTGGTTAAGATCTTGTATTGACAATGCAAGAGTCAAGCACTCTGTAAAGTCCACTCCAGCACATCCCAAAGACGTTCAATGAATTTATGGTCAGGGCTCAGAGGTGCCAATTCATGTGTGAAAATTATTATTCATGCTCCCTCCCAACCATTA
Organism: Rhinichthys klamathensis goyatoka; assembly: GCF_029890125.1. Taxonomy (NCBI): domain Eukaryota; kingdom Metazoa; phylum Chordata; class Actinopteri; order Cypriniformes; family Leuciscidae; genus Rhinichthys; species Rhinichthys klamathensis. The sequence goes on along the minus strand of NW_026606578.1, from coordinate 374,166 downwards.
TTTCACAATTTGAGCCTGATGCCTGGAATATGGCCATGAAACGTCTTCCTACATGGTTGTTTAAGAAATGAAAAGTTACATACTAGCATATAACATGCTAGAAACAATAATCACTTCAATAATAATCCAATCATATACTCTTACGCATTTGTCAATTTAAATCCAAACAGCGACCTTTTTTTTGACCGGGCAATCAAGATATTACAGGATGGCATATTGGTGCCTATATGTTTTAAAACTTATAACCATAAATCATCAAGTGATGTAATGTTAAAAATACCATTATATAAATTAAAAATTATATATTTGTAATGTGTAGGTAATGTTTTAGTTTCAGTTTCACTCTGTTTGCTCTGTTCCCATTCTCGGTTAATTAGTTTCCATAGTTCCTAATTCCACGCTCCTGTTCTGTTTCTCTTTTCTTTCTTTTTACGTTCTCTGTATATTACCGGCAGTTCAGCTGCTATGCCTGGAACAGAAGGCCTCGAGGACCCCACCCATAGATTTCTCCATCTGTCGATTCAAACCCACTTCCCGATCACTCCTCGCTTTTTTTCTCTAGTTTGAACAAAGTTCGCAAAGCTTTGCATCCCGGGTTTTGGTCCTCAAGGAACATTCACTAAATTCGTGGAGTTGGTACTGGTGAACTGGGGGTCCCTGTACACCATCTGCCCTGTTGAAGAGGCTGTGGGCTTGAGCCTGCAACGCTGCACAAGCCACAGCCTGAAAGGAGGACAGAGCCAACACATTGCCCCAGAGCCCAAGCTTTGCAAAACGTCTGACCAGGTGCGTGAACCGGCTACATCGTCCGTCCCTGTGGGGTTGCTTGTGGAGTTCGAGGGCATGGAGGAAAGCCCCACCCACAGCCAACGTGGAAGTGTTGTGCCTGTCCTCTAGGAATTATTTTGAAATGGAAGTAGAAGTTTACCTGGTTCTCCCAGCCCTGCTACTCCTGCCCAGCTCAAAGTCTCTTATGTCCCTGGTGGTTCCACCCAGCTCAAAGTCTCCTGTGTTGCCAGAGTTCCTGCCCAGCCTCCCTCCCCTACCTCCTCTTCCAAAAGCAGCTAGTTCCTCAGCTCCGCCTCCGCTGGTTCACTTCAGCCCCTCGGTTCCTCCTCTGAAACCACTCCACTGTGTGGATTCAATTCTTCAGTTCTCCAGCGTTGCCCAGGCAATTGGATCCCCCGGCTCTGCCTCCAGCAGCTGATCCCGTCACTCCACCTCGGTCCGTCGACCTGTCAGCTCTTCCTTGGCTTCTCCTTCCCTACTGGGTCCTCCTGGCTCCACCTCAGACACGCCTCGCTGTCGCTCTGTCTCGGCCTCCAGGACCATCGGTATCGCCCGGTTCCATCTGCTCTCATAAGCACCCAGGGGTCCACATTCATCAGCATTGTCTCCGTTGGTCATCCCCTGGTATCAACACCCAAAAACTCAACCATGGCTTCTCCCTCCATCGACTCCGTCATGGGTTTTCATCCTGGCTGTGCTCTGTGTCCCTGCCTGGCTCCTCCTGCTCCTGGCTTCTCCCTGGTTTCTCCCACCGTCATCACCACCCTGGTCTCTCCCCCCGCTAGTGCCTCTCGGTTCCTGCCTTTCGCCTGCTCCTCTCGGTTCCTGCCTTTCGCCTGCTCCACGTCCTCCTTCAGAGCCCCCACCCTCCCTCCAGAGTTAGACTGTTACGGTGTGAGGAGCGCACTGTAACATGTATGTTATGTTTAAATTTTATTTTCACTCTGTTTGCTCTGTTTACATTCTCATTAGATCCCTTGTTGGTTAATTGGTTAATCCGTAATTCCACGCACCTGTTCTGTTTCTCTATTGATTACATTCTCTGTGAATATAAGCCCTATGTTTCCCTTTGTTTGTCCGTTATCGTCTATTTTGTGTTGTATTCTCTATTCCTGATATTCTCCTGCATGTTTTTTTTTTTTTTAAATTATTATGAAAGACTTTTTTGTTTATACTCCTGAGTATTCTCCATTCAATACACTCATGTGTGACGATATCAAAATTTGCTTTTTACCTTAAAATGTACTAATAGCCACAATAAGAAAACGGATGGTAAAACAGAAAGCCACATGATGAATTAGAATTCATCGAAAGCGGCCTTTCCATAAAACACGACCAATTCTTGCATATACTGTACAGTGTACAGGGTCAAACAAACAAAGACACTAAAATAATGCAACAAACATTAACTAAATAACAGAAAATGTAACACACAACCCCATAATATATATTACTGATTACAAAAATAAGAAACAACAAACTATTATTATCATGTGACTATTTTTCACAGTAAATTATATGGCAATTCATAGTTCCTACTTACAAAATGTTACATTATTTTACAGTAAAATTACATATAATGCCATGTTAAACCATTTTAAAAAATGTCACTATATGGCAACTGACAGTTACAATATTTTTTTCTTGCAAACATTTTTACAGTGTACAAAGCTCTTCTGAGCTATGTGTCAAACTCATGGGCAGCATGTAGACCTTTTGTCACTCACCTGATGGTTATGGTGATGATATTTCCAGGTGAAGAAGTGCAGTGATCACATGACAGTGCTGGTGATTGACAGTGACAGTGAGAAGAGTTATGCCGGTAGGAAAATGCCCATTCTCCCAGCCCTGGCTGACGCAGAGAACATGCCGTATCGGCCCCACAGACTGCATTTGGTGTTGGGGCCGGAAGGGTATGGCTTCTTGCTCAGGCTGGAGAAGACTGGAGCAGGACGCACTGGTGAGAGGCAAACACACACTTTGACATGTACTAATTTATCTGCAATCTATTTGTACAGCTACATAAATGGATTGCTGTCTACATATTTATGTTTGGTTTATACAGTCCACATGGTGAGAGAGGTGGATAATGGCAGCCCTGCTGAACTGGGAGGTGTTAAAGAAGGTGAGATGCTTCTTGAAGTGAATGGAGAATCCACAGACTCACTGAGTCATGATGAAGTTGTCAGCAAAATCAGACAGAGTGGGCAGCAGGTCACCCTCACAACTATGCCACCTCAGGGCCATGACTTCTACACTAAGGTGAATATACAAAGTATACTAATATGGGGGTGATTCTTTTTACTTATGCCCGTTTGTCTAAAGTTACTTGTCTGTTAAACGTCATGTATCTCTCTTTCTTAGCTGGGCCTCTCCCCCTTACTGTTCTGTGTGGATTTTACATCTGGTAGCCCGGAGAAAAAGGAAACCCCAATGACGCTGAATCCTGAAGTGCCCCCTGTTGAGCCTGAGGTGGATGTGCAGATTGATCCTAATGTTAGACGCTGTATAGTGCAGAGGGGCTCGGCTGGTTTTGGCTTCCATTTGGGTTGCGTCCAACAGAAACCTGGAACTTTCATCAGCCAGGTACAATGAAGCCCATTCACTGACAAATCAGCCTTTATACGATACTGACTTCAGATGTTAGGACTGGATAGAAATGAACCTTTGTTCTGGATCTGTGGGAACTCTTCACAAAAGTAGGCTATACTCTTGGAAAACCAGCCCTAGTCTACATATCATGGGAGTCTTCATTTGTTAGAAATGATAGAATTACATAAACATTTTATAAAAGATCAGTGATACAACTCAGTTAGATGCTCTGACAATTACTACAAGTAAAATATATAATTTCAAGTAAATTTGACAGTGTATTACTTAAAATTACCAACATTTTTTAGGTAGCAGCGGGAGGCCCAGAAGAGGGTTCAGGTCTGCTTCAGGGTGATATGGTGGTGGAGGTGAATGGACAGAATGTGGAGAAAGAGTCTGTGGAGGATGTGATCTTACATGTGAAGAGAGGAGGAGACACTCTTTCTTTACTTGTAGTAGATCAAAAAGGTTATGACTGGCTGAAGAAGAATGGGAAGCCAATCACTGTGAACAAACTAGCAACAATCTCTGAGGTATGCAATAATGTATTGTTGTGCTTTCTCGTGTTTGGTTTATCAGTGTCGGTGGAGGCGTGAAGAGAAGCACACAACAAACAAAATCACTCACGCTAAATGTAAACAAGCACAAGCAGTAAACTAATCCCTGCCTAATGACGTAGCCACATCTGATTGGCTAATACAAAACTCATTATACATGAAATAACTGTAACTCAATACATATATTGATCAATTGCATGATTGTACCACACACACACACACACGCACACAATAAGCAAACACATCAACTTCATTAACTTTATTTATATTTGTTCATGTACCATTTGTTACAGGTGGAGGAAAGTGTTTCGAGTGCTGCTAAACCAACACTGAAGACTGATGACTTGTCTGATGATGACCGGACTTAGTTCATAGTATAGCTGGGATGGCCATAAAACAGTCCTGATAATGTCAATGAGATTAGTACTTTGAGAATGATCTTTAAATAGAGTTTCACTGGTTAGCTCATTTCTCTGAACTATATTTGCACTTTACCTATTCAAAATGTGTGCATGCATGATCCCAATTCTGCATAATCATTCAGAGTGCTGTAAAGGTTAAGATTGATCTGGAAGTAAAAATCCAGAATGCATTGCAGGAAGACGCTAACATTGTTAATTTCTGTGTTTCTGAGAAGTATTATCTATTATATCAGTATTTTAACATGTGCTCACTATGTTTTGCCAGGTTGTGACTTATGAATCTGCCATTTTTGCATTGTGTCATTTTCATCCTGAATAAATTATCATTTAAATGGGGTCAAATGTCTTTTTCTTTTTCCCCAAATCAAAATGTTAAATAAATTAAGATCAACAAATGAAAAACTAAAAATGTAAATAAATGTCTCTATGAATGATTCAGGAAATAAATTGTGTTTTTGTTGTACTGACCTTGGCTACTGATAAATTCAACATTAATTAATAATAAATAAATAATATTACACTATTTGCTTTTACAACACTGATACATGGAAGATATCAAGATAATATACCCGTTTATGTATATGTTTATGTAGTGCATTTACAGTCGCACTTAGTCGGCCGTTTTATGCCGCTCTTATTTATGTAAAAATATTTTAATCCGTGCATGGTATTACATGTTTAGTCAGGTTTAACCATTTTTTATTTTTATAAACAGTATTTTTTTATTCAACATGTACGCTATATAGATATAGGTATATTTATGTATAGGCATGCTCTAAATTTCCGTCAGGCGTATAAGCTTGCATCCTCGATTGAAGGGTCCTTCGCTGGAGGTGACATTCATTGAAGGGCCCCGGTTTGTGGAGAGAAGCGGCGAATAAATCTTCACAGTTCACAGAAATCATGGCCCAGGCGGTACAGAAACTCGTGGCTAAAGTGCCAACGTTGGTCGGCGGTAAGAATAATTACCTTTTACTTAAGCTGTAGAAGATGTATTTCTTTGTAATGTTTGTTTCTAGTTAAGTGCTTCTGGTTTCCGCAGCTGTTAGAACAGGCCGCGTAAATGAACAAATCACGAATTAGATCAATTAAACATAACGCATACGCTAATGTTTTGTGCAAACAGATGACCGATAATTGTGTTAGTAAATGTTTGTGTTCTGTCTTGTCTAAAGCTGTCTAAAGCATTCTTGAATGCCTAGCTCGTACTTCTACAACAGCGTTAGCTGCTATGCTGAAGTTGACAGAACAGTCGCCCAATGTCAACGTGTGTGTCGATACATTCAACTCAAATATGTTTGTTGTTCACTTGGCATTTGCTTTGTGACATTTCTTTTAAAAATGGCGTTGATATTGATATTTTGCAGCTGCTGTGAGCTACTCCAAGCCCCGGCTAGCCACATTCTGGTATTACGCCCGTGTGGAGCTGGTTCCTCCCAGCCCTGCCGAGATCCCCAAGGCCATCAGCGGCTTCCAGGATCTCCTCAAGGGCTTCCAGTCAGGACGGCTCGGTCAGACTACAGTCAGGGTTAGTATAGGTACTTTGAATTCTGGGTTGCATTTCAAGTTGAACATTTCCGTTTTAAATACAAATTTAAAATATTTGCATGACAGCTGTCCCTCAGCCTGAGCAGATGCGTTTTGGGGAAAAAAACAAACACATTATTTTGTAATTTGCTGTTTTAATTACTTATGTATTTTTACTTGTATTTTTCAAAACGCATCTCCTCAGGCTGAGGGACTGCTGTCATGTGATTTTATATTTTAAATATTTATTTATCTATTTATTAAAAATTGTGCACATTACATAGACACCATTAGGAAAGGCTTTGGAATTACATTGCAGCATGCATGTGTTTTAAGAAAAGTTGCTCTAAATCTGCTCCTTGTGTATCTATCTATATATACTGTATACTCACACACACACGCATATGTATGTGTGTGACCCGAGCTGGCAAAATGAGTCGCACATTTTCAAAAATAAGTTATTTTCACATTGTCTATTAAAAATTAAAAAACCCTCAAAATTATGTATGATTTGTTGGAATCAGACAAAAAATGACTTGACTACAACTGTTCACCTGAAGTCGATATAGTCAGCAAAGTCAATTTTGAGAAAAATCAACTTAGTTTTCTGAAGGTTCCAAAACAAAATCAGCTAGTAGCAACCATCCCTTAAAATCCCTGGTAACAGCAAATTTGGCACACACCAAGTCAAAACCAAATGTTATATATATATATATGTATATATAACTTATTTTTTCCATGATACCACAATTGTTTGATTGACATTAATGAAACAGACAGCCTATATATATTAAGACCTACTGTACTGCACCGATCTAAAATAATGTTACACAGATGTTTTTCCTCCAACAGTTTACAAAACGTTCACATAAGACATAACAGACGTTTGCGTAAATACTCGCCTAGACAGATACTGTAATTGTGTATGCGTGTATATCAGGATTGTGCTCTGTCTGAGGTGTCTTTGTGCGCACACATTGGATCTGTCAGTCAGTGTGAGTAAGACCGTTTTTCATGTACAAAAAAAGGTGGTACTCTGAGAAATGTACAAATAAAGATACTTTTAGATGTTTAAGTGCTATTTGGAGCATTGGGATCGCTAGACAAGGGCTTAATGAATTTTTTTTTTTTTATGAAAACCTCAAAATCGACATTTTTTTTCCACTTGTTTTGCCTGTAGCTTTAAATTGATCCTGTGCTCATTCCAACCCCGTTTGCCCGAATATATAAACAATGATGTTAATGGCATGAGCCCTCTATTTCAATTCCTATCTGCGCTTTCAACTATATTGGACTTTAATATTTTCGAATAAATGGCAGCTTGATTTAGCTATTGTGTCAGACTGTGCCTGTTGATTTATCAAACTGTAGATACATTTCATTGTCACAGAGTAATATTTAGCTGTTCATTATAATTGTTTGGCAAACCAGACTATGAATAGTTCTATTTAATATATTATTGATTATATAATGTTTCTCATCACTTTTATTTCCTTTTTTTTTTTTGCCACCACAGGATGCTCTGAGGAATGGGCTTGTTGCCACAGAAGTTCTGATGTGGTTCTACATCGGGGAGATTATTGGAAAGAGAGGCATTGTTGGCTATGATGTATAAATGTGGACTGTCCTGTTTGCTTGTTTTCGTTGCTAAGTTGTGTCTGTTCCCTTCTCTATCAGAATTCTTGGAATCCAGGAACTAAAATAAATATTATTAAAGAAAAGCTTTCATGCTGCTTTAATTCCAGTGGTCTTTTAATTCCAATTTAGTCAGTGGACCCAGGATAATGGTACAGTGAATTACAATTTTGTTGAACTCTAGGATGTTTCCATCACAGTTTAGTACTTGTTGATGTTTTGACTTGTAGACTAATCCAAGCTCAGCCCTTACATAACTCTTCACTATAGAACCACTGTCCTTTAGAATGTTTCCTCTCTTCTTGATTTAAATGAGTGAACATTTTATTGTGGGATGGATCTAGTGTTAACCATTGTGAGAGATTCCATCTCCTAGCCTATGTTAGGTGAGACAGGGGTCAAGATTTTTTTCACAAGAAAAAGCATGCATGCATGTGTATATATGCGGGATATAGATTTATCTTGGCATACACCAAAAAATAAAATCATGTAATAATTGACATCTCTTCACGCTCCTGTTTTTCTGATAGCATCCGCATAACATTTCCCAAGTATTTGTGGAACTCCTGTCGGACATCTTCAGGCTCTTCCTCAAGGTTTGAGTGAATGAGAGGCAGCTTGTTTAACTGTGGGGCTACACAGAGGATAAATAAAAAAATTGTAAATGTCACATGCACTCAACATTTTAAACATCAGCAATTTTTGAAGGGGTGTTCAGAAATTAAATGAGAATTTTAAATGAAAAGGCAAATAACAGCACCATATTAAAATCTGCAGTAACATTAATTATAGCCAGTTCTTCATCAGCCTCAAGATAGCTTATTTCTCTGACAAACTAATACTGTAAAGTGGATAAGTTACCTAATGGTGGATGGGTAGTGTCAGCTCCACACCCTGGTTTATGATGTGCTATGAGCAGACACTGGGCCTCTAGCAGTCCCTGTGAGGAGATGATTGTCGAGTGCCAGGTCTCAATTTCCTTTAGATGACTGGGCACATCTGGGTTAAATACAATAACTACCCCATTGGAGTCTTTCATTAAAGCTGGCCAACATGATTCAAACCTGTGCACACACAATATTGAATGAATTCACTCAAAAAAGAAAATACAAATGACAACTTCAATCTTGTTCAGGAAAGTGGTCTACATTTGGTCAACTTACTTGAAATCTCCCGCACAATCCCATAGTTCCACTTCACACGCTGAATTTTTGTTGCCATTAGATAAACTGTGTGATTCAAACTCAAGTATCCTATAGACGGGAATTATTTGAGGATGTAACAAAAACAAAACGTTTGGCCAGACAGCTTAAACATTTATATTTATTGCAACAAAATATTTCAAATCAACCCACCTTACGCCTTGTGTTGGACTGTAATGATCAGCTCCAATTTGTTCCGTTGTGTCGGAGAGAAAATTGGCCAATGCTGTTTTTCCACACTGTCAACATGAAATATGAAAAATAGTAATCTACACTAAATAATTTAATATTATACATCGCATTCTACACACAACCAAATGGTTTACCTCGTTTGGTCCAATGAATAATACTTTCACCTTGACCATCTTGACGTATCGAGAGAATAAAAAGACAAGGAAGAGAGTTTTGACTAGACCTATTTTTCTAACCTAGCTAACGTTAGCGCGTTAGCTAACAAAGATAAGTTCACATGCAGAAAAAAATAACGAAATACAAAACGTTTAATCAACGTGTCAAATAAGTGCGATTATGCGATATTTCTCCCAGTATATAGACAGCTAGATGAAGAGCATGGCGAGTTAACGTTAGCTCATCATAAACAACTCGTTTCCAAGGCGATTATGCAGAAGTTACGCGTCGCAGATTCGCTAACCTTCATATTCATTTGAAATACATTCTTAATAAAAATAAATAAACGAATTACATACTTAATTCATCAATTAAAAAATATATAGTCTGGCCAGAAGAAATGCGAGTTGATTTAGCCAATTAGTTTTCAGGAAGTAAATAACTTCTTAAGACAACCCCTAGCTGGCTTTTATCGACAATACAAGATTATACAGGACTTTTGCACATAAATAACCGTTTATTGTATGAAATTACAACTTTTAAAACACACGTGACAGCTTGCCCCTACTCCCGCATTATGAAAAATACTCATTAATATTGGTTTAACGGAATTTACCAAAATTATTCTGAATTTTTCAGATTTATGTGAACCAGATTTCGTTTTTGAAAACCAACATGTGTAACGTGTGATCATATTACAGACTTGAATTGCATGTCCTAAATGTGATCCTAAAAGTGATTTCTATCGCCTAAAGTTGCTATAGTTGTTAAGTTGTATTTCCTCTTATAGCCACACGAGGACAGCACAGATCTATATCATCTGCCATGCTGCTGCTTACAAATGAAGCAATTTGTCCAGCAGAGCAGGTTTCTGTCTTCAAAAAAGGTTTCTACAAAAACAACACGTACGCCCAAGTGAAATAAGGGTTAAAAACTAAACCGGGTAACACAAAGCTGTTAACATAAACAGATGGTATAGCTGTCAGAGGATGTTAGAACCTTAAAGTTTTAAAAAATAGTGAACCTCCCCCAATATGGCCTATATATTTAAAAGATAAAATAAAGACACTTTGAGTCAGAAATTGTTGCTGCAGTTTATATACAAACATTTTCACCCACAGAATGTTCATTTTAGCAGCACAAAAACATCTTGTTAAAATAAATGACATTTTATTATTACTGCCAATACATGTTGTTTGTGATTATATTTTTCTTACCAGTAAAGTCAGATCATCCAGCTGTATAATGCCCACTACGACCAGCAAAACAGCAACCTTTGACCTCCAGCAATTGTAAAACATGTTAAACATCTATGTGACCACGTTATACTTTTATTAGATCTGTGAATGGGAGTGTTAGAAAAAAGTTGTATCCTTCTGATCATTTTAGGCAGGTTTTTGGAGCAGACCATTTATGTTCATGTTATGTTTTATGTTCCAGGCTACAAAAAAACAACAACATTTGAATGACTGTATTATGGCAGCCGAAAAGAACTGTGTGTGTGTGCAGGCACTACACCCGGTACAGCTTTCTACAATGCATTTTCCTCAGTCATTATGATTCAAAATCCCCACATTGTAATAATTGCCTAAAACTTGATCACATAATGTGAAAATCAGATGAGCTTTGGTAATGTAGTGTGTATTCAAACTGTAAATATGTGTCTTGTGTTAAACTAAGATTATCTTTTGTCCTTAGTAGACAATTTATTGTTAAATAGTTATGATTTTTTTGTTCAAAGTTGGTGAATTTGTGGTTTCAGCAGCAAAAACACAAGACTGAGATTGTGACCATTGTGACCACTGAGATTGTGACTGAGAACAAAGGACCACAATTGTTTCATTAACATAAGTATTTAATTTTAATGAGAGACCAGTATGTATAACAACTTTAAAACTTTATTGAAATATAAAGATGTCATTGCTGAATAATGTTGGTTTACAATGACAATGAGAATAGCTTTTGCATTTGAATACACATAATAATATTAACTTAAGAAGATATTAGCATCTAGAAGAGTTTTTCTTCATTTAAGCCTTCATTTAGGAGAACATTATATATTCTGCAGATAGGATCATTACTGAAAAGTTACCTTATTCCTTCAGAACCTGTTAAAATAGTTTAAACGGCTGACAAATGGCATTCGACATAAAAGACATGCAGAGTAAAAAAAATCATAGAATAAAGAGCAAAAATGTCTGTCCTCCACTTTAGATTCTTCATGAAAATTACACAACTCATGTAGTGTTCATTTTAATTGACAGATCTTGACTGACGTTCCAACCCCAAACCCAGGATAAATGGGCTCAGTAAATGTGGTCTCGAAACGATAGAGACGTGTCATAGTCTCACCAATACTGTAGAAGGCCAACACCCCTGCAGAGTGGTCCAGGAAGACCCCTATTCTCGAAGAGTGAGGGCCACTAACAGCCTTGTCTACCCTGTTATGCCAGGCCGAGTACCCTGTGTCAGAGCAGAGGAGGCTCCAAGACTTATCGTTGTAGCCCAGCAAGCACAGGGAGCCTTTACCCTTACGGCTAATGCCCCGATAGGCCACTCCAATCGAGAATTCTCCACTCCACTCGATTTCCCAGTAGAAACGGCCACCTGACAGAGCCTCACGACACAGCACCTGGGCAAAGCTATCGAAGCGATCTTGGGTTTCTGAGTATGGCTGCAGGTCTCGGGTTCTAATCACCTTTCTGTTTCCTTCAGATAAGAACAGCTCCTTATGCGCCGTGTGGGGGTCTAGTCTCAGCTGACAGTAGTCTGGAGATGAGTAGACAGATAAAGGTTGCTTTAATGTGTTGCTTCTAACAGATCTTTATATATCTTCCTCTGTACGTATTTAAATTCTGATTTTATTAGTAATAATGTCAGAAAAAGTCATTGGGACTAGAAACAATATTCAAATTCTGGCCAATACAGATAAGCTGATGATTATTTTCATGTTCTGGCTACAAATGGACAATATTAATTATATACTTCATCTATACTACCCCCCCCCCCCCCCCCCCGACCCCCCCCCCCCCCCCCCCCCCCCGCTAAAATCTATAAGCAAGTTTTAAATACAATCAATTTAGGCATCACAACTTCATAATGTGCATTATGAAAAATGGATATTCATTTTAAGATTAGCTAAATATGATATTAAATTATTAGTGTTTTTAAAGATTAACTTCAAGTGATCTAAATATAAAATGATAAAAGTTAGATGATCTAAATATAAAAATAGAGAAAATTAGCATTTCTGATTAAATGTCCAGTATATTTGTAATATCTACTGATAACCAACATGGCACTGTTATAATTGTGCATCCCTAATTGTGACAAACACAAACATTTGGATTTGAGAATATATAAATCATGATTTGTTTTTAGATACTTACATTTCAGAAATTCAGATCTTGTCCTGGGTTCTGTAGGAGGTGAACTGTCCACTGTATGAACTTCTTTAACTGAACACAAAGAGAAACACAGACTATATGATGTCATATCCCATATGTATACTACCATTTAAAAGTTTGGGGTCAGTCAGATTTGTTTTTTATTTTCTCAAATAAACACTGTTCTTTTGAACTTTCTATTCATCAAAGAATCCTAAAAACAAGTATCATGGTTTCCACAAACAGAACCATTGTTGAACGTTATTATTAATATTATAAAAGTAAGAAATGTTTCTTGATCATCAAATCCGCATATTAGAATGATATCTGAAGGATCATGTGACTCTGAAGAACTGCACTGAAGTAATGGCTGCTGACAACTTCTTTCAAAAACATTAATACACCTTACCAACCCCAAACTTTTGAATGGTAGTGTATTATGTCATGTTTTTTTTTCACTTAGCCATTTTTACATGTTTATAGATTTGCTCCAGTCATGTGTGATTAATGTAAATCAATATATAGGTAAGTATTTAATTTATGTCTTACCTCTGGTACTTTTCTCCTTGGTGCGATTCTCCACAGTGTACACTGGTACGTCGTTCACTGTTGTTAAAAAGTAGGAAAACTTGATTTACAATTACCTTTTTAAACATGAAATGCTAGATTTATGCAAGCAGATCTGAATAAGGCACTAAATCTTATTGTTTCAAATTCTATTAATAGAATTGAATAGCTCTTTTGTTTATCATTTGAACTTTGCTCAGTGGATTGGAAACAGAGTTGAGGAACTCAAAACACTGTTTACAGTCTCCATGTAATCACATGGCCTCCTTGCTGAAGTCATGTGTACTAGTTACCAAAAGGCCTGACTTATCAGAGTTAAAGACTGATCTATTTAAATGTTGGTTATTCCTTTGGGACTTGAGACCCAGAAATTATATGTGTTGATACTGTTAGTGCTAATTGTGGCTCTTTAAAGACAAACTGAGTTCAGCTGTACCCTCCAAGTTCATGTAAAATAGAGGGCAGTGTGTTCAGATCAGCAAACAGGGACAACTTCCCCCAAAAAACTATGCCTGTGTCTGATATGCTGTGCAGTGTGTGCTCTGACCTGATTTTGAGATTTTGCGCAGTTCATCTCTGCCCAGCTCCTCCAGCTTCTCTTTGATCTCAGCCACGGCCTTCCTGGCTGCACTGAAGGAAAAGTCCGGATTCAGAGACACTCTGGGTATGAAGCCGTCATCAGTTGGGGTGCAGAGATAATTGAAATTCTGTTTAAAAGGAGAGAAATCTCAGTATATGTGTAGTGGTGGAAGCCTTGATTTGCGAAAGGTAACTGTGTTTGTCTAATGACTTTCAACCTTTCATGTAAATAAAGAGTGATGCCAAAAAGTTTGAAAAGCCTTTTTGATGCCAAATATGATGATTCCCCTTTTCTAAAATATAAAAGCAGCTATATGTTTATGTAAAATATTAAAGGTGCCATTTTTACTGCACAAGGAGAAGAAAAAAAAAACATAATATAACGTAAATATAAATAACTGGGTTTTATACTGTTACTGTAAGGAAATAATAAATAAAAAAATCTAAAAATCTGAATTTTAGAAAATACATTCATTTTTTTTCTCTTTGATCCCATCGGGATCCCCAGATTTTTGAAAACTCATGCCTTAGAGTACCTGTAAGAAGTGAATGTGATCATCAGTGCTATAAAGCTGTTTAAGTCCACTCTCTTTCTTCTTCAGTTCTTCAATCTCCTGCTCCAGTCGCTCCATCAGTCCCTCTGCCTGACTGAATGCAGCCCTCTCATTGATGTTGATCAGTTTGGTGACCTCTGACCTCATCCTCTCAATGGAGGTGATCATCTCATCAAACATCTTCTTGCTTTCGGTCATTGCTCTTTGTGCAGAGCTCTGCGGTAAAAATGAGTCAAGTTTAAGAGTCCATTGTCCATTCTTTTAGTAGGAATCGGTTTTGTGTTTTAGTTTTAGTGCATCAGTTTTGCAAGAATAACTTCTAGATAACATTTACAACTCCTTACAATTACTCAAGCTGCTGCTGCAGTCAACAAAAAAGCCATGTATCAGCATGTATCTAGAGAGCTAGCATCTAGATTACCCTATGAGGAACAAAAGAACAATTATGGCCACTTACAAGGACTGTTTGCTTTCCCAGATTGAAACAGTTACACACTGACTTAACAGATAAAAGGCCTTGTGCCATATCACCTTTGCCCAGATAAAGCAGTTAGGTTGTTCTTATTTGGTCTAATGTTCTATGGTGTGACCTCGATATGAGCAGTGACGATAAAACTAACTGTTACAAGTGAGCCTGAAACATACTTTTAGGGAATCCACTGCTGTCTTCAGCTCCTCCAGTTCTTTGGTTCTCTGCTGGCATTTTTGTTTGATCTCCGCCTGGGACACTCCAAGAAGTTTCTGTCCATGAAACAAGAGAAAACATACCTCAGTCTTTGTTGACATAGATTAAATTACAAAACAAACTCTTTTTGTTATGGATCACCCTCTTCAAGTAAATTCTGGGAATGTACAGCAATATAATACTGAATGTCATTTCGTGTCACATATCTTCACATATGATAATTTTATGTTATGCTTTTTTCTAAAATTCAAAGAACCTGCTTCACATGGATGCCTTTATCTTCGAAAAGAGAGGGGAATGTTAATCACTCCAGGAATGTAAAACTAGCTGGGTCTGCTTGCCGGAGAGACAGTTCAAGGTGCACACGCTCAGTTCTTTAGGGAAAGAGGAGGGGGCTTCAGAGCAACCCCTTGCCAAGCTCACCGAACCATTCTTCAAGATAAGCTTGAAGGAATGTGGAGAATCTGGGGAGGGGGTGAATAAAAGTGTGTGTGTGTTTGTGGTGTGTGCCATGGTACATGAGGACTTAAATCTGTGATTCCCTGCGTTTAACAGAACAAACAAACCATTTGCAATTAGTGCCTGCGATAAGTATTAGATTACATATATAATTACTGTATCTAAACAGCGCCCGTGACAGTTTAGTCAAAACAGGACAAAAACACATCAACTGCTGTGCTCCCTCCTTGTCTCAAGCTCGTTTCAGCAATAATGAATTGAAGGAAAAGCTTTGAAATCTTAAACCTTTGAAGGTCTTCCTTCCATTCAGTTCTCCGGTGTATTGATGGAACAGTAAACATCTGGCCAGTATCTATAAATAGTTTCGGGTGAAATATTTTCACTATCCCCACAGTCAAATTATACAGTGACGCAGTTTTCATTGAGCAGTTTTTCTTGCGAAACTCAAGTTTGAAGAGGCGGTTGTCCACATTTCTTTCAGCTATACTCATCTGCTGAGGTTTATGATGTCTTTGGGTCAAGGTACAAAAAGCAGTGCGCTATTTTTTTCTCGCCCTTAGCGCGTAGGGGGAGGCTGGGATGGTCTGTACGCTCCCTCCTGATTTTCTCAAATTCACATTCCTTGCCTCTCCCTACAAAAGAATACAGACCTGCCCAGTTTCTCATCCCTCGTTGCTCATAACAGTTATTATTTTTCTTTGCACAAAAACAGATCATCTCAGAAAGGTTTGGACAGTGTTTAAATCAAGTAACCTCTGAGTTGTCCATTGTAGAGGAACACACCCTTTTTGTGACTCACATAGTTGTATTGGGAAAGTTTTCACTAACTATGCTTCTTTTCTATTTCAATCAGTTTAATCATCGTCTCCTCCTTTCTTTTCCATATTTCCTCATCAGTTTTTTGTAATGATCTGGATCAGCATGTTTGTGTTAACACAAAACCGGTTATACGGTGTATCTACATGACTTCTTGGCAGTTTTTTTTAAGAAGACCTCTTTTATACAATCTCAAGAACATTTCTTGTTAGTTAATATAATCATTTCAAATTCAACTTGTAACCCAACAGCCACCCCTCTAGCCTCTCAGTTACCTCAGGTAAGTTTACTCAAGCAGTCTATTTTTCCTTACCTGTTTTTCACTCCTTTCTGCTTCGGCTGAGACTATGTCATGACCCTTGTGCTCGCTTACAGTACAGAGAGCACAAATACACATCTGGTCTGTACGACAGAACAACTCTAGGCTCTTCTGGTGCTGAGGGCAGATCTTACGGTCCAGGTTCCCCAGCTCATCCACCAGCTTGTGCCTCTTGAATGTGGCGGACTCATAGTGGGGCTTCAGGTGCTTTTCGCAGTAAGAGGCAAGACAGTTGAGGCAGGACTTGACCGCCTTGAAATTCTTTCCACTGCAGAAGTCGCAAGGAACATCCCCGGGGCCAGCATAGATTCCATTACTAGGAGACGTTAAGTTTAAGCCAGTCTTCTTAATCTTCTCCGCAACTTTGGTGAGAGTGGCGTTTGGCCTCAGCACGGGTCTCTGGGTGAACGTGATCTGACACTGGGGACAGATGTAGATGCCAGTGTAATCAGCCTCATTCCAGTAGCCGCTGATACAGTCCATGCAGAAGCTGTGACCACACGGGATCGCCACAGGGTCCCTCAGGAGCTCCGTACATAGAGGGCAGCTGAAGTAATCTGAAGACAGTTGCTCAGCCATATTTTTTGCACTCTATTCAAAAACAAACGTCTGAAATGTTTCCGAGAGAGAAAGAGGAGCCGAACGCTGCGTGACTGGTGTTTTACTACAGACAGCCTTGAGTTTCTGAATTCCACAGGTTATTAATTAAAGGAAGCAAAGCCCTCCCCGTTGTACTGAGGGAGTGTGCTGAAGAGAGGAAGGAGAGAGAGAGAGAGAGAGAGAGAGAGAGAGAGAGAGAGAGAGAGAGAGAGAGAGAGAGAGAGAGAGAGAGAGAGAGAGAGAGAGAGATTAGAGCACAACACAGCTCAGATAAACAGGTTGAGCCAGGAGTCTTGAGAGAGAGAGAGAGAGAGAGAGAGAGGGAGGGAGGGACCAGGGGTGGAGTGAAAGACATCGAAGAAAAAAGGTACAGTTGAGAATGAATGAATTGTTGTGTAAAGCAGGGCCATCCAGGATGAAACTTAAAAATGAAAAGCTCTCTGTTTTACACACACAAACTGCTTATCCATTTGCTGAGGAGCTGAAGGACATTTGCATCAGTTACCCTAAAACTACAATCTGTTAATAATTGGCCATTCTTGGTTGGCTCCGATGTTACATAGTTTGTTTATTGTCTAGGATACTCTCTTGCTTTCATTCTTTAAATGATAGGCCTATTTGGTTGAAAACTGCTACCTGAGCTTAGATAAATAATGGAGCTTTTTTTAATAATGGAGAGTTTTAATATTTAAAATGTAGCATTTTTGGTTTTATTTATACATTTTATTTCATTCTGTAGCACACCTATCTGGCTTTTTAAAGCAGTATATAATCTGACATATAAAGTTGCCACTGTAAAATATATTGTGTTGAAACTGCCTTTTTCACAACACAAAGGCATGTGCTACTCTGCTCACTGCACTAAACAAACAATAGTAACAGTCAGTCTATGAGGTGCGTTTGATCTGAATGTATGAACTAATGCCAGTTGAACTGGATTGGGTGTTGCAGACTTGAAAATATGTCATCAGTTTGTTTTCGATGGGTGTGGCAGAAAAAAGAATGAACAATATTTCTGTTTTTTAAGAATATTTCAAACCTCTAACACTTGACATTTTCAAAATAGTTTGTCCTAGCTACAAATATTTGCACATTGGCACTATCCTTGACACACAACTAGATTAATTCGCACTGGTAATTGCCGCCAACATAACAGGCACTCTTTGTAAGTCCCAGAGGTGATACAGAGTTCTTCATGAACATAAATATAAAGGTTGAAGACATACTATTTAAAGTTATCTAATTAACTGTAATTGAAATGAAAAATGTGCAATAATATGATGAGAGTAGGGGTCCCTGTTCTTTATGCTTTAGGGTGAGTTAGTTTCACCTGTTTTGATTCTAAATATCTCTGAATCTGTAGGAGGGACATGCTTGAACTTAGGCTAAGTTTTCATAGAATGTGATATTCCATGTAACTTGTGTCACCAACTGCAGTATTGGTGCACAGGACATTATCTTTTTATTAGCTCAAATACCTTCCAAAGACGTTCTTACTGTTACTGTGAAGCTTTTTCTGTCTCTTTTTCCTGGATGTGTTTTATGGTTGTGTGGAAGAAATCAGATTTGAAGTTGAGAGGAAAATGCATGCATTGTGGTTGATATCTTTTTAATTATTGACTTTGTGTATTTTTACTTTAGATGAAGACTGAAAGCCATTGGTCCAGCCAGAGCCCAGGTGACGCCACAGTGACAGAAACCCACACCTATTACATGCTGATTGGTTACACAAGGTCCTGCCATCAGCTCTGCCCCAAACACAAATCTTGCATCACTTCATGAATAGTTTCACCCCTCTCCTTATATGGTCTGTACTCTGATAAGCCAGTTTCTCTTCCCCTTTTCCCTGAGTTAAACAGATTCCATTTACAGTGCAAGGTATAGGCTGCGATTACTCATTAACTCAGCTAGCCTGCTAGTTTAGGCCTCTAATTGCAAATTTAACATCAGTTTTTGCAGGTTTCTCCAACTGCAGCATGAAGTAATGATTTTAAAATGAAGGAACGGGCCTATTCATGGAGTGTCGGTCCTCATATTGTTCTCATGGTCTTCATAGTTCTTAGAGAGGAAATGTTGTAAACCATACAAAAGAAATCAGTTCCTTTAACACAACCTTTATTGTTCTCCACACCCTCATGCTGACCCCACTGAGTTCACATTGGTTCACGAGGGACCATTTTCCTATTGAAGAAGCTGCATACTTGAGTAAGCCTGCCAGAGGTCTCCTGTTTCTTTGTGTATATTAAGGGTCAAAGGACAAGTTTCATTAAACTACCTGATTAAGGGGAGTGTGCCCGATGGAGGGTGACAGAGTAAGTGTGGAGAGTGAGCTTGCATAGGTGTGTGTTGTTATTGTAAAAACCAAGGGGTTGCCATGTCAATCTGATTGGTCAGTGCATAAAGTGCGTGGAAACAAGGTATTTACAAGTGTTTCCATGAACAATGGTCACCTTTGTGAGTCTTGGCTGAAAGGCAAAGTGCACTGTATGTGTATGTGTGTGTGTTTGGCTGCTCATCTGGCGTATTGCCAGGTAAAATTGAACAGGCTGTGCAGAACGGAACTCTCAAAAACCACAAAAGAATACCACCATTCAAAAGAGCGCATATCAGGGAGCTTTACAAGTGAGTCCTGTGCATTGAAAGCAATCATTAAAAAATATTTTTTTAGCCTCATAAGTTCACTGTTTACAGTGAAAACTATTCCTTTGCTCAACTGTGAAGAATATCTGGTTAAGTGATTATACACTCACCGGCCACTTTATTAGGTACCCCATGCTAGTAACGGGTTGGACCCCCTTTTGCCTTCAGAACTGCCTCAATTCTTCGTGGCATAGATTCAACAAGGTGCTGGAAGCATTCCTCAGGGAGTTTGGTCCATATTGACATGATGGCATCACACAGTTGCCGCAGATTTGTCGGCTGCACATCCATGATGCGAATCTCCTGTTCCACCACATCCCAAAGATCTCTATTGGGTTGAGATCTGGTGACTGTGGAGGCCATTTTAGTACAGTGAACTCATTGTCATGTTCAAGAAACCAATTTGAAATGATTAGAGCTTTGTGACATGGTGGAAGTAGCCATCAGAGGATGGGTACATGGTGGCCATAAAGGGATGGACATGGTCAGAAACAATGCTCAGGTAGGCCGTGGCATTTAAACGATGTCCAATTGGCACTAAGGGGCCTAAAGTGTGCCAGGAAAACATCCCCCACACCATTACACCACCACCACCAGCCTGCACAGTGGTCACAAGGCATGATGGTTCCATGTTCTCATTCTGTTTACGCCAAATTCTGACTCTAACATCTGAATGTCTCAACAGAAATCGAGACTCATCCGACCAGGCAACATTTTTCCAGTCTTCAACTGTTCAATTTTGGTGAGCTCTTGCAAATTGTAGCCTCTTTTTCCTATTTGTAGTGGAGATGAGTGGTACCCGGTGGAGTCTTCTGCTGTTGTAGCCCATCCGCCTCAAGGTTGTGCGTGTTGTGGCTTCACAAATGCTTTGCTGCATACCTCGGTTGTAACGAGTGGTTATTTCAGTCACTGTTGCCCTTCTATCAGCTCGAACCAGTCTGGCCATTCTCCTCTGACCTCTGGCATCAACAAGGCATTTCCGCCCACAGAACTGCCGCTCACTGGATGTTTTTTCTTTTTCGGACCATTCTCTGTAAACCCTAGAGATGGTTGTGCGTGAAAATCCCAGTAGATTAGTAGTTTCTGAAATACTCAGACCAGCCCTTCTGGCACCAACAATCATGCCACGTTCAAAGTCACTCAAATCAACTTTCTTCCCCATACTGATGCTCGGTTTGAACTGCAGGAAATTGTCTTGACCATGTCTACATGCCTAAATGCACTGAGTTGCCGCCATGTGATTGGCTGCTTAGAAATTAAGTGTTAACGAGCAGTTGGACAGGTGTACCTAATAAAGTGGCCGGTGAGTGTATATTAGCACATGATAATAACTGACATGTCTGAAGCTCAAAAATGGCGTTTCTTCTTTTGCTTGCTGTAAAAATCGTATCACTATGCTGATGTACAAAAGGTTTGTGAAATGTAGTCTGAACACGCAGCTCTTTCTCAACAAATATGAGAGACAGAAAGATAAACTGTCTTGAAAATATGCCAGTCTATTATTGTGTTGCACTCACATCTACATGTTTCTTTACAAACGTGTCACTGTGGTGCTGTGGCATGACAGGCAGTTACAGAGTGATCAGGAAAGACAAGATCAGCCATAAATACTCTACATGCAGTACAGTGCACACTAACCACACAGCATAGGTCAAGGGGTTTGTTGGCTATTGTACAATTTATTAGAAAAGCATTTAAGCTCTTTATTATTTATATAGAAATATTTGAAACACTATTCTCAATGTGACCCATCATAACTAATTAAAGTTTTATTTTAAGACTGCAAATGATCTCTGTCATAAAGGTCAAATTCGATCAACTATTTTGAGCTGAAGACCTTTAGAACTATGACTGTACAGACTAGGCGATGATCCGGAATCAGAGACATGTCATTAGATTGGCTGCAGACTCTCCGGCACTGTCAGACTGCATGTCCTGCTGAAGTCTGGATATTCTCTTGAACAGTGGAAACTTTCACCTTTGCAGGCCTCTCTTGACTTTCTGTTATCTCACTTATCAGGTCAGAGTGCATTCCTGCCAACATTTTTGCTCTCGTTACTGAACTTACAAGCCGACAGCCATCTTAAGTAAGAGGAATCTTGAGTTTAGTTTGAGATGGGCATACATCTTTGCTCTTTTCTATGTCAGTTTGTGTTCTTGATTTTGGATATTCAATTATGTAGGTTTCTATATATATATAAAAAAAACATGAATAATGGAAAAGCATAAATTAATGTTTAAAAAAACAATTGCAATTGGTAAAATAAAATAAATGAATCAGATCTGGTGAGAAATATAAGGGGTGGATTTGCAATCCTAGTAGAAATGTTCTAATTAGCTTTTCACCACACTGAATGTGAGTCACGGAAAATTCACTTCCACTTCCTGTTTTGCAACAGAGATTCCTGGAGCTTTGTGGACTGTGCTGTACAGAGGATGTATGCTCTAGAGAGATGAGAGAGGCTAATCTAAAACAAACACTTATTTCCATCTTCTTTGAGCAACAGGAATAAACGCCTTTTCTTAGGAAAATGGATCCGCTGTTGCTGGAAGAAACCACAGCTGCTTCATTTAGAGCAAATGTACGATATGTTGTGTACTTTTTCTGCAGTAGGATAATTAAATACATTTGAAATGTCAGTTGCGTTTCACTACCAGACTGAGGATGGTTGTAACACTCTTTGCTTTATAACATCTGAAACTGTGTTGTGTTTCTCAAACTTTGATATAATTTCCCCAAATTCATCTGTACTTCTGCAGTTATTTTAAAATCTCAAAATTTTTCCTGAACTGTGTAAATTAAGTATAAGAAAGCTGGTCATACAAACTTCCCCATACCGAATTTAAATACATGCATTTATTTATTGTTCAGAATTATTTTTAGATCAACCACTTCCCTCAACTTCACCCTATTGTATTTTAAGCAAAGGTTAAAAAAAAAGAAATCTAAAACTGTGAACAAATGATGAAAGAAATACATTAAAAATGGGATTTACAATGGGATTTACAATTATAATGAATTATGAGAACCTAAGACAGTATGTTTCTGTATTTGAGTCCCTTTTACAGTTAGAAAAAAGGGTCTGCCTATACTGTCCCATTTTTGGGGTCTGAAAGTAAATTTGAAATTACAACCCTCCTTGCCTTCTCAGACATGATTTTTTTTCATGACTCAGACATGAAGCATTTATGTAAAAGTTTTGAGCAGATGCTTTGTATAAAGATAATCTGTAATTACTGAAATGATACAAGTTCAGTGGTTTAACAAGCATTAACCTGAAAGATTGAAAATCAAATTACTGCAGAGAAGTGAAATGCTGATTTTTATATCTCAGAAGTGTTTTTGTCCTTTTATATCCGTTCACAGAGGCTCACTTCAGGAGGATAGTGGTCATGTATGATTCACAACGTAACTAATTTCTAAATGATCACTGACAGTGACTCTCCTCATGCTACAACTATGCCGGCTTTCACACAACTCAAATGTTTGGTGGTTATGGACTCTTAATAAAAAAACATATACTTTCCTCCTCAAAAAAAACCCAAAGTATACTCATCCTCCCTCCAAATAAATTACCCTCCAGCTTTGATGGCGTGTGCCAAAGGTCACTGTATGCTTGGTCTGTAAGCACTCATCCATCAGGCATCTCCTCCGCAGTGGAGCACATACCCAACATTAAGATGTCTGCCAGCATGAGGCCCCTAAAACTGCCCATAAACACTCAACCGATGAGATCGTTGCTTGCCACGAAAAGCAGTAGTCACAAGACAAGCTTTATCAAATATAAAAGAAATGCATGTCCAAAAAGTATATGTGATGCAAGAGCAAATTTTAAACAATTTTATGCCCTGAGATCATACATTTCATTCATGCTTTTCCTCTTCACTGTTATCATTTCCATTGACATCTGATGATACATGTTTCTTCTTTCTCTCGATCACCCTCTTCACCTGTGGCACAGCCACTCCCCCATTCATTTACTGGTTTCTGCATAACCAGTTTAGCCTCCCTCCCTGTTTACTCTATATAACTTGCTGTGGTGGCACTTTAGACTCACTTTTCCTGTCTCGCACTCAAACACACATATCCTCTTCTGAGATCTGTGGGGATTTAACCATGTCGCTTGACCAGGAGCTCTGTTACCTCTGCAAGGAAGATCTCAGGGAGCCCGTTTCCATCCCATGCGGTCACATTTTCTGCTCCGTCTGTATCAATACCTACTGGGACCATGCAGACCACACTGGACAATACCTGTGTCCCCAGTGCAGGGTCGCCTACAACAAGAGGCCTAATCCACGCCGCTTTCAGTCCTCACGCAGTTCGTCGTCATCCCTGAGAAACAGGGATTCAGACTCTTTCCCACCAGCCCCTCCGGCCCCCGACTACAACTACGCTGGACCTCAAGACGTGGGATGTGACATCTGCATCGGCAAGAAGCTCAAAGCTGTCAAGTCTTGTCTGATGTGTCTCGCTTCCTACTGCGAGAAGCACCTGAAGCCCCATTACGAATCATCCACTTTCAAACGACACAAGTTGGTCGATGAGATCGGACACCTGGATCGTCAGATCTGCCCTCAGCACCAGAAAGGTCTGGAGCTTTATTGCCGAACGGACCAGATGTGTATCTGTGTGTTGTGTACAGTGAAAGAGCACAAGGGCCATGACATGGTGTCCGCTGAACAGGAAAGGGCGGAAATGCAGGTAAGATTCCATCATATGCATTACAAAAGTGCAATTGTGATCCTATTTTTACCTTTGGAAATATTACGCTGGTGAAGCTGTTATGACAACACATTAATTGGTGATAATCACTGAAGTAGACATCAGAGGTAACATTATGAAAGACTGTTTAACCTTTCAACTCCTGTATGCAACAATGGACCTATTCATGCAAAAAAAATGACTTTCACAGTGTGTTTGAATATGCTAGATTGAGTATAAGATTAGCCAACCCCCGATAAACAAACATATGAAAATGATCTATGCTGTAGTACACTTAAAAAACTTTGGTGTAGGCTAGAAATAATTTCACTCAGAAATTGCTAGTAAATTTCACATATAATAAAGAATAGGCAAATAACACACTGAATAAAAAACATGTAATCTTTGTTTTATTTACAACCTTTTTATACAGTGTAGGCCTACTACTGAGGAAGGGTTTCATTATTAACAGTAAAGAAAACACACAATTGCTACACACTCATTATAACCAAAGTTATAACCAACGTTGGGTTTAAATGCAAAAGAATGGAGCAATATTTTAGTAAACAAACCCATCAGTTTACATTTTAATGATATAAGTGATTATTAATATGCTTTAAGATGATGAGAATGTTTCATATTCAGTACACAAAGAGTTAAATAGAGTATCCGAAAGTGACTATATTGTCATGTGGAAGTGGCTGAGGTGTGGTAGGATGCTGTACTTACAACATTCCTTTGTCAGCACCTCATTGTAATGAATTTGTTGTTTTTAATCGTCTGTAGCAACGGTTGGGTGCCACCCAAGCTGAAATCCAGGAGAAGATCCATGACAGAGTGAAGCAAATGGAAGAGTTAAAACAGGCAGTGGATGCACTTAAGGTTTGTCAGGAGATTGAACAGAAACGTGCAATAATAAATGTAATCAATAAATTATACATAAAAATATAAGGTAACACAACAAGATCAACATCATATCTCCGGTAAGCAAGAATATGTTTCAGAAATATTTATTGGTCTACTCTGCTCTGGAGTGACGAGTTCTCAGAAAGAACCAGGAATGTTTTGTAAATAGATGAGTGTATAAAAAATAATAGGTTATGAATTTCCAAGAAAGAAAATTAAGCAGAACTAGAAACAGAATACTGATTACAATTGTTCTTTCAGAGTTCAGCACAACGGGCCTTGCAGGAGAGTGAAAAGCTGTTCGGTGACATGCTTCGTTCCATTGAAAGAATGCAACAGGAAATGACCAAACTCATCTCGACCAATAAGAAGGCTGCACTTAACACTGCTGAGGGCCACATGGAGCGTCTGGGGCATGAAATTGCTGACCTGAAGAGGAGAGACAATGAGCTGACACAACTCTCTCGCACTGAGGACCACATCCATTTCATCCAGGTGACTGAGACGCAGTCTGCCGAACACAATAAACATTCACAGAGCTAAAGCAGTGCAATAAACATTATGTGGAGAGATGTGTTACTGTGTTACTTCACACAGGATCTATTGCATTCAAGTACAAATATTTAGTTCTAAGTAGTTTTTCTACTATTTCACAGATAATGAAATGAAATACTGTGCAAAATATTCTTTGCTTCTCCTAGAGCCATTAGTATGCGAGAAAATATGTGTGCTTGTATTGTAGAACCATTGACACTAATGATCTCTACGGTCAACATAGCTTACAATGCTTTTGAGAAACGCAGCCCAGGGCAATTTATTGTAAGAAAAATAAGACTAAGATTTGTTCTGTTTGTCGTTGCAGAGTTACCATATGCTGATTGCCCAGACTGATGCCGAGGAGCTTCCCTCTGTTACTGTGAACCCTTACTTCTCCTTCGGTCCTGTTACCAAGACCGTCTCTGAGATGAAACAACATCTAAGTGAGTTCAGCAATGAAGAGCTGGTCAAGGTGGCAAAAACAGGTATGGTCCAGTCTGAAAGGATTTTTTTGTCTAATGTAATCCAATGTAATTAGTACCTACAAACTTTCAGAGACATCCTTGTTTTATTAGCCGTTGTCTCATACCCATTTTGAAATGCTCTGTCTCTTTTTGTCCCAGGAGAGTGATTAAACAAATCATGCTCTTTCTCGTTTATTATGGTTCTTCTTATCTTTAAACTGACTTACCTCACAACTCTCAATTCTCTCCCAGTGAACAAGATGCCATTCTGCCAGCTAGAGGACCGTAAGAAAAAAAAGACTATAAAGTGTAAGTATATGGAAATGGGAAACTTTAGCTGGTCTGCTGTTCGTTTTGTGCAAAATAGCTGGAATTTTGGAATGGCATTTTTTTCTTTCTTTTTTTTGCAACATCTGAATGGCATTTGTCAAAAGCCAGTGTTGGGCTCCAAGAAATTGTTGACCGGTTGCTAAGCAATGATCTTAAGACCGACATCACATTAAAATTCATATTTATTAGCTAATCTCTTATATGAAATGCACACACATCATGGATGTTTTAATTTCCCATTTAATTGAACATACGCTACTGTTCAAAAGTCTGGGGAATTTAAATGTTTTTGAAAGTATTGGCATTTATTTGATTAAAAATATTTTCTATTTGAATGCATTTTAAAATGTAACTTATTCCAGTTATTTTCAGCATCATTACTCCAGTCTTCAGTGTCACATTATAATTCAGAAATCATTCTAATATGCTGATTTTGAGCTCAAGAAACATTTATTATTATTATCAATATTATCAACAAAAACATTTGTGCTGCTTAATTTGTTTTTGTGGAAACCGATAAAACATTTTTTACCCAGGATTCTTTGATACGTAGAAAGTAAAAAAGAAAACAGCATTTATTCGAAATAGAACTATTTTGTAAAAGTCTTTATGTAAAAGTCTTTAATGTCACTGTTGATCAATTAAATGCAACCTCGCTGATTAAAAGTATTAATTTCTTTAAAAAAATATTACAGACCTCAAACTTAGTTACACTTTATTTCGATAGTCCACTTTAGATATTCTAAGTAACTTTGCAACATGCCAACTTACTCTCATAATTTGCTACTACATGTCTACTAACTCTCATTTTAGTATTAGTAGACCAGAATCCTTTTAGTTGACTGTTAGGTTAGGGTTCGGGTTAGTAGAATAAGTTGATGTATACTTGCAAAGTTACTTATAGTCAGAACATCTGTTGGGGAAACATTAAAATAAAGTGTTAGTAGATATTAAGCACTGACAGTCTACAAACATAATACTCTAATGTTTGGTAGTTGACATAGTTGTTAGTAGTGGACTATCGAAATAAAGTGTTACCATAAACTATTTAACAGTAGCATATTGTTTTATCACCATTGATGTGAAAGTAGCCTACCTACAGTGCCATTCAGAAAGTAAAGTAAAGGTACTTCCTTTTTGTCAGTAACATCCCAGACAGCAACATAGTGCCAGCCCAGATCCAGCCCACATCTGGTACACATTGAATCCACATGTTCCAGATGTGGCCCAGATCTGGTACATGATACAAGATAATCTGTTTGCTTGCTATCAGATGAATTAAATGATTAGATGTTTCTTGACATCATTCTGACTCTCTTTATTGTGTCTCTAGCTGATGTAGTTGACATGATGTACAAGAGCCCCAGCAACACTCCCCGGACAAGGGACGATCTCCTCCAGTGTAAGTTTATTTTCATACAATAATTTCCTTTTTACATGTATGCCCAAGACCAGAGGAAGTTGTTGTAGCGATAACATGAAAAGTTCAAGGTCAGCAGAATTCTCACCTCTGGTAATGATTAATCAAAATATTATATCATTTTTTATATGTTTAGTACCTTGCATAAAGTGCTAAGAAAGCATGCTGGCTTCCGTCCTGTTAAATGTCAAACTCTAGTGGGAGTAGTCTAACATCATTCCTTACATACTGAGTTTTTGTTCAAGCATATTGTAAGAACAGGCTTAGTCTGCTCAGTGAGTGGGTGAATGGGTGATTCATGATAACTGCCATCCTTCAAACCTTTAGATGTTTCGTTTTCTCTTCTGAGAACAATCAGCTGTGATCTTTTAGAGGACAAAAACACTCTACCTACACTACTGTTCAAATGTTTGGGGTCATGACGATGTTTAAAAAATAATAATAATACTTTCATACAGCAAGGATGCATTAAACTGATCAAAAGTGACAATAAAGACATTTATAATGTTTCAAAAGAGTTATATTGAAAACAAATTCTGTTCTTTTGAACTTTGTGTTCATCAAAAAAAAAAATCTGAAAAAAGTATTATAGTTTACATAAAAATTGTAAGCAGCACAATTGTTTTCAAGCTAATAATAATATAATAATAGCAATAATCAGGAATAAATTACATTTAAAACTATAGTAAAATATAAAACAGTTGTGGTAAATTTTTATAATTGTATTTATATTTATAATACATATTTTATAATATGTATTTTTGATCAAATAAATGCAGCCTTCATGAGCAGAAGAGACTTTTTTCAAAAAAAATCTTACGAACCCCAACCTTTTAAGCGATAGTGTAAGTCAGAAGACAACTTATAATTATGCAAAGTTTCATGGTTTGAGAAAGTATATAGGGTGTCTTAAATGTGTATCGACACTCTCGGCCCTCTAGATCAGAGACGTTCACGCACCTCTGGCAGAAACCACCACCAAATGTCCAACCAGCTCTGAGAGCCAATGTGCAGACTCAACCACTATACTCAACCATAGGCAGGTGATTTGTCCTCATGCATGTATCACCTTACATCAGGAAAGCTGATCAAGGATCAGTTTTGCTCCAATCTGTTCATAGACCATAATTTGCAAAACTGTTCCCAGATCAGGAATCCTAGCCTAGGATAGCTTAAGATAAACGTGCAATGATGCCGGTCTTGTCATTTTGTGTTTCTCTTAAAAAAAAAACTTTGATGCTAGACACTGCTAACATGATTGATGTGTTTTTTATTTTACATTTTACAATTAATTATAGGCCTATATATACAACTTGTGGTCTCTTGTGTGTCTTAACTTGACCCATGCACATTGGTATTTTTAATGCATACAAAATCACTTATGGCACTTATTTTATCCAGTCTCAAACAAAAATGTAGCTTTTAAAGAACATGTACATGGATCAAGATTGCATGCAAAGTGGGCTGAGATTCATTGTGAGCAGGGGTGTCTTCAAAATTACAACGAAACTTTGTTTGTCTTTACACATTCGCATTCACAATGTAAATGTAAAATGTAAAAGTTTTGATTAACCAATCCTAATCATCTCTCATCTATCTTGTTTATTTTAAAGACGCCTGCCAGCTAACTCTCGACCCCAACACAGCATACAGACAGCTCTACCTCTCCCGAAACAACAGGAAAGCAGCATTAAAGAGAGACCCTCAGTCTTACAACGAGAGCAACCAGAGATTTGACTGCCTGCCCCAGGTCCTGTGTAAAGAGACTCTCTCAGGAGGTGCTTACTACTGGGAGGTGGAGTGGAGCGGGGAGGGCGCTTCCATTGGTGTCACCTTTAAAGGCATCAAGAGGACAGGTTATGGGGACTCAGCTCGTATCGGCTACAACCGCAAGTCCTGGAGTCTCTTCTGCTCCAACTCCAGCTACTCAGCCCGACACAACAAAGACCAGGTTGAGATTAACGCACCCTACTCTTCCCGTATCGGGGTGTTCCTGGACTGTGAAGGAGGCACTCTTTCATTCTACAATGTGTCTGAGTCTATGTCACTTATTCATCAGTTTAAAGCCTCTTTCAGTGAGCCGGTATATCCTGGCTTCTGGGTGTGGTATGAGTCTGCTATTACTATTTGTCAGGTGTAAATGGTTGAACTGGATATGAGGGCATTATTTCTTTTTCTTTTCTTTTCTTTTTTCTTTTAAATTGCTTGTGTGTGTGTGTGTTTAAAAAAAAAAATGAATTTCTGGTGAAGCTGATCACAATACTTAATGTTTTAATCTTTGACATATCAAAGAATATGATTATATAAAGTATGAATTACAAAAACGAAATTACAAAAATAAAAGTTATATATATAGAAAATATTTAAAACTTTTTTAGATCATTTTCTGAGAATTCAGCCCTCACCGAAACTGTAAAATCTTTAATATTTTGTCCATCTGTGTGATTGTACTGTTTAATGAGTGTGAAGGTTAATCAGGCTCATAAAAAAGCTTTTTACAGTAAATTTTAAGTTTGATTTATGTGGGTCATTTTGTCTGCATTAATGATAACATAATAAAAGTCTCATTTAAATTGTTGTTGAATCGTTTATTTGACATATTGGGAAAATGATGCACAGATGCTGCCCACAGAAATAGTTAGAAGATAAAGTGTTAGTATTAATAGATCAAGTGTTGCCGAAAAAGATGCGTCTTCAGCCGTTTCTTGAAAATGGCCACGGACTCCGCAGCTCTGGTTGAGTTGGGCAGGTCATTCCACCAGCATGGAACAGACCAGAAAAAGGTCCGAGAAAGAGATTTTGTGCCTCTTTGAGATGGCACCACAAGACGCCGTTCACTTGCAGAGCGCAAGTTTCTTAATTATTTTCAAGTCTGAAATAATGAGTTTAGGTAAAAGGGGGCAGAGCCAGTGGTTGAACATTGTATAATAAAGATCTGATGGTCCTAATGACAAGTAACCTCAAACATAACACAAGAGTGACCTCTTCTGGTTGCAATCACATCTCCCTCAACAATGGGGCTTTCGAAAAAATAAATCTTGACAGATTCCCCCCCCCCCCCCCCCCCTTCCACTCACATTTACTTACTGATAGTCTAGAAAGAAAGAAAGAAAGAAAGAAAGGCAGTATTCAACTGGTTTGTTTCAGATTTATACTTGTCCTTTTCTTCCTACTTTATTTCTCAAGGTGTTGACAAAAATTACACACTTTAAATTAAAATTTATATTGATACATATTTCTTTATATATATAATTTTTCCATGATATATTAAGCTTTTAAAAGTAGTTCTGTAAAATAAATGAAATCTGAAATAATTCACAGTCTTCTGCTGGAAAATACTGGTGTACATGACAAAACATTATTGATTTGTTTATGTTATTTGTTCAGCCCATTCTTACTGATGCTAACAAGGCTAGTCCTGTTCACAAGCTTATTTTACCTCGGTGACAAGCTGAAGCTATCTAGTACATGCACACATCCAGAACTCAGGCTCGAAGTCACGTGTTCCACCCGGACTGGTTTCCACTGCGCACCCATTCAGATACAACCGCCTGACGGGAGAGAACATGGCAGCCCAGGCAAGTCCAACATATAACGTTTTATTTTAGAATTATTGACAAATGTGCGAATTTCTTAGGATATATGTAATATAATGTATGTATTTACTGCTATTGTGTGCTGTCTGTTTAAGGCCTTGGAATGTTTTGTGAATAACATTACTTCTGTAAGCTTGCCGCTTTTTAGCACATGTGCTTCAATTTATTACAATAATTATTCAGATATAATCCAGAGCTTTGAGATTTCGATGTGCATTCATGAAAATGGCTTTAATCCAGATATTCAGAAATTGAAAATCTTTTTTAGTTGCTGTTCTTTTACTAGGCTGCGGCCAAAGGTTGTGTTTATGGTTGCTTAGCCTCCATACCACTGTTTTTATTGGGAATATGAAACTCCAGCATGTATAGCAGCTACTGCATTATTAGCGCATTTGCCACAAATTGTCATCGCGGTAACGTTAGTAAAATTACGATGCCGCATCTTACAGTTTACACTTTACTGACTAGCATGTCTAAAAGTGCAACTATCTGGAAACTCTGTGTTGCGCTCCTGTGTCACTATGGCAACGCACGCGCTTAACGGTTGTTTACTGATCAAATTAGTTCCCAACGAAGCATTAAACATTGAAAATATCACAACGAAGCATTAAAACACAACTTGATATTTATTATTTAATAAATTATGTTTACCTTTTTAATTTATGAAAGGTTGCAACCACGAAGGTTCCGGAGGTGCGAGACATCACTCGCATTGAGAGGATTGGTGAGAAACTTAATTAATTACATCATTACAATAACATAACACACACACACACACACAAATATATATATATACTGTATATATGTGTGATCAAAATGGCTCAGTTTATTTAACGTTACAGAATGAATGTACGGAAGTAAAGATGCCATATGCATGCTATATGTAAAGATGCCATATGCATTTACATGCCAGATGCTAAATGTTGACTTCTGTGGCAGGTGCACACTCTCACATTCGTGGCCTTGGGTTGGATGATGCCTTGGAGGCACGACAGGTAATTTTCAATAAATATGATTGATTTACCAGTGGCAACGTACTTGTCGTTGGCTTAAATATTGCTCACAGTATGTTTAAAACAGAATGCTGAACCTCTCTCTCACCAGGTGTCTCAGGGGATGGTGGGTCAGCTGGCATCTAGGAGGGCAGCCGGGCTGATCCTTGAAATGATCAAAGATGGTCAAATTGCTGGTCGTGCAGTCCTCATTGCTGGCCAACCTGGAACGGGCAAGACGGCTATTGCTATGGGTGAGTTTTTGCATCATGATTAATCTCATATATATATATATATATATATATATATATATATATATATATATATAATATTATGTTGCTTTTTATGTTGTAAAGCCATTGTAAAATATTATATGCTAACATGTGACATTATAACAAACTCTGTAAACTAGGGATGCACCGATATGAACATTTTGGCCGATACCGATAACCGATAATTCTTTACATTTGAAAGCCGATAACCGATATATTGGCCGATAAATCTAAATAAAAAATTGTATATACTTTGATAGCCTGTATAACAAAAGGCTCACCATTAAAAGCCTTGTCTCAAACACTTTTAACATAAATCAAACCTATACAATACAGTATAGCCTAGTTTGAACCAGTGTAAGATTCATCAACTTTTAAAAATAATTTTACACTCATATGGACAACTTTCTTTATTAAAAAATGGTACTTTATAATAAGGTTTAATTTTGTTAGCATTAGTTAGCATGACCCAACAATTTTATAAAACATTTTTAAGAAAGTTGTATCTGTTAACATTAGTCAATGCACTGTGAACTAACATGAACGCACATATTTTATTAACTAACAATAACAAAGGCTATTGCTCTCTGTTAGTTAATGCATTAACAAATGAGACCTTATTGTAAAGTGTTATCAAAAAATCTATTGCCTAACAAAAAATTAAATCCATAAATAATGCAAACAAGTCATTGGATAACATTGGGCTGCATATAAAGCAACAAAATGCATGTCCCATGGATCAATAAAATGGAATCGCCTCCGCACGGACAATAAAATATTTTAATCAAACCATATCGTTGATGAAAATAATACGAGAACAAAATAATGTTAGTTATTAATTATAACGCAATGTTTTTGAAAAAAATGTAACATTTTTATTAATATTACATTGATAGTAAACATCTTTAATAGCTTATAGTTACTGTTTCAAATGACATTGCTGTGTGAGCTGCGCGCGCTGAAGCTGAAGAGAAGGTTGATTGAACTCAACGGTTGCTGAAGAATGCAAACCCAAAGAATTTACAAATGTATTACAATAGTGAATACAATTATAATTGTATGACAGTCCCAATCATAGCTTTTAATGTTTTGCATTGTTGTTTAATCTGCGCGCGCTGAAGCTGAAGAGAACGAGCACCGGCAAAAACTGAAGAACTTTTCTAGCAGGTTGTTTAAATCCACGAACGAAACGCATCATATGTGAGAGATTAATCAGATATTTATATTACATCAACTTTATATTACGACTTATCTGCGCAAAATGACAAGAATGCATAATCAAACTTGTGCTGGTCATAAGCAGAGGCGGCGCCAGGGGGGGTCTTGGGGGGTCTCAAGACCCTCCCAAAAAATGCTTTGACCCCCCATTTGACCCCCCACCCCCTTCCTGATTAAAAAAAATATATATCAGGGATAAATATTTAAAAATGTTTATCTTCAAACTACGCAGAACAATAATAATTAATAATTTATTCGACATACAAAATATATAAACATAAGAATCACGTTCCCTCTAAGCTGCGCGCGTGCGCGGTCGTGCACTTCTGATGCCGCGGCCGCGCAGAAAAGAATAATATGCCACGCAGAGGACTGACGCAAAATGTGTGGGGAAATCCATTTGATTGTATGTGAGAAATAATTGCAGTGCTTAAACTGGTGAGTGCAGTTAACATGTTTCAAAGAAAGAGAATGATCTGAGCGCGTGTGATTGGCAGTGAGTCGTGTGTGCGGACCAAATAGCCTATCTCAATACGAGAGGCGACGAGAAACGCAAAGACATGTGAAATAAAATCACAATATCATGTTTTAAAGAAGAGTGGTTTGATTAAAGTGGTGGAAATAACGGATGATGGACACAGAACGGTAACAATTACACACACACCCGCGTGCAAACTCAAAATACATCATTAGTTTACATAGATTTAAATAGTTTCAGGCATGGTCAGATTAGGCTACTATAAAAGAGTTCACATATTGACTTTTCTTGAAAATATTTAGCTATTAGATCTAGCTATTTACAGTAAATGCTTCAGTTTGTTTTCATATTATAATAATATAATATGAAAACAAATTGAAGCATTTAAACTATCACTTCAAATACTTCAATTCATTTTTTTATATTATATTATATTGGGCATATATTTTATTATATTATAAGCCTAAATAAAGAATCTCACAAGGGTATTGTTTAGGGCTCATTGCCATTAAAAAGTTTGAAACCCCCTGCTAAAGAAAATACAGGCTAGGAAATTCATAAGCTATAAACAATCATTTAACTTTGATGGTTTAATGCTGCCTGTACAATTAATTGACTGTACAAAAACACTTTATGGTTTTCCTAAACCATCTCAGTGTAACAGCTTAACTTTCTTTTATAATATATTATATTATTGTAAAGAATTGAACTGTCCTGCAGAAGATTTTGTAAATAATTTTTCATAGGATTTCTTAGTAAAGACTGGAAACAGAGGACACCGAGGAATTGGAGGATGAGGAGGATACTATTTTGTAAATATGTTTTCTGTCATGGGTGTGGCTATGGCAATTAAAGTTCGAGCATATTGTTTGCAAACTGCAATTGATTAATTAATTAAAAACAAAAAACCGTCGGTGTGTGAATGGGTGAATGTGAGGCAATATGTAAAGCGCTTTGGTGGCCATTGGGTCTGTGAAAGCGCTATATAAATGCAGTCCATTTACCATTTGTTAAGTAGCAGCAATATGCAGTTATTAGCCGTGTCCACTGTATTTTTTGTTGGTTTTCATGAGACCCCCCTTGAAATGACCAGGACCCCCCATTGCCCCCCCCAATCAAAATTGTCTGGAGCCGCCACTGGTCATAAGGCTAATCCCTGTTCTGGATGCGCTATTCTCACAACAACGCGCTGAAACGGCAACTAAACAGAGAATTCACAACGTTTTATTACAATAGTGTTCTCATTATAATGGCATGTGACAGTCCCAATTATAGTTATAAATGTGCATTGCTGTTTGAGCTGCGCAACGCTAAAATGATCAAAGATGATCACAGCAAAGATGATCACCGGTACAATGAAGCGCTACTGCATCGTTCATTAATTCAACCAAACGCATCCTATATTAGATTAATCGGATATATATACAC
Source organism: Rhinichthys klamathensis goyatoka (assembly GCF_029890125.1). Taxonomy (NCBI): domain Eukaryota; kingdom Metazoa; phylum Chordata; class Actinopteri; order Cypriniformes; family Leuciscidae; genus Rhinichthys; species Rhinichthys klamathensis. Next base: position 338,146 of record NW_026606578.1, on the reverse strand, counting down.
AAAATAAACATATTACAACTTACAATGGCGCAGAATGCTGCGAATGCTCAAGAGAACTTGACTGTGCTTGTCATGAAGGCTAAACTCCATAGACGCGCTCTTTCCGCCACAACGCGCTCGTCGCGCTGAAACACTGGCGAACAACAATTCACAACATTCTTTTGCTGTTTTTATTATAATGTTATGAAGCCTATGTGACAGATTTGTGCTGCACATGTTGCACTGAACTGTATCTTCCTTTTCAAAGTGAATCCAATCATTCAGAACCATCATGGCGAACAGCGCGCATCTCTCTACTGAAGTAAATAATCTATCTATCGGCTTTGATATATCGGCCCAATTTTCTTATCGGACCGATAACGATAACATCAAAAAAGATCATTTATCGGCCGATATCGATATGTGGTCGATATATCGTGCATCCCTACTGTAAACAGCACAAGACCTATTCACGATTGAGAGCTGTTTATTGTACAGGTATTGCTCAGTCCCTTGGCCCTGACACACCTTTCACTGCTATGGCCGGGAGTGAGATTTTCTCTCTGGAGATGAGCAAGACAGAGGCTCTGAGCCAGGCCTTCCGCAAAGCCATAGGAGTCAGGATAAAGTGAGTGAGGCCGATTGAATGGTGAAGCAGGATGAAGTCACCAACCTCCACAAATATTAACATGCTTGTTGTCACTTTGTCATTATGATCCATCAAAGATAGAGGGCAATGGGATTTGAAGGAATCTTTATATATATACATTATTTAAATGAATGGATGTTCATTTTTTGGAATTTAGATTCATTATACTTTATTATTATTATTATTATTATTATTATTCTTTTTTGATAGTTCTAGGATAAAGTTTGTTTAATACTTCAAAAAGTATGGCATGACTGCTTATGTTCTATATTTGTTGTCTGGCAGAGAGGAGACTGAGATCATTGAAGGAGAGGTGGTAGAGATTCAGATCGACAGACCGGCTACAGGAACTGTGAGTCTGTGCTCTTCTCCCTCCATTAACCAGTTTCACTGAATTAACCTTTCTATTTTGTTACCATTGTTTTTTCTTGGCTCTTCCAAGCTTTATAATGGGAGTCAATGGGTATATTTTTTTGGAAGTCCATCAAAGCGCATCCATCCATGATTAAAGTGCTCCACATGGCTCTGGTATGTATAGCTAGTTATTTTAGTCGATAAAGTTTTAAATAGGGATATTTTTCTTACACGAATGCATCGCTTCACTTCAGAAGGCCTTTATTAACCCCCCAGAGCCGTTTCGAGCACTTTTATCACGGATGGATAAAAAAAGATATACCCATTGACTCCCATTATGAAGCTTGGAAGAGCCAGGACATTTTTTAATATAACTCTGATTGTATTCGTCTGAAAGAAAAATGTCATATACACCTAGGATGGCCTCAGGGTGAGTAAATCATGGGCTAATTTTCATTTTTGGGTGAACTATCCTTAACGCAGAGGTAGAGTTACACTCACAGCACACTGCAATTCACAAACGTTCGTTATTTGCATGTGCTTTAAAGCCTTGCCGGAAAAACATTTAATTCGCGTGCTGATGCGCTTTCCTGAGCACAAACACCTGAAGCGCACAGGCACTAAAAGCCTGTCAAACAGTGCCTGGTTACTGGACTAAGTTATCTTTCGAGTCCTGTTGCACTAATATTGTAAAATACACACAAGGTTTATATAAACACAGTTGGTTAATTGTAAAGTGAAAGCAAACATTTGAGAGAAACTCTGGTGTGTCATATGCGTCTATATTAGACACGTCGTGTGCTGGTCTTAAAGGGGTGGTAAAGTATGATTTCCCTTTTCTAACTTTATAGTTAGTGTGAAATGTTGCTGTTTTAGCATAAACAACATCTGCAAAGTTACAACGCTCAAAGTTCAAAGCAAAGGAAGATACTTGCTTTTAAAGAAAAGGACTTCAACAAACGGCTGGTATGGACTACACGACATTCCTCCCGGGTTAGTGACATCACCAACCCTAAAATGTACATAAACCCCGCCACCGGGAACACCAGGTCCATGTCGAGAAGAGGAAAAGTTGTTGTATAAGAGTACATTTGTGAGTCAGCTCAAACTTTTGCATCCATCTTTTCACATGCAATAGAAATTCACTCTGTGTGCATCTCACAACAGTTTCTATAGGAGCGATTTATAGATTACCATGACAGAATATCCTAATTGAAGATAGTTAACTCCACATCAGCAACAAAAATTCATCAACTAACCATTCAGAGACGTTCTGTTGCATTCTACATGTTGTTACTACTTCTTGAGTCTCTCCATCTTTGTCTGACTCAGTTTTAACATTAAAGGCAGAACAGTTTCTGTCATTTTAGTGTGTCTGCATGAGGTAATCCGCAGCTGCTAACACACAAGCTCTTGAAACCCCGCCCTCTGCAGCAGCTCATTTGCATTTAAAGGGCCAGGCACAAAACGGTGCGTTTTTGCAAACCCTCAAAAAGTGACAACTTTAACATGCTATATAAAAATATCTGTGGGGTATTTTGTGCTAAAACTTCACACATACACTCTGGAGACATAGTTTACCCACATTTACTCGCTCTAATGTTGTTCCAAACCTTTATTAATTTCTATCTTGTGCTGAACACAAAATAAGTTATTTTGAAGAATGTGGGTAACCAAACAGCTGCTGGTCCCTATTGACTTCCATAGTAGGAAATGTATACTATTGAAGTCAGTGGGGACCAGCAACTGTTTGGTTTCTCACATTCTCCAAAATAACTTATTTCCAACAGAAGAAAGAAACTTGTTCGGGTTTTAAACAACTTGAGAGAGTAAATTATGACTATTAGAATTTTTTGGGGAGTTATCCCTTTAATGTTAAAGGGGTCATATAATGCCATTTTTGTACAAGCTAGTATGATTCTTTAGGGTCTAAATTAAAAGTTTGTAATATACTTTAATTAAAAATTCTCATTAGTATTGTAAGAAAACACTTATTTTACTTGGTCAAAAACAGCTCTGTTTTCAGCACGCCGTTTCAGTGCATATGACTTTAAATGATAATGAGCTTTACTCACCCCGCCTCTCTGTTCTGTGTGTAACTTACACTGTTTGTAACACAATAACACAATAACCATAACGCGTTGTTCAGTATAAACGTGGGATTATGAATTATATTGAGAACATCATACATAGAAAACATGCCGTAATGTACCCTGATTGTAAACCTTAGACGCATTCATTGTGAAGCGTGCAAGCGATTTGCAAATATTAATATAAATATTAATATAAAGTTTAATAAAACGTTACACTCACTTCAGTTGTTCTAGAGGTTCAGCAGGAACACGAATAGCTGGTTCCGATCCTTTTTTCATGAGCAGCTTCTTAGCAAAACCAGCTCATACTGACCCTCGTTTATAAGCAGTCTGGTGAGAAATGATTCGCGCAAACATGAGAGCATTGACGTTGCTCGTGGGGAATATTCCCTTCAAAAACAAACTCAGCCACTGCGTCTTCAGCGGTTCGGATTTAGGAACATTAAAATGACTGGTGTGTTCGTTATTACACCCAAGAACAGAACACCACAATCGCTTAGACGCCATTCTGCTCATAGACAGTGCTCCAGCATATCAACAATGACCGCGCCGGTCCGCGCAGACTATGATTGACAGCTCTTACGAGCGAGGGCGGGTCTGTGTTGAAACGATGCTGTCAATCAACAATCGAACGGCTCAATTTGAGGCAGGGGAAAACATATAAGGAGATTAAAACAAAAACACTGGATGGATTTTTATCTTTTTATGATGGTTGTGTACAGGCACTGCCAACACACATTTCAGTACAATCAACTTGTAAAAGTGCATGTACCATTATATGACTCCTTCAATAAAACAACAAAACACAAGAGAAAATCACTCACTGCTCTTGACTGAGAAATTTAATAGTAGCTTTAAAGGGTGGTTCAGAATTTTGGACATCAGGCCTCATTTCCAAGTTAGCCTTAGTGTTATTTATGAGTGGAGACAGTTTTAAAAAAAATTCATCCAGTCGTTCCAGTTGCATAGTTCGCCGGTGCTAGGCTAGCGCGAGTCAACGGTATCTGCTAGCCTGCCATTAAAAACAGTTTAACCCACTCCACAGTACACCAAAAGCAAATAAATTATAACGCCAGACTATCGATGTAAATGTCTGTTGAGAACATGAAACTTTAGTCTCCCGACCTTACCATCGTGTCGTTTATTTTGATTAATATGTGCGAGGGAAAGAGAAGACAGCGCTTAGTTTTGAGACGGTGAAGCCGCCTTGCTCCGAAGAGAGAGAGTGCGCGACCGGGGCTCTCTCTCTCTCTGCTCGTTCAGTTTAACATGCGCCCTGTCACAAGCGCAGCAGTTCAACTACATTACTCACCGATCAAATAAGACTTTGGCGGTACAAAAATTCGCTTTGGACACCGTGCTATGGTGCTTGATAAAGGACAAAGGACAGTTGTGAGTTCACGGTCCGTAGCCTACATACTATGGCTGACTCAGAGCAGGAGCATCGATAAGAGGACTCGTTAACGTCGAGGGCATACAATATCGATGGATCGTTAAACTTAGAACCGGTTCTCGAGTGGAACCGGTTTTCAATTCCCATCCCTAGAAATGTGTATCTTTGGTATTTTTTAATAACAAAGAAAATAATGACAAATATGTTTATCTTCGCCACTTTGGCCTAAATGTCTGCCATTCTTTTTTATTTTATATTTTGTTACCTAAAGCTTTATTTTTTAAATAGGGACATTAGTTTGGCTTGTAATGCTCAGTTACTTGCAAAATAGTAAAACCAACATGAAAAAGAATTGACAAAATCGTGATTTTCCTGAAAAAAAATCGTGATATGATATTTTTGCCATATCCCCCACCCCTAACTCTAAATAATAAAGAGGTTAAAGTCAGCATTAAATAGAATATTTTGATCGTTTTTCTTCCCTGTTGTGACATATATTTGAGTAAAATGACATCATGAACAAGAAGATGTAGTGATTGGATCGTTGTCGTTTGATAATTGCTACATTTCATGTGAGTGACAGGTTGCTGAAGGGGAGAGAATATTGCGGAGAAGAGATAATTTTGTGAGAGGCTGGCACAGTAATGTTTTTGATTAAAGATTATAAAGAATAATCATGTGCACGCTTAATAACAAATACTGCCGTTTTCCATAAAAAAATAAGAATTGTCATTGTGACTGTAACATTTGAAATATCTTGAGAAGCCGAAGCAAATAAGAAGGTCATCACGCAACACACTTACCTCAATGCACTCTAATTAAATTCACCTATTTGGGTGGAAAGCATTATTAAAGATGTTTATCATTATTCAGTGGGAAATTAACTTTTTGTTATTATGAAAGTGAAAAATGAGTTTTCAGCTACCGTGATAAGTTGAGTGTAGGGCTCATATTAGTGCTCAATGTGACTATGCTTGCATAGAAGCTAGGACATGTCCCTAAGTGAACTCAGTTAGATGCGAATAATTTCCTCTCCTTTCTGTATTTGTGTTAAGGGTGCAAAAGTGGGTAAACTCACGCTGAAGACGACAGAGATGGAAACCATCTATGACCTGGGGACCAAAATGATCGAGAGCCTCAGTAAAGAGAGAGTACAAGCCGGGTATGTAGATTGAAAAAATGGGATCCTCAATGGATCAGACACAAATGGATCAGACTGGACTGCCATCCAGCTCCTCCTACAAAATGTATTAATCGTGTTTGTAACTTTAACCACTGAAACACCTGGGGTCTCATTTATAAAACTGTGCGTAGGATCCTTACTAAAAGTGTAAAGTGTATGTAAATATTTTCTCAGACCATGAGTTCTGCTATTATCATGTGCTAAGCAATCCACGCTGTAGTTAAAACATTAAAACACAGGAAAAGTATTCAAAAGCATCACATCCACTACAAATATTTATATTTATTAGAATATAATTTTTTTTGTAACTTCTCGGTAATGATTTTAGCATGTAATTTAACTGCTTAAAGGTTGTATCAGCGATTTCAGGCCCAAACATAAATGATCACATTCATCTATCTATCCTAACGATCCGCTAGCTGCCCGGCCCATAAGCAGGGTGTCCAAAAAACGCGTCTCTGTAGGCAGCCTAGGCTCTAAGATCTGCACACAAAAACAATTGGTTTCACCAACCACTCAAAACCAAAATAAATAGTGTTCCAACCAATCACCGACATGGGTTCGTTGATAGACGCTGGCTTCTTTCTCCCGCGTGCAGCCGTGCACGAGCGCAAAACCTCACAACACTTACCCCCTGTCGGTGATTGGTTGGTTTACATATAAGATGTAGGCTAAAACAGTTTAAATCATTCTTTTATTTATTTCAACTGTTATTGTGAACATGCACTATATTTATGATTAGGAGTCATAAGGAAGATTTAAAGTATTTTTCCTTCATCTGCCTTCAGTCCCTCAGCTGACCATTGGTGTCGCCAAACTGCTCCGTCTCCAAAACGTTCGTACGCATGGGTCAGAGTTTGCGTGCAGGTGCGCACATTTTCCCGTCAAGTTTGTTTTTATAAACAACCTATGGGTTGGAAGTGGCGTATGCCTCTTTCAGGGTCTGTTTTGTGCGTACACAACGGTTATAAATGAGGCCCCTGAGGTTTGGTCTTATCTGGTTTCCAGTAGTGAGCCCTGGAGTTGTTGCATTATTACCATTATCACTAGTATTAGTAATGTTATTATTGTTAGTAGTAGTAATCATTTTTTATTATTGTTAATAGTAAATGTTATGATTATTATTCATTTTAATTATATAATGTTGATAACAGATTACTCATGCATATAAGTCATACGTACAAATGCCTCTACTCCCCATCCACCCCCCCCCCCCCCCCCCCCCCCCCCAAAAAAAACTTAAGAACTGGCACATTATAATATTTCATATTCTGCAGAGATGTGATCACCATTGATAAAGCCACAGGAAAGATTAGCAAGCTGGGAAGGTCTTTTACTCGAGCAAGAGATTACGACGCCATGGGGTCACAGGTACACATTCTCTCTTCGTCTGTGAAATGAATCCATCAATCAATGACAACATTTTCCTGAGAGTTTTTTTTATATATACTGTTGCTGTTTATTTCAGACACAGTTTGTGCAATGTCCAGAGGGAGAACTGCAGAAACGGAAGGAGGTTGTTCACACCGTCTCTCTTCATGAAATTGACGTCATTAACAGCCGCACTCAGGGATTCCTGGCCTTATTTTCAGGTTTGTCACAGCTTTTTAAAACTGACAAACTAGATAATGACATGCTCAGTGAAACTAATCCTTGATTATTTTTCAGAATGAAATGGCTCTGTAGATTTTGTGTGTTTGCTGTTGTTGATGTTTGATGGTCTGTTCTGCAGGTGACACAGGAGAGATTAAGTCAGAGGTTCGAGAGCAGATCAATGCTAAAGTGTCCGAGTGGAGAGAAGAAGGCAAAGCTGAGATCATTCCTGGGGTAAGCAGGCCAGACAAATACCAGCCCTTTAGGGCTTTACTTTAGGGTTTTTTTTCGTGAAAATCGTCCAACCATTGACTGGTTTTTAAGAAAAAACGTAGGAGTACAGACTTTTAATTTAATTTAATTTAATTTTAGTTTTTTTGAAAAATGTTTGATTCCATTTTCTTTAATTAAAATAAAGTAAATCAATGAAATGCTGTAGAATTGCCTCCAAAATGTAGGTATTAAAGGGTTAGTTCACCCAAAAATGAAAATTCTATCAGTAATTACTCACCCTCATGTTGTTCCAACTCCGTAAGACTTTCGTTCATCTTCGAAACACAAAGATATTTTTGATTAAATCTGAGAGCTGGATCACTCGAGTGAGTTCACGTAGTGTAACAGCGCAGCGCTTCTGTGTTGTACGTCACACGTAGGCTCACTATTGGCCGACGCTGGTCATGTGTGATGCGTGTGACGTACACCACAGAAGCGCTGCGCTGTTACACTACGTGAAATCTCGAGGCCCACAGAGAAGGAAATTAATAGTTGAATAAAGTCATAAAAATCTCTATGCACCATTGGCTCCATATATTCCATCCATATCTACTAAATCATTCAAGCAATTCCTCATAACATACAAATAATAATTTGTATCAGGGTCTGAAATTAACACCCGCCAAGCACCAAATGCGGGTAGATTTTCCGTTTGGTGATTTTTCCACACTGGCGGGTGAATGTTCATACCAAAATAGTAATGTAATAAAATGCGGAGAGTCTCCTCAACGGCGATAGATCGAAGAGCGCGTCCGGGTGGAGAACACTGTATCCATGCATCTGATCGCAGTGGCAACGAGCACTCAGCTTGATTTCAAAAACAACAGATTTAAGCGCTAGATCTCTTATTTAATACTAGCGAAATAAATGAATGCTCTGCTAGTTAACTGGAGATGTTTTATTTATTTGTATTAGGTACATCCGTTCTATGACATTAGCATATTTTTTTGTACTAACTGTATTTACTTATATTGCGTCATTGTACCCAGCACTTCTGAAAATGCACTTCCGAATGCGTCTCTGTCCCCAGCACATTTCAAACCAAACCAAACATGAGTGAGCCAACTTTTGAACGAAAAGGGGGACGAATTACATTAAAAAAAAAGAAACAAAGAGAAAAGACAAACTTTCTGTCACTCTTGCTCACACACGCAAACAAACAAATGCACAAACAGCAGGGCAGATGAGTGGTCAACTTCTGAACAGAGCGCCCTCCACAGGTCAAGTAAATATAGCAGTCCTTTAGTTACTGATCGGATCAATCAGAGTAAATGGAGTAAAAAAAATAGGCAGAGTAAAACTAATTTTTAAAAAAATAATTATAATATATTATTATTGCATATATTTTATTAAATATACAATTAATACATTTCATTTGTACAGAACTATTTTCATAGGCACCACCACAAAAATATTATTTGAATGTGTGTAAATTGTGTAATTTGTGTAATATTTGTGTAAATAAAAGTAAAAATGGAAAATAATAGACCATAAATATAATGACAAAAATGTTTAAATGTATATATATATATATATATATGAATGTATAGGCTATGTGACACAAAAAGGCTGTTTATTATTTTGACCGGTAAAAAATATGCTTGGCTGGTGGATTTTTACATCTACCAGTCCTCGTGGCAGCTGAGCCAAAAAGTTAATTTCGGACCCTGATTTGTATGATTCTCTGTATTATAAAAACTAGATGTGAATCATATTTTTTATTAAGGATAAAAATCATTTTTACATACAGCTTTTCTGAGGCTACAATCCCTGAAGATTTTAAACTGGCCACCAGAATGTTGTAACCAAGAAATATTTTCATTTGTGTATTTCAAGTCTACCCTAAATTAAACCTTTTTATTGCCATCTTATATCCATCATGTTTTGAAATGGGTTTGTTATTTTGAGGTAGCACCATTCTATAGAGATAATTTATGCCTGCAATGGAAATGCATTGTTTTGTTGTTGAGCTTATTTTTTGTGTGGTTGCAGGTTCTCTTCATTGATGAGGTCCACATGTTGGACATAGAATGCTTTTCTTTTCTGAATCGAGCCCTAGAGAGTGATCTTTCACCTGTACTCGTCATGGCCACTAATCGAGGCATCACCCGGTATGCACACAAACACAGCATCAATAACTACCATTAATACATGATGATATTTTGGATCATATCTCCTCATTCACTGTTGTGTTTCATTTTTACAGTATTAGAGGCACCAATTACCAGAGTCCTCATGGTATTCCCATAGACATGCTTGACCGTCTGCTGATCATTGCTACCACTCCCTACACCGAGAAAGAGACCAGACAGATCCTGAAGATTCGGTGAGAGAACTTTCCAAGGTCATATTGTAGGGCTGCACGATTTGGGGAAAATTGAGTTTTTGCTTGTTAAAATTGTGATTTTTCGATTTTAAATGCGATTTAAAAAAAAAAGTTTTTTGTGCCTGCTTGTAGGGCTGCACAGTTTGGCCCAAAATGTTGTGCTTGAATATCAATGATTACTAAATAAAAATATGAAACAAAATAAGAATTATTACTATTGTAATAGCACTATTTGGTTCTTAAAATTAAACATACAATATTTAAGAATGAATATAATGATATAACAATTGAAATAATTATTTTATTTTACAGAAAACCTTTATTTTATGAGTTAAAAAGTAGGTGGCCTTTAGCTATAACTCATTAGAAAGGATATTTTCAGTACACTACACTGGAGAAAAAACATATTTTGGATTATTATGTTTACTTCAAATTTCTTTAGAGAGAAGTATTATTTTTCATATTTTTACCCAAAATAGGGTGGTGCGAGCATTACTGAGAGCTATAAACATATGTAATGTATGTTTCATTCATAATGGAAGCTGGGCGGCGCCCTCGTGCCAAAATTCCAAATATGCTTCACAGAAGTAAAAAAACCTATGACGTTCTAGGAAAGCCATAATATGGACAAAGGCATCCAGCTATCGCTGTAGCGGAATAAAAAGAAGCTAGAAATGCATTGAATTACTAAACATGAAGACAATAAACACACGACTGTGACAATATATGGTTATCTGTGTCCAAGCCATCTCATGTTTTTTCATAAGTATAAAGTATATTTATAATGCAATACTAAGCAACATAGCATTAATTTCAGTATAGAATACTACAGAATCATATATACCATCTCTGCCTCACTATGTGATAAGAAGCCACTTCAGATCCCAAATGGAAGTTATTTTAAACACTCGACTGATGTTATGAAGTGAGTTTGGAGTAAAGACATGTAATGTTTTGCTCAGTTTGCTTTTCAAATGCACATCATAAGTGACTCAAACTCAAAGCGCTTGTAGAGATCGAGATGCTCTGATCACACTGGTGCTCCCATTATGAAACGCTGTGCATATATTTATTTAATTGAAAAAAAAAAAGTAGCCTCTGCAATTTCATAATCAAACTAAGCCAAATCGCGATTTCGGTTTTATATAGATTAATCATGCAGCCCTATCATATCATATGAGAGTTTAGTCTCACTTCTCACCGTACACACGTGTGTTTTGTGTTTCAGCTGCGAGGAGGAGGATGTCGAGCTCAGTGAGGAGGCACACACAGTTTTAACACGTATTGGACTGGAGACTTCCCTCCGTTACGCCATCCAGCTCATCAGTACTGCAGGCCTGGTGTGCCGCAAACGCCGGGTAATGCTAACACACACGTATCATGGCTAGAGCTGCAAGAAAATACAATACAGAAGTAGTGAACAAGCATTTTTGGTCTGACCGTGGTTGGCTATTTCTCACAGGGCACTGAAGTCCAAGTGGAGGACATTAAGAGGGTCTACTCTCTCTTCCTGGATGAATCCCGATCCTCACAGTACATGAAAGAGTACCAGGACTCCTTCCTCTTCAATGAAACACGTGAGATTCTTCTCTGCTTTTCATGCCCCTCATTCCTGGGGGTCTTACAGCAAGGTCCCAAGGGCCCATGTGTCATATCTTCAACAAACATATGCTTAATGTTATTTTGAAGCTGTACATTATTCGATTGAACAAGCAGTGTTCCAAGAGTGATAATATACAGACCAACATCACTAGGGCTTTTCATGCCACTTTGTCTTAGTGTTGCATTCCACAATTAATCCTGCTTTGCCTTTTTTTGGAACTGTTTTTATTTGCGGAGCCACAAAAACCCATATTGTCTCTGAAATGGCCATTTTATATCTAAAATGTAAGCTACTCTGTCACCTTGTTTATAGAAGTGTTGTATAAAAGCAATATCACACTCACAGTCTTGCTGTTGTACTGAATGTCAGCCTAATTTCTTCAACAAAAAGCACAATTGTGAGTGTTATATTGCTTAAAATTTAAAGGTGTAAAATTGACTATTTACAATGTATTAACTTCCACTTTCTATTGCTTTGTTTAGAACCCCCTCAGATGGACACCTCTTAATCAGAGACACTGTGAAAGGGCATGTCCATTCATCGCTCCTGTGAAGTCCATTTACTCTTATGACCTCGTCCCTTGCAGAGCCGCCGTAGAAGTGTTCATGCAATTGAGTGTGTTCATGCTCTCAAGTTTTTTTGTTTTTTTTTCCATCCTCCAAGTTTTTTTCTTCATTTGTTACTTGGTATTGCTAGATTTTATGTTTTGCATTGAATAAAAAACTATTTCTTCTTGATGGCTGTATAACATGGCAACCAAAAGGATGTAATAAAAACTATTTGACCATGAATATAATGATACTCTGTTATTAGGCAGCCTCATAAGCCTGAAACCATTGATCTTGATAACTACAAATAAATAATTTACAGTGTTTGTGAGCTTAGGCAATATTCATGAACCGATCCTAATGTTCATGCAAGAAGCAGTGTTTAAGTATTATTATTTTAGTATTCATTAAAGGGGTGGTATAATGCCTCTGTCCCCAGAGTGTGTATGTGAAGGTTTAGCTCAAAATATCCCACAGATATTTTTTTACAGCATGTTAAAATTGTCCCTTTTTGAGGGTCAGTAAAAACGCGTTGTTTTGTGAGTGTCCCTTTAAATGCAAATGAGCAGCTGCGATTACCTCACAGACAAGCACAAAAATGTGAGAAACTGTTCTGCCTTTTATGTTTAAACTGGAGTCGGACAATGATGGAGAGACTCAAGAAGAAGTGACAACATGTAGAATGCAACAGGACGTTTCTGAATGGTTAGTTGATGAATTTGTTGCTGAGGTGGAGTTAACTATCTTCAAATCATTGATTAGCAAATTCTGTCATGATAATCTATAAATCGCTTGTGTGGGAACTGTTGTAAGATGCCTACAGAGTGACATGCTATTGCATTTGTGTTACATACTGTATTGGATGTGAAAAGACGGATGCGACAGCTTGAGCAGACTCACAAAATGTGCTCTATTACAACTCTTCTTCTCAACATGGGGGTTCCCGGGGGCGGGGTTTATGTCAATTTTAGGGTTAGTGATGTCACCAACCCGGAGGAATGTCGTGTAGTCCATACCAGCCGTTTGTTGTAGTCCTTAAAAAACGATTTCTTGAAAAGCAAATATCTTCCTTTGCTTTGAACTTTGAGCGTTGCAGCTTTGCAGATGTTGTTTATGCTCAAACAGCAACACACTAACTAAAGTTAGAAAATTGAAATCATAATCCTTTAATATTTTGAATTAGCTTTTATTTTTATATTTTCAGATTTTAGTTTGTTTCAGTAAGTTTATACGCTTTTGTCATTTTTATTATTCATTTTTAAATCTGTCTATTTAACTTTGTTTTTATTTCACTTGTGGCCAAGGCAACATTTCCCCCTTTTTTATTCACGTTTTTCATCCAATACTTATATTTTATTTTAATTAATGAAAACGATTTTTGAATAGTTTTAGATTTAGTTAACAGTCAACAACAGTGGTGAGAAGATGCACATGCTGATACGTCTGTTTTCCTCCTTGGGCTGCTGGTTAGTTGTAGTACTACAGCAATTGGCTAGATGGCAGTATTTAATCAATATTGAGCAGCTCTTTATACTGTACACTTGACAGTGGATATCTCTTATTTCTTTCCCCCCACCTTAGTACCACGGTACGTGAAAGTTTTCTTTTATACGTATTTAATTTGATAAGTTTTAAGAGTCGTTTAAAACATTAATGTGATGTTTGTCCACATATTGCCAGTGTGCCCACATGCTATAATGGTTTACAAGGATTGTATGTACACTGAACAAAACCAGAGCGAGATTTAGAAACCCAGAGGTTTTGATGTGTGGTCTTTGCTAACCAAGCATAAGACAAGTCAATTCATTCACAGTGTGATGAATATATGAATAGATGGACAGTGGACCTTTTCTTGGGGCAATTTTAGCAAAAGGGTCTGAAGTCGTCGTCATGTCTGAGGTTACAAAGCAACGTTTCCGTACGCTGCATGAGTGAACATAGCCTTCCATTTACAGGGTGTCTGCCTGTTAAAAAAGAACCATGACTAACAAAACAGCAGACTACTTTAAAATGGAGGAAAGAACATGATAGATAATCCTTGGAGACGCATTGAGTAGACGCCACTGGCTGGCCGTCTCAAAAGAGCTTTGGATGAATCTGGGCAGTTAGATGAAATCAAAGGTAGCCTGTATAATTGAAAAGGTCTGAGAGAGTTGTGTGCGCTCTCTCCGTTCCTCTCTACCGTCCCAGAGATAAGACCGTAATTCAAAACCTCCCATTAACATGTCAGGATAAATGGCAGTGAGAGAAGGAAAAGCGCTGGAAAGCTATACTGAATCCAGGCCCAATTCAGTGCGATCCCTGAAAGTTATGACATCCGTTACCATTAAGAGGACACTTGACTGTTTCTTAAGACTAATGGGCTGGAAGATTTTTTTTTCGTGATTATTTTAGGTCGTAGACTGGCCAGGAAAAAAACTATTTTTGCTTCTTTAGGTTGACTAATCATGACCCACTTTTTCTTCTTCTTCTTTGTAGACTTGTGCGCTGAAAATCCCTTTAAAGGAGCATTATTGGAATACAAATCATTTTCATGAGATGATTTCAGGAGCCTCGCTGCTCCCTCTTAGCCTTCTTACCTGGGATTTTTGTGATGTTTCATAACTCTCCCCATCTCTTCAGTTCACTCGTGAGGATTAATCTGTCATCTGTAGCCCACAAATCCCTCTCAGTCTCCTGCTGTACAGTGCTGGTCAGAATTATTTGCCCCCTTGGTAAATATGATCAAAGATGGCTGTAAAAAATAAATCTGCATTGTTAATCCTTTTGATATTTTATTTAAAAAAAACTAGCAAAAATCTAACCTTTTATTGAAGTAAAATAATTGAAAGTGGGTGTAAAATCACATTATGAAATAAATGTTTTTCTCCAAAACACATTGGGAACCATTTTTTGCCCCCCTTTTATTAAATACTTTTTGCAACCTCCTTTTTCCAAGATAACAGTTCTGAGTCTTCTCCTATAATGCCTGATGAGTTTGGAGGACACCTGACAAGAGATCAGAGACAATTCCTCAATACAGAATCTCTCCAGATCCTTCAGATTCCCAGATCCATGTTGGCGCTTCTACTCTTCAGTTCAGCCCACTCCTTTTCTATAGGGTTCAGGTCAGGGACTGGGATGGCCATTGCAGATGCTTGGTTTTGTGCTCAGTGACCCATTTTTGTTTTGATTTTGATGTTTGTTTTTGGATCACTGTCCTGTTGGAAGATCCAAACATGGCCCGTCATAAGATTTGTAGCACAGGCCGTCAGGTTTTGATTTTTTTATCTGTTGGTATTTGATCAAATCCATGATGCCATATGTAGGAACAAGATGTCCAGGACCTCTGCCAGAGGTGGGGTAACATGGGGTAAAATGAAATTGCCGTGGGCCTAATTTTCTGCCAGAGGTCCTGGACATCTTGTTCCGATACATGACATCATGGATTTGACCAAATACCAACAGATAAAAGATCAAACATGCACCAACATGGATCTGGGAATCTGAAGGATCTAGAGAGATTCTGTATGGAGGAATGGTCTCTGATCTCTTGTCAGGTGTTCTCCAAACTCATCAGACATTATAGGAGAAGACTCAGAGCTGTTATCTTGGATAAAGGAGGTTGCAAAAAGTATTTAATAGAAGGGGGCAAATAATTGTTCCCAAAGTGTTTTGGAGAAAAACATTTATTTTGTAATGTGATTTCCCCCCACTGTCAATTCTTTTACTTCAATAAAAGGTTAGATTTTTGCGTTTAAAAAAAAATATATATCAAAAGGATAAACAATGCAGATTTATTTTTTACAGCCATCTTGATCATATTTACCAAGGGGGCAAATAATTCTGACCAGCACTGTATATCTGTGGGCAGCTCTTCAACATCCTCTGCTTCAGCATCACAGAAGTGATTGCTGGGGTCATAATGGAAAAGCAGAAAGGGAGAAGGTAAAGGGAAAAAGAGAGGTGTCAGTGTAAAATAAAGTGTTAAAAATGGAATATCTTAATCCATCCATCCATCTATGTATAACGCTCACTCAGATTTTAACCCTTGTGCCTCATTTAAAAAAAAGTTACACATAGAGGACAAAAATGTTAACGTCAAAAAATTGTCATAAAAATTTGAAGCTTGGGAGCACAGATATAAGTTTGGTATCATTTTAAAGAAGACCCTTGGCAGATTATTGCTGATGTGTGAATAATGAATAAGTCAATCCAAAAAAAGTTATACAGGTTTATGTTTATGAAAATTATTTATGAACATTATTTTATATAAAATATATATTTTATAAAACAAGTTGAACTCAAAAACGGCTAGAAAATCAAAGCCATTCATATAAATAAGTTGTGTTCCAAATATGAGGGTGATATCTCAAAAAATGAGCTTTCTTTAAGATTTTGTTTGGGTGCAGTAACAGACTTTCCCCATTGGATGCCATGCAGCAAAACTCCACTGGTGCACACAGTGATTGGATTTTTAGATTTGCAGTTATCCTCTCTCAATATTACAAACACACACATGCACACACACATATATATTTTTTATAACACACATACCAACCACACTCTGACATCCATACCAACACACCCACACAAATATCATTGCATAATTTATCCAATTGGCTCTATAATATGCCGAAGCAGAAAACAGGAATAAAGTGAGTATTTGCTTTATAGACCAAACCTGAAAAAATGGCACCATCTGATAAAAAAAATAGTAAAATTTTCAATTTTGAAGCCTTGCCAACAGAATGAAAGCCTCTTAACAAAGATTGCATCATTTTAGTTAAATGGCCCTGGGATAAAAAAATGCAGTTTTAATGGGTTTCAATGGGGCCATTTTTGTCCAAAAGGCGCTGAGAGGGAGTATTTTGTGTACCTAGTGCAAAAAAGATTTTTTTAAGAAAATAGCGGTGAAATAGTAAAATTACAATAAAAGCACCTGTGCCAAATTTTATGCAGTTAGCATTAACACAGGCAAAGTGATCAAAAAAACAAAACTGAAAAGGCCAAAAATGTCCCTGAGGCACAAGGGTTAAATCTAAATATATGAAATCTCAAAATGAACATTGTATTTTAATACGGCATATGTTATAGCGTTTTGATGCCTAAATTCACCTGTAGCATTTAAAATGACTGATTTGATTTTAGCTTTAGTGTTTTATAATTTATTTAAATAGAGTAATCTAGAACCTACTCTTAACAGTTACACTTCAAAACTTTGGGGTTGGTAAATTGTTTTTATGTTTTTGAAAGAAGTCTCTTGTGCTCACCAAGGCTGCATTTATTTATACAAAATGCAGTTAAAAACAGTAACATTGTGAATTATTATTACAATTTAAAAATGTTATTTATTCCTGTGGTGGAAATGCTGAACTTTCAGCATCCATTACTCCAGTCTTCAGTGTCACATGATCCTTCAGAAATCATTATAATATGATGATTTGCTGCTCAATAAACATTTATTATTATTATTATTATCAATTTTGAAAACGGTTGTGCTGCTTAATAAAACCATGATACATTTTTCACAAAAAACAAACAAACAAAAAAAACAGCATTTAATCGAAATAGAAATCTTTTATGAATTGTAAATGAAACAATTTCATCAACACTTTTGAACAATTTTAACGCATTTTTGTTGAATTAAGGTATTGTTTTGTTTCAAAACCGATTCTTGGTGACCCTCAACTTTTAAACTATAGTGCAATATTGTCAGTTTATTGCCTATCGGCCATAATATGAAGATAATAATTAATCACCATATTGTATCAGCCAGAATATTGGTACATCCTTACCATTTACACTTAGTGACAATGACATGCATCTTGATTGAGCAGATTGGTGACATTCTATTTACATTTGCCATAAAATATGTCTCTATAAAACGGAGATCATTCCAATCAATTATTCAAATGTAAGTGTTCACTACATGATGATGCCGATACTGAGCAGCAACATTTTCTGTTCAATGTTTTCTTCACTTTAATTTTGCTGTGACTCGTTCCATGTTTCTCATCCCAACTTCAGCATGCTGACGTACTTCTGTGTAAAGTTTATGAATGTGTCGAATCAGTAATAATGCATGAAGTGACAACGTGTATAAATACCCAAGACTGCGATGTGTGTTATGCAATGCTGTGTATGTTGCTGTATTTGAGGACAGTGAGGTATGAAGCAATCTGTTCTTTAGCATGGTCCATCTGTGTGTTTTGTGTACCAGCGAGTGCTCTCGCTCAGGGATTGAATATTTAGACCCTGACAGATTGCATCAGTCTGTACAGGTCATCCTGACATTATCACTAATACACACTCTTCATTGACAGCATGACCCCATGCCTTGCTGCATCCCACACCAAGTGTAAGGGTTTTCAATGCAGTTTTTTTGCCGTATTTCAGACGAGTGTAAGAGTATAAGAAATCCCTGAAGAGGATGTGGTGCAGTTTCTGTGATGCATTAAGCGGCTGTCATCATCTACTCTCCCTAGAAACAGGCATCTTCATCACGCTCTGAGAACTGCAGCATCCATCTTCACTGAGGACACACTGTTCTCTCTCTCTCTCTCTCTCTCTCTCTCTCTCTCTCTCTCTCTCTCTCTCTCTCTCTCTCTCTCTCTCTCTCTCTCTCTCTCTCTCTCTCTCTCTCTCTCTCTGTTTGCTGTTCTTCACCTTCTCTTTCTCATTAGTGCTGCTTGTTAAGACTAGACTGTACAGAACCTCTGACCCCAAGTTTTACATTTTGTCTTGTAATTCATCCTTCACAGTTTGTGCCACAGACACAAATGTTTCTTAAATCATGCAGATTATTAAGGAAAGGTGTTCTGTTACTTTTCTAAGCGATCTGATTCATGACTCACCTGGTGGTCAGGAATAAAACCTGCATTAAAACCTGATGGAGGGATCCAAATCTAGAGACTTGACATTTTAGTCAGTAAGCAATACCTATAGACCTTATGCACCAGAGAAACAAGGGCGCCGCCATCTTTAGAATATTGTCTTTGAACTTCCGTTTTTGCGGTCGCTCTGTATATCTCTATGGCATCGCTGTCCAGGAGTAATTAGCTTTTGAAGTGGATTTACTTAATGTAAAGTTAACGAAAGTTATCATGAGGATTGTAATGTTTAAAGCAGATGTCTTAACAAATGTCAGTAGACCGGGAAAATTTTAAAACGAGCCGTTCATTCATAAATAGGCAAGATCGCTGTGGAAATACAGACCGGAAGACAAAAGACAACGAGTGCAGCGCTGAAAAGGGGCGGGGCTACATAAGGTCTATAGAACACTATAACAACGGCATAGTAATATGCTAAAAAATAACCCTGAATACCATAGAAACTGAATAACAACGTCCTGGCAACCTCCTAGAACCCATTGGAAACCGCATAGCAATATCATGGCAACCATCCAGAACACCTTAGAAACTTCATCTACAGCAACCATCTACAACACCCTAGCGACATCATAGCAACATGCTAAATGTCTCTCTGAATACCATACTGCATAGCAACATCCTTGTAACCACCTAAACACCCTAGCAACAGAATATCTATATGCTAAAAACCGCTCAGAACGCCATAGAAACACAGCAATGTCCTGGCAACCACTCAGACCACTTTAGAAACTGCATAGCAACGTCTTAGACATCTGAATAGCAACACCCTGGCAACAGCATGGCAATATCCCCCAAAAATGTGCCTAATACCATAGAGACTGCATAGCAACCTCCTGGCAACCATCCAGAACATCTTAGTTTTGGATGGACAAGCGCCACTTTCGCGCTTGTCCATCCAAAACTAAAAATCCCATGGCACTTCTCGTAAAGAGTAGGGGTGTAACCCCGGTGTCCTGGCCAAATTCCATTAATTGGCCCTTGCCTATCATGGCCTCTTAATAATCCCCTTTCATTGAATTGGCTCGATCACTCTCTCTCCTCTCCACCTATAGCTGGTGGTGAGCGCACTGGTGCCGTTGTACTGTGGCTGCCGTCGCATCATCCAATTGGATGCTACACACTGGTGGTGTTTGAGGAGAGACCCCTGATATGATTGTAAAGTGCTTTGGGTGTACAGTAGTACATATGAAAGCGCTATATAAATGCCTCATTCATTCATTTATTCATTCACTTCTGAAAATGTAAACATCTGTTATTTTTTCTTCTTTATGTTTTATAGTTTTGTATATTTCATATAATTTGTAGCAAGAAGGGAGAGTTAATTTTCCTTCTCTGTTTCTGTCATGGTCTCTTTCGCTCCTCACTTCTTTCTAATAATCACAATCGGTAACACTTTATTTTAGTGTCCTGATTACACATTGCATGTATTTACTATATAGTATTTACTATGAATTGTGCATAATTACATGCAACCAACCAGCAAACTAATTATAACCCTATAGAAAAACATGTAGCTTATTATTGTTACTCGGTACTTAAATATATATTTACACTGTAACAAACATATAATTACACAGGAGTAACAAACGTATAATTATATTGGTAGCAACAAACGTATATTCACACTGTAACAAATGTATATTACCTAACAAATGCATAATTACACTACAAATGCGTAATTACACTGTAACAAATGTATATTTACAGACACTGTAACAAACATTTATTACACTGTAACAAATGTATAATTACAAAGTAAAAATGTATAATTAAACTGTAAACATGTATTACACTGTAACAAATGTATTATTACACTGTAAAATGTGCTATTACACTGCAACAAACATATGCTGTAATTACACTACAACAAATGTTTAATTACATTGTAACAAACATATTAGTACACTTAATTACACTAACAAATGCATAATTACGCTTAAAATGTAATGTAACAAACATATAATTTAACTGTAACAAACGTTTAATTTCACTGTAACAAATGTATAATTACACTGTAACAAATGTATTTTGACACTGTAACAAACAAATAATTACACTGTAACAAAATATAATTACACTGTAACAAATATATTATTACACTGTAACAAACATACACTAATACATTGTATAATAATACTAACAAATGTATTATTACACTGTAACAAACGTAAAATTACATTGCAACAAATGTATTATTTTACTGTTTAATTACACTGTAACAAATTTTACATCATTATGTGACATCTGTGTGGCTTGCGTGTTCTTTGTAGTTTTTCTTTCCTTCATACTGTTCTCTGCCGCTCTCCGTTTTTACTTTCTCTTTCGCAGGTGACGTGCTGATTGGTTCGTCTCTGTTGTCAATCATCTGAGAGGAGGGTTAAGCATGCTGATGTTTATTTTATTTTATTTAACAGGGACAATGTACAATATATGTACTGTACCAGATTTAGCTAAAAGCTAATTCCCATCTGCAGTCCCTGGGCAGGTGCCAAAATCGTGCAAAATATTACAATAAAACCATAATAACCAACATCAAAAATACAAATACAAAAATAAACCAACTGTTATTACAAGAATTTTACCATACACACAGTAAAAACATACTGACCACATTCAATGTCTCATAGCTCAATGACTACAAACCTGATTGTCCTTCAACCATATTTTCACACTACCTTTAAAAATATTTAATGTACTGCATTCTCTGACTCTGAGTGGTAAAGAATTCCACATGCCAGCTGCCTTTACTGAAAAGCAGTTTTGTCCAAAAGTCGTAGACCAAAACTTAACACAAACAACAACTTAACACAATGTCAGATCCAATCATATCGCTACCGGAAGCCCAGGAAACTATAAAAGGAAACGTGAACGCACTAGAGGCACCTGCCCTTTGTGTGTGTATCACTTTAATTGTGATTGTGCGCTTTTGTAATTTCTGTTATGCTTGTTTTATTCTTGTTTATTTTAATTTTGGGTTATAACTTATCAGCTTTGTTAGCGTGTTATGATTATCATGTGAAACCAAATTACTATGCCATCCTATTTCCTTTATTATTGAATATTTGAGAGCGGTAACGCTGTGTTTGGCTGGACAGAGGAAAAGGGATAGGTAAGTTATGTCACGTGACGTACATCGTGCACACTTAGTTCTGATTCATTTTGTTTAGACACACTAGTTTTAGGGGCATGTGCCATTCGCTGTAATTTGTTTTGATAGATAGAGTAGGGAAGTATACGACGTCTCGGACGTTGAATACTTTTCTTTCTACATTTTTCTTTTGTATTAGGTAGGCTTAGTTGTGGGTTAGAAAGATTATTTTTGTCTCATTCTTTTCTTTGTGTTGGCACTGTACAATTTTCCCTTGTTCCTCCCCGGGACTGTTATATCATCAAGTTTGCTGGTTTTTGTAACTTCTTTCGGTTTGATTGTAAATAACAATTCTTGCTTAATTTGTCTTTCTTTTATCTCTCTCTCTCTATATATTTTGGCAGGTCATTGCACATAATAAATATGTCCACATGTTCTGCTGCTTCTCAATGGTCTTGTTCACTCTCCAAGTATTTTAATGGTAACAATTGCTTAAGGGTGGCCTAATGTTCCCCTTCTAATTCCCTAGACTTTTAAAAACAGTGAAGGGTCGTAACACAGATGTATGATTACACTGTACCAAGCATATCATTACACTTAATTAGACTTAAACAAATGTATAATTACACAAAAAAATTACAATTACATAATAACAAACGTCTAATTACAGTGTAACAAACGTATATTTACACTGTAACAAATGAATAATTACACTGAAAAAAATGCGTAATTACATTGTAACAAATGTATTCAACTACAACAAATGTATTAGTACACTGTAACAAATGTATAATTACTGTTACAAACATAATTATACTGTAACAAATGTATTGTTGTAATGTAACAAATGTATTACGAAACTGTAACAAACTTATAGTTCCACTGTAACAAATGTCTTACACTGTATAATTACACTATAATGTATTGCACTACAGACAATGTTTTACACTGCAATAAAGTATTATTACACTGTAACAAATGTAAAATGAAACTGCAACAAATGTAATAATTCACTGTAACAAACGTATTATTACACACTATAGGGCAGTGGTTTTCAACCTGTGGGCCGTGGCCCTCTAGGGGGCCTCAGTGATTGTCCAGGGGGGGCGCGAGATAACTTAAAATTTATTTAAATATATTAATTAATTAATTTGTATTATTATTACGTCGAATAAAAAAATATCTAACAAAAAAATTCATTCAAACAAAGCACCACCTCACTCGGAAGTGTTCTGTGATTGTTTCGGAGCAGCCCAAGCTGTTTCTCATCGCGCAGCGTGAAATACAGACTGACCAGCGGCTCAAAACACCTAACCACTTCACGAAAATATGATACGCAAACTACATCTATCAGTTGGATAAAGAAAACCAGTGTCATTAATAAAGCTTTGATGGATGACGATTGTAATGAAGGTAAAGACGATTATAGTGACATACAGGGGTCGTACATTAGGCACTCGTGCGTCTGTTATTACTGATTGGCAAACAAACCGTGTATGTGCATTCTCGGGCTGAATATATTCGCGTAGTTGTCAAGTTGCGTACTTTTAAGTTGTAAAGAATGTCTGCAAAGTATGTTTTTTAAAAAAGAACACTGAAGGTTTAAACCTATCTTGAATTTCTTTTGTTTGATTAATAAGAACATGTAGTTGAAAAGTAATAACACTAGAATAAAAATGTTTTTGTGAATAAAAAAAAAAGGGGTGGTGGGGGGGGAGGTTGGCACCTATAGCTAGCCTGAATGCCAGCCGAACTTAGCACCGCCCACAACATTTGAGGATGCGAAGTTCGGTCTGGACTTGATCCGTTGTGAAGCAAGTATGCCCGAACCAAAGCTGTTCGGACCAATCAAATTGTCAGGGTGGGCTTTATACGATGATGGACAGATGATTAACCATAACGTAATCATCCACGTCACCAAAGAGCGCTTGGGTTGAATTCTTTTACTACAAAGAATGGCTGCCGCTGGAAAATTTAGATGTGTAGATACAGCCATCGCGTCTGTTATAGAAGATGTAGACAGCGCATTCATTTTAAAAGAGGAACAGAGAACCGCGATCAAGGCATTTGTCGATCCAATTGAGTGCAGACGCGTTTTCTTTCCTGGTTCAGTTGAAACACGCCCCATAATCACAGCCCAATGGAGCAGTATCAGACTCACATTCTGACTAGAATCTGAGTATGACGACGTCAGGCTAGCCTTTTCTAGTATATTTGACAGAAAAGGTAGATTCGAGATCGGCATGTAATTGACTAATTCTGTACGATCAAGTTGTGTTTTTTTAATCATAGCCAGCTTAAACGTTTTTGTTATGTATCCTAGAGACAAAGATGAATTAATGATATTGAGAAGAGGATCCATGACCTCTGGAAGCATCTCTTTCAATAGCTTAGTCGGTATAGGGTCTAACATACATGTTGTCGATTTAGATGATTTAACGAGTTTAGAAAATTCTTCCTCTCCTACAGCAATAAATGAATCGAATTTATCCTCAGAGAGTCTACAATGCACTCCCTGATGCAATACTGGACGGTTGTACAGTTATAATTTTCCCTCTGATATTATAAATCTTGTAAGTAAAGAAGGTCATAAAGTCATTACTATAGTGCTGCTTGGAAACATCCGGGGTTGAAGCTTTATTTTTCGTTAATTTAGCCACTGTTTCAAATAAATACCTAGGGTTTTGTTTATTTTCTTCTAATAGGGTTGAAAAATAAGCAGATCTAGCAGTTTTTAAGGCCTCTCTGTATGCAATCGTGCTATCTTTCCATGTAATGCGAAAAAAAACTGGTTTTGTTTTCTTCCAGTTGCGTTGCATTTTTCTGGCTGTTTTTTTAAGGGCCTGAGTGTGCTCATTGTACAATGGCGTTGGACTATTTTCTTTAATCTTCTTTAAGCGCAAAGGACCAACTGTGTCTAAAGTGCTGGAAAAAAAAGAGTCAAAAGTTTCTGTTGCAATATCGAGTTCTTCTAAGCTATCTGGGATCTGAGGAGATAAAACTGATCAGGACTATTATTAATAAAGCAATCTTTAGTAGCAGAAGTGATAGGTCTGACATATTTGTAATACGGAGTCGGCTTTGCAGCCATGGCTAAATGAAGTATAAGACTAGATAATGATCTGAGATGTCATCACTCTGCTGCAGAATTTCAACGGCATCAACATTGATTCCATGTGATAATATTAGATCTAGAGTATGATTACGACAATGAGTAGGTCCTGACACGTGTTGTCTAACTCCAATAGCTGTAACCAGCTGATAACAGTTGTACTACTTGCGACGCTATGTTGTATATATATGTTGTTGTAGCAACAAAAGACGCCTATTTGGAACCAAACGCTGCCAGTTTTTTTGACTTAAAAAGCACCCTTGTCAACTTTTTCTTGTCAAAAAAGACGCCAAGTGTAAACACGCCCTAACAAATGTATTATTACAATGCAACAAATGTATTATTACACTGTAACAAGCATATAATTACACTGCAACAAATGGATTATTACACTGTAACAAAAGTATTGTTACACTTAATTACACATAGCAAATGCACAATTATAATGTAACAAACATATAGTTACACTGTAACAAATGTATAATTACACTGTAACAAATGTATTATTTCACTGCATCAAACATACAATTACACTGTAACAAACATATTATTACGCTTAGTAACACTTTAACAAATGTATAATTACACAAAAATTTATAATTATACTATAACAAATATATATTTACACTGTAACAAATGCATAATTACACTAAAAAAATAATTACACTATAACAAATGTATAATTAGATTAGATTAGATTAGATTAGATTATGTTTATTTATCCTCTCGGAAAATTGTTCTGCCTCTACAGCACGTCTGATACATTCATACAACGACAATTTTACATGACACAATACAGAGTACACAGAATTTCCCACACCCCAACCACCCCCCTCTCTCATCCCCGCCACTCCACTGCACGTACACAGCATCAGGACAGAAGACTCAAAAAAAACCTGTTTAAAGTGCTATTAGTGCTATTAAAGTGCTAAATAGTGCTATTTAAAGTGCTGTCCTGCAGGTAACATCTTGTTCATCAGAGTGATGCTAGTTGGAATGAATGACTTACTGGCTCGATTTGTCTGGAAATAAGGTAGCCTAAACCTTCTCCGTGATGGCAACATCTCATATGCCCGGTGTAAGGGATGTGACGTATCTTTAGTGATAGCTAAACCTTTCTTCAACACCCTTCTTTCACCGGTGGTAGCCATACTGTCTAGTTTGTGCCCCGCGACCTTGCTGGCCAGGTTGACTATCTTGCTCAATCTGTTTTTGTTGGTCACTGACAAAATAATACAAATGTATTATTACACTGTAACAAATGTATAATTACACTGTAAAAAATTTATTATTGCACTGTAAAAAATACATTATACTGTAGCAAACATATAATTACACTGAAACAAATGTACTATTACACTGCAAAGAATGTATTATTACACTGTAAAAAATGTATTATTACACTTAATTACACAAACAAATGCATAATTACACAGTAACAAATGTATTACACCGCATCAAACGTATAATTACACCGTTACAAATGTATTATTACACTTAACTACACTGTAACAAACTACACTGTAACAGATGTATAATTGCACTGTAAAAATGTATAATTACACTGTAAAAATGTAGAAATTACACTGTAACGTGGACATCTTAAAATAAAGTGTAACCTCACATTCTTTAGGAAAGTAACTGCATCCAATTTATGTTGTTTTCTACATCTGACTCCACAGTTCTACTCTGGCCACATGCTGGTAGCTGGCTATGTTTGGATATTGTCATCTAAAAGGTACTTCTACACATCAGTGCTGTGAAAGCCAATATACACCCAACTGTGTAGCAAAACAGTAACACACACATGCACACCAAGCACTGACAGTTACACAAACATCCAGGTGTGTGCCTTTGATAGTCAGTCCCCTGAAGAGTTATCCGCAATGTTTGAGATTCATTCATGCTCGCGCATACAGATTGGTGTGTTATATTTAGCAGGGAAACGCAAACAGAGTGTTTCTGCTCT
This sequence comes from Rhinichthys klamathensis goyatoka, assembly GCF_029890125.1. NCBI lineage: Eukaryota > Metazoa > Chordata > Actinopteri > Cypriniformes > Leuciscidae > Rhinichthys > Rhinichthys klamathensis. The sequence goes on along the minus strand of NW_026606578.1, from coordinate 311,111 downwards.
GGTTCAGATAAAAGTGTGACTTAGCCACTTAGTGTGGGAATCTATTTGCAGCACATCAGCACTACACTGAAAAAGACACCCTCTATGTATAAAATGTGCAAGCTAAATGCGTGAATAAAAATACAACTCTAATGTGCTCTAAAACTATTTTTACATTTGAATTTTATTTTTATTTTTTATTTTGCAAAGATAGACCTCATCTAATTGGTATTGGTATTGGTTTATTTAAGAGGGGACAGTGCAATTTCATAATATAACACATGAACAAACATGGTTAAAAAAGCCAGAATTAGCCAAAAGGCTATTTTTCATCTGTAGTCCCCTGGCCAAGATGTCCTTCGGATGAGACGTTAAACCGAGGTCCTGACTCTCTGTGGTCATTAAAAATCCCAGGATGTCTTTCGAAAGAGTAGGGGTGTAACCCCGGCATCCTGGCCAAATTTGCCCAGTGGCCTCTGTCCATCATGGCCTCCTAATCATCCCCATATACACTGATTGGCTTCATCACTCTGTCTCCTCTCCACCAGTAAGCTGGTGTGTGGTGGGCGTTCTGGCGCACTATGGCTGCCGTCGCATCATCCAAGTGGATGCTGCACATTGGTGGTGGTTGAGGAGATTCCCCCTTCCATGTGAAGCGCTTTGAGTGCCTAGAAAAGCGCTATATAAATGTAATGAATTATTATTATTATTAAAAGAAGCATTAAAATACAAACATGAAAATACATTTACAAGTCTATGGCAAATCAATAACTACAATATAAATGACACTATAAAATAACTTAAGACATACAATACCTGTTACAATATTTAAACACACACACAAAAAAACATGTTCAAAAAGGCGACGGTATCCAAATATACAATAAAGCGCAACAGGCTTGGCTTTTAATTAATGTTGGCAGACATACATGTTAATGAGCCAAATTAAAAAAAAAAATTGTAAAGGCCTTGTGAGTGGTGAGCTGTTTAACCTCCACAGGTATTGCGTTCCATTCAGCGGCGCCCCTCACCGACCAGGCCGAGCGACTGAAAGCGGGGGACATCACAGTCCCCTCTGGCAGAGCCTCGAGTGACGCGCTCAGAGCTGTTGCTTTGGCTGATGAACTCTACCAGAGGAGCTGGGGCCAAATCATGTATTACTTTGTATATGAGACTCAGATCTGCAAATTTATGAAGACTGTCCCAGTTTAAAAGGCTGTACTTTTTTTTTTTAATTGTACAGTGATGATAGTGCCTTGTTTTTTTGTCCATGACTTTAATGGCTTGTTTGTATAATGTTTCCAAAGGTCTTTTTGCGCTCTGACTTGCCTGAGACCAACTTGTTAAGCAGTAGTTGAAGTGGCTAAAAATCATGGAATGTACAAAAATGATCGCAGCTTCGGTTGACATTTCATTTCCGATTGAGCGGAAATTTGCCAGATTAAACTTTATTTTTTTACATAATTTTTCAATACTAGTGCAAAATGCCCGTGTAAAATAATTTTTTTGTGTGTGTTTTTAGCAATTGTTGGTTTGGTGTGTTTGAGTGCTCATTGTTACAATTACACAGCAAAAGTTCAATGACATTTTTATTTGTGCATGGTAGAAAGCATACTGATACTGACATAATGATGCATTGGAGGATATATTTAGAGTGGATACAGATACATGCCCGTGAAAGATAGCGATAATGTTAAGCATGACAGTAATATATTTACATGGCCGTGAAAGATAGCGAAAATGTTAAGCGTACCAGCATTAAATAATATATTAAGAAGTAAAAACAGCTACGCTGTTGACTTCTTAATATCTATTTATAGATAGATAGATATTAAGAAGTAAACAGCGTAGGTTTAAAGAAACATATTAAACTTTTATGCAGTTAATCTGTTTTGCAGTTCCTGCCTCTGTTGTTTTCGGTTGCAAATTGCTGTTCACAGGCTTGCAGTGCTTTTGGCCGCATTTGTGCGCAAAAGCCGTGCCAAAAGTATAAGCGTGGAAAAATGAAAGTTTGAAGAATACAGATCCTATTTATTTTGCGGGCGATTTACACCTTTACAAATCTTCTCTTGCACATGCAAATTTAATTTACGCTTGCAATCTTATGTACGCTTTCACAAATCTTACCCTGTGCATGCGATTCTTGATGTCATCATTTTACCTTCATAGATTTGCTGTCACACGATCGGTAAGAGGATTACTATACTCGTTAAGCTCGTTAAAGCCTGCTATATTCTGTTGAATAGGCAGGGCAACTATTTACCATAGCATATTAAACATCACATAGTTGACATATACATGCTAACTTCAGCGCGCATGACACATAAAGTTAATAGCATTTACTACAAATGATGGCCGTGAAAGAGACTGCGAACGCATTAAATATAATATTAAGAAGTAAAGAGCGTAGCTGACTTGCAGATTCAGTTAACAAATGAATAAGCGCGACGATTCAGGGAGCAAATCTGCTTTCTTCGTCCCTCTGTCTCTGGTCCTGCGCTGTGCTCACTCAGTGTGCAGTGTGAGAGGGGGAGTGGCCAGCGGCTAGAGTGGCAAAAACCAATGTGTGCTTCTTTTAGCGATATATTTAGCGATATCTTTTGCATTTCTAATCCAAACAACGTCAAACTCGGCACTGCACTTACTCGTGCCCGTAGCAAGACACCTGTCAAGTTTGAGATCCATCGGACTAACGGTTCGAGAGATATGCGATTAACAGACAGACACACACACACACAGACAGACAGACGTTCCTGTAATTTATAGATAGATGGGCTTTAAAGGAGAGGTGTAAATCTATTACTAACCCACGATATTTGTATTGATTTACAATTTGTAGTTTTTCTCCAGCAACTATTATGTCAGGATTAGGTGAAGCTCTATTGGTTTTACTGAAAAACATACCTACAGTTTTCGAAATATTTAGCTGCAGGCAGTTCTCCTGTAACCAGGATGTAACAAAAGTCATTGCTTTAGTGAGATTATATGCAATAATGTCTTTAGAGCGACCATGAATAGAACACAAATAGAACAGTATCATCTGCATATATCAAACATTCAACTTCAGAACAAAGTAGGCTAACACAGTCTCATCCCAAGAAGTCATATAACTGACGTCTTGGGACGTCTTTTGACCATACGTCAATATCCGCCTTTTTAGGGTACCCTTAAACGTCGGTTTATGACGATCCTGGGACGTCATACAACTGACGCTTTACCTTTAACGTCAGTTAGGTGACGGGGTAGGTTTAGGGGTAGGTGACGGGGTAGGTTTAGGTCTGGGGTAGAGTTAGGATCCGATAACGTCATCTAACCGACGTTTAAGGGTACCCTAAAAAGGCGGATATTGACGTATGGTCAAAACACGTCCCAAGACGTCAGTTATATGACGTCTTGGGATGAGACTGCGCTGAGTAGGCAAGTCATTGATATAAAGGCTAAATAAGAGGGGGCCTAATGTTGAGACCTGAGGAACCCCGGTGGTAATGTACACAGCAATTGTAAATATATTTGAATGAGGCTATTTTCATTGCAAAAAAAAAAAAGAAAAGAAAAAGAAAAAGAAAAAGACTAGACCAGCATCAGTTTTCATGCTGGTCTACACAAGTTTTTATGAAAGCCCATTTCTGCTACATAAGACAAAAACTAAAATTAAAAGGTGAAATGTTTAGATAATAAGTCTATGATATAAAAGTCTATTTTAAATTTGTCATTATACATTTTTATGTAATAATTTTTATTACATACAAATTACATAATTTAAATAATTTATTATAATTATTATAATAAATACTATTATTTATTATAATATTGTATTTTTCTTATGTGGTGAAAATAGGCTTTTTATTCTGGTCAATGCTGATCTTTATTTTTTATTTTTTTATACTTTGTCTGTTTTTGTTCCACCAACGAAAATAGCTTAGTTTGACATGGTTCGTACAAAATAAAAAGACTTTATTTGTTTTGTTAGAACAATGTTAATGAAGAAATAGCTTTGTTCCCCAAAGTAATGTATTACTAATGTATTAATGTATACCGTTACGGCACCTGCCCATGCAAGCCGTGACCCCTTGATAGAATCCATGCCTGAACCTGACCAAAGTTCAAAGGTCAGCCAGCTGGTTGATAAATTGAGAAGGGGCAGCTAACAAAGGTTGCCACCTTGCACTTTTAAAGATCTCAATAGTTGGATCAATTAATATGGATTTTTCTCTATGTTAAGAGATTTGTCAATTGATTAGAAATGTATGTATTTCTGTCTTTTTTTTTTGTACTTTCTATTTATCAATTAATCACGGTTTCTACAAAAAAATTGCAGTACAGCTGTTTTGAACATTGATAATAAGAAATGTTTCTTGAACACCAAATCAGCATATTGATTTCTGAAGGATCATGTGACACTGAGGACTGGAGTAACAGCTTATAGTTTAAAATATATTTAAATAGAAAATAGTAACTTTATACCTTGGTGAGCACAATAGACTTATTTCAACAACATTAAAAAGTTTCTGACCACAAACTTGAAAGATTAGTACAAATAAATACAGTGCTAAATACTCTCTATCCCTGCATCAGTAACTAATAAAATGGATTCACCATTAGAGCAAGATCACTGAAATAGTACAAGAAAACACACACACACACACACCTCAGAATAGCCCCCCATTTGTTCCCATAGATGTGTGCGTGTATGTCATCTTGGTGCTTCAGTATTAGAGAGAGATTTTGCTGCAGGGGTGTGACAAGAGAGTGTAAACAGTTTTCCCCTTCATTTGCTTCGCTCTCTCTATTATCATTACAGTTGCATCGCTCCCAGGCTGATGATACTCAATTTTCATGATGGCGCTTTTAGAAAGCAGGCTCAAGTTGAATGAATTGAATAGCTGGGGTTGTGTGTAGATGTGATGACACCCAAATGATCCTGATAGTTAAATCACATTCAGTTATGTTGTTATGAGGTGGAAGGTGAACCCAGGCGCAGACAGGATGCAGTGACACGAAGTTTATTATTAACAGAAAACAGAGAAAACAAAACCCACGAGGGGGCAAACACTGGTAGGGAAAATAAAGACTAACAACACTAGACTAAGACAGAACAGTAAACTAGACAATAAACTCACAGCAGATACAAGACTAAGCTCTTTGACAAAACTCTTACAGGGTTGGATTGCACGGTATGAAACAACATCAAACAATGAACCGGCACAAGACAGCAAACACAAGGGGATTAAATAGGGAACACTAATGACGAGGACAGGTGAAACTGACTAGACAATAATGACAAGACGAGGGTAACAAGGGGGCGGAGTTACATAACGAGACAACACAAGCACATGGCCCAAACAACAGACCATGCGCTTGTACACAAAACATGGGTCTGTCATGATCCTGCCACAAGACTAGGAAAAAATCAAGGGCATGATGGCAGAATCATGACATATGTAACAAGTTGTTTTCTTGATGAAAAAGTGTTTGTCTGATTGTCACACTAATGTGAGTGTAATGGGGTTAAGGACTGGTGAGTTGAAAATCGGCTGGACGTGGTATGTGGAGTCATTCATGTTGCCTAACCAGCTTTGAAAATCAGTGACTAATGCTTTATACTGTATAAACACAGATACATGATTGTGGGAATAATAGTGAAAAGCAATGAATGATGTTCATATGTGTTCTCTCATTTGCCTCTTATTTGCGTATTGTCACCGGGTGAACAAACCGGGAACCAAAAAATGGTTGACTTGTTTCCAGTCTGTTTTTACCTGTCATGGCCGCCGATCATAACAAGCGCCAGCTGAAGCCATAGACAGTATAAGAAATGGACAGAGCCATCTCATTGGAACTCAGTTGAGACAGTTGAAGCCCATTTTTAGCGATTTCTGAGCACTTCCGTTCCTGCTGCGCAGACTCAAACCGACTCAAACTAAGCTTGATGACGTGAGCAACCTGTCTGACAGACGTTAATCTTCTAGTAGCTGTGCGTGAAAATTGCCAACGTTAATCTTGCAGAGACGGGGAACTTGAGCAAAGAGTTCTTTGGCGTGAGTGAGCAGGAGTAAGTATTCCGTTGCCTTTATGGACTCATTATCTATGGGCTTCTCCCTTGACGGGACGTCCCCCCGATTGCCTGCGAGCTTCTCCTCCTGTCTGTACGGTAATTTCTGTTTTTTACTAAAACTGTTTCTACGGGGCCATAATGTAACATAGAAGGTAATGGAGCCCTTTATACATTGTCGTGTTTCTTTAGAAATAAATAATGGACAAATGGAGTCTTTAAACGCCTCAGATGTAAAGTTATTCGCTGTCAAAGTGACGCCAAAATGAATGGGAGTCAATGGAAATGCTAACGCAAGTGAAGTTCTGCTACAACATGGCGGCACCCGGCTGGCTTCAACTTCCGGTCGATGGATTACCCCCTTGGCTGAAGCCCGTGAGTAGCGCTTCATTGAAGCATGTGCCGGGAAGGAAGGAGTATAAAGAGAGGGGCTCGACGCACAGGAAGGGGTGAAGAAATGTTCTGGCAGTAGGAAAGCTCCATAGGAGTGCTCAAGTGGATTGTAGCAGTGGCAGTGAGCAGCGGCGAGTGCAGGAAGCAGAGGTTTAAGACCTGATCGGTATTCCATGTTGAGTCCCCCGAAGACATGCTCATTAAGTGAGTCCTTTTAGAAACCACGAACAGCAACGCAACGAAGTAAGTGAGAAAGTCATACAGAGGAAGGAGAGTGACTGGCAGAAAAGAGTGGAAACCCGCTGCAGGATTCACGTGATTCACCGAGGAAAAGTTAAGTGCACCCCTTTATGATTCACCTCTTGGAGAAAAACACATGTGAAGATTGACATCACCAGTGTACGACTAACCTGTGTTTGTGGGCAGAGTGTGTTATCCTGTTGACAGTAACAGTAGCGGCTGGGAAGATCGCTGAATCCATGTTTATTTTCTGAGTCCAATATTCTGTGGTTCATACATCCTATGAAGAAAAGAGAAACGAGTTGATTAATCGCTGTGAAGATAGAGTGAGTTTGCAGTGTCTAAAAGAGTGAATTAAACACGTGTGGAGATTTACAAGAGTGATTTATGCACGAGTGTGGTGAGATCAAACAACTGTCTTCTCTGAGTTTCTGACGGATGAAATTGACCCATAACTTTGAAGATTCTTTCGAATTGATCTGTCCCCTCAGCTGTGTCCTGGTCCCTGAGATCGTGTGCAGGGTGCAGGGGAGAAAAGCTCAACACACCTTTAAAGCCACTGTCTGTCCCACGAGCTGATTCAACGAGTCTGACAACGAGAAAAGCCACTGTCTGTCCCACGAGCGGATTCAACGAGTCTGACGACGAGAAAAGCCACTGCCTGTTCCTGCTTTTATTCTTTTATAAATTTAATAAATACTTACCTTTTTAACTTACCTTGGTTGTCTGCCTCTGGTGTCTGCTCCTCCGGAGTGTGGTAAATAACCCTTGGCCTTAACATCGGTGACAGTATCTTTTCCCTTTTTTACATCTTGTTGAGATTCTATAGTTTATTTGGTCACACTTTAGATTAGGGTCCAATTCTCACTATCAACTAAATATTAACTATGACTTTTGCCTCAATAAACTCCTAATTACTGCTTATCGACAGTTAGTAAGGTAGTTGTTAAGTTTAGGTATTGGGTAGGATTAAGGGATGTAGAATATGGTCATGCAGAATAAGGCATTAATATGTGCTTTATAAGTACTAGTAAAAACAGCTAATATCCTAGTAATATGCATGCTAATAAGCAACTAGTTAGTAGTAAGAATTGAGCCCTAAACTAAAGTGTTACTGTTTATTTATTTTAAGGCTGTATGACTGTTGTTTTATGCAGATGAAATACAAATGCTTAAACATTAAATAGGCCTACTTGACATTCCTTTAAAAGATTAGCAAACTTGCACCTTCAAAAATTGTGGACTTAAAACCAGGAGTTAGACAAATGACACAAATTGAATGCCCTATCAAATATAATATATATTGAATTTCACTAGTTCGCCGGCCCATTCAGCCTTAAAGTAAACTAACTTGGCTTGCTGTCCTTGGAGGAGGCTCGAACCCAGGGCTCGGCTTGAGCTCCGAGTCTGGTCTCGCTGAACCTGTACCTGACTACTTACCTGTGCATTGAACTGTCCCGTCCTTTGTCTTCATCAGTCTTTCAGTGTGTCATCGTCTGCCCGTCTTCAGCCCACCAGCCACTTCTCTTCGCTATCTGCAACAAGATAAGACTTATCATTCACATGCCTGTTTCACCATCACGATCTGCAATCCAGAGAATCACCTGATAACTTCATTATTCCATAAACTGTTCAGACATACCTGTGTTTGCAATCTTCTGACAAAGACATTTATCTAAAATGTCTGAAAAGGTGAAATCAATGACTTTATTGACAATGTCAGATCATATTCAAAATATATTATAGACTCTGAGAAAATAGGCCACAATATAGGCTACTGTGTTAATATGAAGAAATTTTACGGGGTTTTTTTACAAGTGAATTTCGCATTGCATTGTGTTGTGTTTTAGGGTTAAAGGAAATTTCCGTAAACTTAACAGATAACGCTCTGGCAGACATTTGCAGTACCTTTTCTGTTTTTCTATAAATTTTTCTCTTGCAGTGTAAATAGATAAGATTAATAATAAAGTTTATAGATAAGATTAGAAAATGAGAGAATATCCCAATCATAAGAGAAATTTTTCTTGTAATCCACATCAAACCCTCCCTTATCTGTGCAGATTTACTCAAGATATTGCTTTCATTATTTAAAAAAAACAAACAAAATACTTTACAATTCTAAAACGTATGTGTACACTCAGACACCGATCTGGATTCCGGCACAGCCTGTGTGGTGAGCAAAGAAAGAAAGGTATTCTGAGGTGATCTGGGGTTAAACTCAGTTTCAGCATGGAGCCATATTATCCGTCAGAGCCCAACAGGCCTCGGCGCACAGAGGCGGCGTTCTTCTGTCCTCCTGAGGGAGGGAAGCAATTTGTCATCGAGGAAATTTTTGGCATGGCCAGGGAATGAGACATTTCTCTTCTGAATGTTATTATAGCATTAAACAGAGATAGAAAATGAGTTCAAAGAGTGTGGAAAGCTAGGTGACTGAGAAAGAAATTTCCTCTCTGCATTTTGAGAATTCCTCTCACCCAGTATAAGATCAGATCAGTAGAGTGGGGCCACGTGTAACTGCATGCATGAAGAATGGATTAATGAGCAAGGTTCTGATAACACTCACGATTCTTGTTTTACATGAATACTGATGTTGTGCATATACAGTAATATCAAGCACATTCAAATGATGATGTTTTGAATTTACGTTGTTCCTGCTGTTTGGAAATGAAAGGAGTGCTAAAGTCTAGAATTGTTGCTGCTGAAATCTATAGGCCTATGTATAGGAATCAATCATCATCCAAATCAATTTGGAGAATTAAACGGACTAAAGGCTGGAAAAGAATTACAATGTTCTTTCTTGGTAGATTGGCAACTGCAGATGAATTTACACCTTTGTGGTATAGGGGAGTTTTCCACAATGAGCTTTTATAGAATGGCATATGCTAATCTGTTTTTCTTGTATTGTCAGGTTTTAATAATAAGAGGAATGTTTTTGGTGTGTATATGCACATTCATTTTTTAGGCCAGATATGTGAAAAGATATGAGAGAATCTTGGAGCTAATGGCACACACCTCAGCTTTTATTCCCAATAACAACAGAAAAACAAAATGTACATGTTTTGCACCATTTGTCTTTCCGGCACTTTTCCAGCTGTGCGCATATGTCGTGTATGCTACATACATGCTCTAGTTGGTCGATTCCACTGCAGGGGCTTATGAGGTGCTGTGAATGATTCACGTGTAGCATGCTGTGTTCATTAAGATGCATGCGCTTGATGAATGGGGAAGCAACCACGAAAATGAATGAGTGCAGGGAATGTGAACTTGAGCCTAGATTGGTGCATTGCAGCTGATTAGTGAGATCAGTCTGTGTTGAAGACGCAAAGCTGGCGTGTGGAAGTGAAAATTCACAAATGGCCATAAAGCACACCATGAGGCTTTCCTCAATTTAAAAGCCTAAAGTAAGACACACTTGTACAATCCGTCCAAAGCACTGGAGCTAAAGAGGCCATTAGCACTTTAATTAGGTTGCACATCTTTGTCTATCAAACACGCACTCCTCCACAAAAATGTCTTTAGATAACCAACATACGCTGCAGTCCATATCCTATCAAGTGGTCATAAGTAGATGAATGTGTTTCAAGGTGGCATGAAAATTAAAAGTAATTTTTAAACTGGCAGTTAATTTAGCATGCCAGTCTGAATTACCAAGCTTATAGGCTTCTTAACTGCATTAGTGCTGAAGATAATGAGTTCATAATGAGAGTGCTGTGTTCTGCTATTTACCTGTATTCTTCTTACTGTTTTATTTTATGTATGCTTATTTTATTATTGTAGTATCTTTTATTGTCATGTGACTGTCACAGGATGAGCATGAAGAAGATGGATGAAGACAAATACAAATAAAACAAAAAGGCAGACAGGCATAACAGTGTGCATAACATAGCATACACAAACAGACCGAAGACATTCAGATGCAAGAGAGTCTATTGTATAGACTGAAGACTGAAACAGAGGAACTAAATACACAGAGATGATGAAATAAATATATAAACAGGTGTGATGATTAGATGAGTGTGTACAGGTGTGAGCCAGGAGGGATTATGGGGAATGTAGAGTCTAGTGCGCTGTGGTGACTTAGGATTGTGACAGTGACTTTCTGGAATACTTGATTCTGATTGGTCCATCATATTTGCTAATATGCTTATCCGGGTTCCTGAAACCCCCCATGCGTACACAAAACAAAACAGCATGAAGACAAAGATTATAAGTAATATAATACATATTGCTGTTCTGTTTGACTTTAGAAACCCCAGGCGTAATAGCAGTTCTTCTTTTCACATGAGAAATATGGTTGGATGCCTCCATTATAAGCATGATTTTTTTTTAATAACTCTAAATTTGTCCCAAGGGCTTTTTTTATACAGATCTGTCTGCTGTCATCTGCTATTTTCTGCCTTTCTTTCTTTTTATATTAATGAAGGAAGAAGGAGACTGTGGCGTGTTCCCCTTTTGTCTCTATATTTAATGAAGTGTTCTTTTAGGCTAAGCATGTGTTATTTCATTCCCTAAATGCACAATTAAGCTGAGTTTTGTGGCGTATGGTGCTATTCTTAGCATTGACCTTTGTATTGGTCTCTGGCTTTTGAGGAGGAATATCAAATATGCTGACTGCACTAAAACGTACGTGGGATGACTTCATTCATAATCAGACAGCATGAATTCCATGAGGCTCTCCACAGATTATGTCTTTTATTCTTTTCATCTGCTGGTGTACTTAGTGTCAGTCATGTTTTTCTTTCCACTGTTCAATTTTCAGTCACTTTGCATAACCTCATACTATTTGTCAGGTATTCACTTTGTATTTTATTTATACAAGACATTAAATGTTACATTAGATGATCATGGGTGTTCGATTCATTCAGGTGTCAGATGGACAAAGTGAGTCAGCATAAACTTTGTCCTCGTTTATCTTTTCAGAGATTTGACTCTGTGACTTTTTTTTTAGTCAATTATAATAATCAGTTAATAATCATTTTATATATTTAGCTCTGTTCTTTAACCAGCCAATCAACTTGTGGGACACAATTTGAGAACCACTCATCTAGAGAGACAATGACAGGAAAGATACAGGTAATATCGTTACTTTGTTTTGTTCCGTTGTATTATGTTTGCTTAAAAATGTAAGGACCCATTTTAAAGACCTGCAGAGTAGGAGCAACTTCATCTATAAAACGTTTTTTATTTATTTTATGTATTAAGGGATGTCAGGACACCAATTGCAACATGTTCCTGATCAACATCTATGTTGATCCTGGAACAACTTTCCAATCAACCAATCAGATTTGAGGGACAAGTTTACAGTTTATGTCTAATGTAGGCATTCAACCAGGGTTAGGTGCTTCTACATCGGTGTTATTTCACTTAATTTAACATAATTTATGGGTAGGGTTAGGTTTAGTGGTATAGGGACATGGTTAGGATTACATTTTCGGATGAAATCAGTGTAACCGCGGTGACTCGCGAAGCCAAGCGTTGTGTATGGCCGGCAACACCAGTTGAGATACTTTTACTCTGCGTTGTGACTTTGTGGAATCAGACACGGTACAGCAGGCGGCAGTTCACTGGAAGCGTTTATTCATCCCAGATATAAACACAAATAAAATCAGCCTTTTTAAGTGAATTGCCCCTGTTCTCTCTCTTCAATGCAGTTAATGCAAAAGGGGAAAATATTAGCACGAAACAAACTGAGTAAAGAAAAACAAATATATTACACAAGAAAATAATACAACAGAGAAAACATACCTGATATAAAGCCTCTTTGAGTGAATTGCCCTTGTTCTCTCTTTACATTAAATATGATGTACACATCACCATGTGCTCTCATTTACCCATATGTATGCCAAAGACAAAAATATAACTCAAAAAGGATAAAATTACAAAAAGAATCACACAGGTAAGTAAAATAACATTACACACATGAATTGGAGTGGAAAATATAGACATAAAAGCAATAATTACAATAAAAATTAAATAAGATTATTAGGAGTCAGAGAAGCAAAGCTGTTAACAATACAAAAGGGAAGAGGAGGAGACAGAACAGGAAATGATGTTGGTTCGTGACATCACAACAATTAAAGAGGAAAGCACTCAGACAGGTATCAGTATATTTAAATGAACAATTTTGAGTGAATTATAGACAATACATGTATTTAACAGTATAGTTTTTATACCTGTTACATCAGGACGTGCATTAAAGGGTTAGTTCACCCAAAATGAAATTTCTGTCATGAATTACTCGCCCTCATGTCATTACAAACCCGTAAGACATTTGTTCATCTTCAGAACACAAATGATTATATTTTTGATGAAATCAGAGAGCTTTCTGAACTAGCCATAAGCAGCAACGTCATTGCAACTTTCAAGTCTCCTATACGCTGTTCAGGTAGTAAACACAGAGCAGCGCTACGGGGGTCTACGTCAGAACACCAGCTCATTATTGGCCAGCTCCTGCGTCAGCAGCACACGCACTCTCACGTGAACAGCGTCAGCCAATAATGAGCCGGCGTCCTGACGTAGACCCCCCGTAGCGCTGCTCTGTTTACTACGTGATCAGCGTAGCAGCGTAGAAGACAAAGGTCTTACGGGTTTGGAACGACAGAGATTACATTTTTTTGCTGAACTAACCCTTTAAATTATATCAGGACAACCAAACATTAAACTTAATTTCAGCATTCTCATGTTCTTTCAAACCTGTATGGCTTTCTTTCTTTTGTGGAACACAGAAGAATATATTTTTGAAGAACTGTTTCTCCATAAAAAATTCTGTGTTGTCCCAAACAACATTGAACCCCATTGGCTTTCATTGTATGTCATGATACTGAAAAATTCTTCAAAATATAATTGTGTGTTACACAGAACAGAAGCCATAAAGGTTTGGAATGACATGAACATGAGTAAATGATGACATACTTTTCATTTTAGGATGAACTTTCATGCATCTAACTAGCCAAATAAAGTGACTTGTCAAAATAACCAAGCAAAAATTGACATGAGCTTCAGCAAATATTTATTCAAGCTTACAAATGCCCCTAAAATTACCCTTGTTTTATTGTTTGTTTCTTTGGCTCACATAGTGTTTTAACAGTTCCATGGAAAAGAAATCGCCACATAGATTTTCCTGCTGAGTATAAGGAACCATTATATCCTGTCTACACCCTAGAGTTTCCTGTCAGATCTCCACTGTTCTGTTGACGTTGACAGAGTTTTCTCATGGTGTCATGCCAGAACTAGGTTTGGTTTGCTTGACCAGTGCATTTCTGTCAGTTTATCAGAGTTTAATGTCCAGTGAGAAAAGGTCTTCATCACTTCAGTATAGAGTTTGATGTTTTAATCTAATATAAATATAAATATTGAATGCCAGTTTGATTTGAGTATGTAACATATATTCGTTTAATTTCAAGATCCTGTTTTAATTAGCATTTTAATTTTCTTACATATGTAAATATTGAAATGGTTGTCAGTAAAACAGATCATCTTCAGTGTGTAATACTGTAATTGAATGGTGAGACTGTAAATTAGTCAAACATTGAAATGTTGCCTATAAACTATATAAGGACCTTCCTGTCAAAGGTTCGGCAAAGGTCACTTGTGATTAGAAAAGCTCCTGTGATCAATACTTCTGATTAAACGCAGCCACAGTAAGCATTTTTGGGGTGATTTAGACAATCAGCTCTGCATTTAACTAAAGAGAAACACCTCATCATTATTGACTGACTCTTTAGAGATATTTGGCCATTATGGGTCTTCTGAGCTTGTCATGAGTTTTTAGGGCCGTAGTTCTCGCTTGGTCAGGCTCAGGCCTCTCCCCCTTAACCCTTTAAAAACATTTAAAAATATAACAGTAAGGGAGAATAATACATCAGAACGTAACTTTCAATTGAAAAAAAAACAAAAAAATTAAATATTTCAGTGATGCTGCACAGAGCTCTTTTGACAGCGCCTCACAACCTCAGCTTCTTGTACATCGTCTCGCTGGAATATGGCAGCGAAGCGGGGCGTTCACAATAGCAGCTTGTGATTCCGTCTGCGGAAGAGGTGCAACGGCTGACCCCCACCCCAAGCTGTACCTGTGCGCCCCTTTGAGAACCAGGGTATGAGGTAATTCTGTACTCAGCTGTGGCCACGGTTGCAGATATTTGTGAACTTTCTCGATTTGCTTTCATATGCAGTTTGGGTCACACCATGAGCAAATATTATTTTTTTCATCTGTAATATGGATGAATGTGACAGCTGTTGCTAAGCACATTTTTTCATATTTTCAGCAACACTCACTGGTTATGTAGGTGTTTCAAGTCTTGTCAACACACTGGTGACCTTCTCCATCTACATTCTTATTCTCTGGTGTCACAGAAACTGTTGCCGGGCAACAGAGGTGCAGTGTGCCTCTCTAAAAACAATGCTGGACTTTATCCAGTCCCCCAAATCCTGGCTGACTCTTGCACTGCCCGATGAAAATGAAACCTTTTGCTGAGCCCACCCCCCTTCTACCTCTGAAAAAGAGGAAGAGAGAGGGCTTCCTGCTCCGGAGTAGTGAAAGTCTCCTTTCTGTCCCCCCAGGTATGTGCTAATGGGGCTCTCTGACATTAGAGCCCATTCATGTGCTGTACAATAGCTGCAAGGATCTTCTGAGAATGGACAGATTTTGAGATATATATTTTAGTCTGATGATCTTTCATATCTTTGTTAAAGAAATCAGATAATACTTTACAATAAGGCTTAATAATTAATAAGGATTATTTAATACATTAGGTATCATGAACAATAGTTTTCCTCAAAATGTTTCTACATATATGAATAGCTACACTATTGTTAAAAAGTTTGGGGTTATTTTTTGGAAAGTCTCATACTCATCAATGCTGCATTTATTTAATCAAAAAATATCGTAAAAACAGTAATACTGTAAAATATTACAATTTAAAATATTTTATATTTTAATATAATGTATAATGCAATTTATCTGTTTAATGGCAAAGCTGAATTTTCATTAGCCGTTACTCCAGTCTTCAGTGTCACACAATATGTAATATGCTGATTTGCTGCTCAAGAAATATTTCTTATTATTATCAATGTTGAAACAGTTGTGGTGTATTTTTACGTAAAACAATGATTAATTTTTTTTACAGGATGCTTGCTATTTTTTTTTTGAAAACATGATAAATCCCCCCCCACAATTGATTAAAAAGAAATAAATTTAATTACTATAATTTTTTTTTTTTACAAATGTCTTGACTGTCTCCTTTGATCAATTTAATGTATTCTTGCTGAATAAAAGTATTAATTTCTTTCCAAAAACATATCTAATGCATACCGTTAACAAAATGAAATCAAGTGCACTTAAATCTAATGTAAAAAAACGACAACAACATATTGCTCTGTTTTGATTAAATAAGTTTATTTTGATCAGTTACATATAGGGTGTATATCCCCGTGGGAGCATCACAGTAAACGTCCTAGATACTTTTCTTCTTTATAATCACACTTGCTCTAAAAAATAAAATCACCTTTTAGTTTCTGCTTGACATCAGAAATAGGTCAATTTTTACAGAATTCTTGTATGACAAGAAAATGTGCAATCTGAAATACTCAATTCTCACGATTCAGCAATTAAAACGATCTCATAAAACTGCTCATTAGCATCGGGTTTTGTTGATAAAATGAACTTGGCCTTACAAATATTAAGCCAGTCGTTCATCCGATCTAGATCACCGTGAGCGCTGCCTTTCAACAAACAAATAAACTAGTCATATAATCAGCATGTAAAATAACTTTGAAAAGCTATAGCCAGGCAGTGAATGGAGAATAATCCCTCAAAGCTAGCACTTAAAATGCCAGTGTAGAACTATTGGATTAGACAGTAAGAGAAAACCCCCTGATCAGCACATTATTCACACACTCAGTTGCTTGTGCAAAATAAATCAATTATCAGTTCATTGGTCTAACAAACATGTTGGTACACAATACATGTCCTTTTAAGAGTAAATCATGCTGTATGTTTGTGTGAACCAGTAAAATAATCGGCTCCTGTGAAAACACAGTTCTCTGAGATGAACAACTGAGAGATTCTTCAAATGGTGATGAGGAATTTTCAAAGAAAATTAAACAAAAACGAAACTGTACATAATATCTATGACAATATTTTTCCCTTATACCATCTTATCAGCAAGGGTAGCAAACAAAAACATAATAATAAATACATTGCATCAAAGCCGTTTACAATATATTAAAATCGCTGCATAATAGTTTATCTTTATAGTGTTTATATATATATATAACTCATATTTGTAAAAAGAAAGAAAATGACATCAGTAAAAGAATAATAACAACAGTAATAATACAAAAGCTTCATTAAGATAAATTTGCATGTGTAAACACATTGGATTGGACAGAATCACATTCAAAGGCTTTTCACCTGGCATGATGAAAACTAAGAGGATATGACTGGCAAACAGGGACGGTAATTTCACATGACATGTTAAGTCAGACCTTCAAATACACAGATTAGCTTTTTTCCCCACTTCAATATATAGACAAGGTGCTTTTTTCAAGATTGGAAAAAGCATCCGCTTCTCTTTGAGAACAGATTTACACCTGAACGGCTTCAGATACAGACGGATTTGGTAACACCAGGTTCAAGAAAAGTGACAGTGGTGTGTGTGTGTGTGTGTGTGTGTGTGTGTGTGTGTGCGTGCTGAGTGAATCTTGCTAAATATGAGAATATACAAATTATTGCCACTGTGAAAGCTTTCATTTTTTGTTAACCTTCTTTTAAATTGCATATATTACAAACTATATTCTTAAGTAAAACCACACAGGCCAATAACAGCGAAAACTGATATTTTCTCCAATTGTATTTCTTCATATCCAAGACTACTCAGTGAAAAGCAAAGTGCTTTTCTTAGCATATGCAACATATTCAAATATCTGATTTCTGCTAAAAGAAACTTCCACAAAATTCACAGAATCGACAAAAAAGCAATCCAGACTTAGCTTAACCCCAGAGTTAGATTTCTCCCTTTTTGAAAACGGATGGATTGCAGAGTTGGTAATTAACTTGGCTGCGATACACTATCATCCTGTCTCTCTCTTCTTTTCCAGTAAAGGGATATGTAAAACCAAATGAGCAAGGTAAGCCAACATACAAAGACTTTCATTCTTATAGACTGAGCTTGTGAATCTTATCCACAGTTAAAATGAAGGTTTGCCTGTCTGGATGGGTAACCCGGCACTGCGGACGGAATTCCGCACTGAAAAACACTAGATAAGTGACGATAACCTTGGCTTTGTTCACTTACTTTTTTTTCTTTTTTTTTTACATTTCTGCTCCCCTCTTGGGCATTCTATGCGATTTATCCTGGCAGACTGTTCAGTAAAGTTCAGTATGAAAGCATTTACATTTTGTTTCTTCATTATAAAAAGTTATTTACAATCCAGTGTCCCTTTCGGCTATAGTTTACGAAGTCCCTCCAGTTTCAGTTGTAAAAACACACAGTCAGAGCAAGAAGAGAAAAGATAATGATCGATGTGTCATGCGTGGCTGCATGATGTCACTGGCACTGCATTAAAATGGTAAGTGCTAAGAAAAAGAACGGAAAATTCATTTCATAATAAGCAAAGAAAAGAATCTTTATAAAAGAAAAGTGACCGGGGACCAGACCAGTGCCTCTGCCAGATTTCTTAAGGCAGGACTCAACGCGTAGTTTTTGTTGGGATGTGAGTGATTCCTTCAGTTCTGTATTTACTGATTTTTGGGGGGATTTTTGGCGTATTGGTGAGCCCCTGTTAGCTGTGAGCATCATTGGTACTGGTCCCCATTAGGAATGTGATGTTATGGCACTTGGTGCAGATCGACAGGCAGCGTGACAGGACGGGAGTGTGTGTCCGTGCTGTGTTCAGTAGTATGGCACAGAGCGCGCTAGCGCACCCTCATCTAAACACCCACCGGAGCCCACATGGCTCTTTATATACATCATTAATAGCTGCACACCAGCTGCTGATTGGCTGACCTCTTGCCAGCTGAAGGTTTACCGGGGCAAGCAAGGTGCGACTCGAATTCAGAATGGCCTTCACAGAATGGAGCGAAAAAGCAGAGATGACGATGATAGCGGTAATCTTAGAGTATGCTGAGTGTGCATATAGAAAGTTAGCTGCAAGTTTTATTCCTTCTGTTTTTCCCTCCACCTTCCCATATTTTCATTCCACTTTTTCTTCATTGCAGCAGCGGATTCTCATTTGGTAACCTGAGGGAATGAAAAAGAGAAAGAGGTGTCAGTCTCTGGCTGTTCGTAGTTGTTGAATAAAATTTGGAGCAATAACATCCTAGTCTCTGGGTTCCCTACAGGATGTTTCATTTTAATTATTATAACTCAGCACCCAGTGAGCCATCTGTCTGGTGCTGCTGGTGAGGTAAACAACCCCCCCCCCCCACACACACACACACACACACACACACACACTACAACCAGAGCTTCTTCTCAGCTCTGTAAGCTTCACACAGCTGCCCCACTGACACCCCAATATGTGTCTGTCACAAACTTGACAATTATTTATTTAGTCTCAATTTATTATGGTAGCATGAGGAAATGCAGAGAACAGAACTCTAAGATGATATTTGGCTGATGCAACGTAACAATTTTTAAAAAATACTAGAGTATTATGCTTAGATAATCACATCACTGATGTTTACAGAGCATCCAGGGTCCTGCTTGGGATTTGTCTATCATTATGCCACAAATAATCTGGCCTAGAAGCTCCTCTACTGTTAAACAAATCATTGTTTTTACTGTATTATTCTTCTTTTTTTTTATATATATACTTTTAAACAGTATTGCACATAACTCTCAGTTCATTTTGAATAGATTATGTATTAAGGAAATCCAACCATGTTAAACTCTGCCTAAAGGGTGAATGGTTGAAAGACATATCTGGTTTTGTTATTAGTGATTAGCAGATGTTCTCTAAAAGGAAAGACAAGCTTTTTATTGAAAAGACTCTCCATTTTGTTGTATCATCTACTATCTGTCCACTAGATTTAAGCACACTATGCAAGATCTCTTAAGTGTTTAGCACATCCTCCATCTGCTATATAATCCAAGGGCAATGGTCCATTTCTTTCTCTTTCATCTCTCATTTGCTCTCTCTACTATCTTCTCTTTACATTGGTTGCAGGCCCTTCCTGTCTGAAATCTTCTGCCTTCATCAAGGCTAATGTCACAATAGTGATTTTTCCCGTACTCCCACTCCAGCTGTCACATCACCGTGCCTCCTCGTAATTCCTTTTCTAATAACGCGTGTGTGGGTGTCCGTCTGTTATGTAACTCTGCGGTTCCCTCTCCACTTTGTGCTTTGACCCCTATTGATTAGAGAACTTTTCCCATTTATATAAGTGACTGAGGCAATATGTCTTGTCATCACATGCTCATTTATGCTAATGTATGTGCCTCTGACAGGCTAACCCTCAGGGCCATGGTTTGCGCTTCGTCCAACCAGAGATATCTTATTGATTTCCTGTTAAACTTCAGCCTGTTTAAGCTGTTAACCTAATAAGGAGCAGTAGTTTTGCTAATTAGAATGTGGAGGGTGTAGTAGAAGAGTAGGACAACTAACTTGGGACAGCCTGTCTGCATTACAAAAATACATTACCACATTTAACGGTCACAATCCGCCCTCTCAATCGAATATTTGGGGCACTAGTTATTTTTAGTGTACTGCTCCCACTCACATTGTCCTCCACCTAAAAAACTGGCAACCAGAGAAACCTTTTTCCCGATGTTGTTTTCTTTCTCTTTCTTTTGATGCCTTGCCGTTCTTTTAGGGCATACAAAATCATGGTAATTATACAAACAGGCTCATAACAGTGTGTGAGAGGCTGATAAGAGAAAGAGGGGAAAGGGGCAGGAACAGAGGTTTGAAGAGGAGCCAAATTTGAGATTATTAACTGATTAAAATAACCTCACCCAGTCTATTCTATTCTATTCTATTCTATTCTATTCTATTCTATTCTATTCTATTCTATTCTATTCTATTCTATTCTATTCTATTCTATTCTATTTGTTGGAGGCTTGCAGGAATTTGAGGTCTTACCTTAACTGTGGACGGCGGCCGGGAAAGCTGGTTTACTCTGCTGGAAAATTAAAGGGAAAAAAGAAACAGAATAATGAGGGAAAGATTGAGTAGATATTTGTGCAATGTTTTTCATAATTGTACACTCACATGAGCAGGATCTCACATGAACAAAATATCTTCATTTGTGTTTCGGAAGATGAACAAAAGTCTTATGGGTTTGGAATGACATGAGTGTGAGTAATTTTATTTTTGGGTGAACTAACCCTTTAATGTACTTCGTAGGGTTGTCAAAGTTAACATGGTAACTATGATTGGATATTTTGATTTCTAAAAATTGGTTGGAAATACTTTTTTTTCAGTCCTGTTAAACGATATCCTAATACTGCTTACTTGTAACTTCTTTCACTCTATTGGAAATCTCAATGGGGACACTTCATGGCAGTGTGATTGTCTTCCCTACAGGCTGCATGTGCTTTAACACACAGTTCAGGGATGCTTATATCTTCAGTACATCCCCATGGACACTATGCCAACTGACGCCAGGCAGCAAAAGATATGAGACAAATGCATGTGTTTGTATTTTGTATGGCTGCCTATGTGCACGGTGTTTTCCCCTGCGCTATAAATGGCTCCCCCTCAGCCCAAAACAGCTAACAACCTAGAAATAAAGTACTCTTCAAGCTCAATATATATTCCTCCGTTCCAGTGAACGCCTTTCATTTTGTATGTTGCATCTATAAATAGAGGAAGACAAACGAGTATGCTACATTGAAGTAACAAGATATTTATGAATAAAGAACTACTGAGCCTGAAACAGCACAGTTAAAATGCTATTTTTAGGCTCGATTGAACCTCGTGATGATGATGCAATGCTTATGAAAAACAGTGAGAAGGGTGTTATGCAAGAGTATTGGTTGGAAATGTTTAATGAATAAATGCACAGGCTCATGACGGCTGGATATAAGAATATTATGCTGCATCCACAAACATAAGTGCTTTAATCTGTAGCTTCTGCTTTTACATGGCATATATAGCTGCAAATGCAATTCAGTGGCTATTTTAAACCATAATGGCTACATAAGGTGTGGTAAAACTCCTGTATAATCTACAATCCACTGTGGGAGTCAACTGCTTTGAATGTCTTTAAGGATACACCTTCACTTGCTATATTTACTCTAGAATAAATATGATAAAAAAAAAAAAAAAAAAATCACCTTTAAATTTAAACTTAAAAGTTACGATTTTTTGTCATTTATTTTACATCTGAAGTGATGTTTTTAGTTTTAGAATGTTAAAATACTTTCCTTTATCCTATTTTAATATGCAGGGATAAGTATAAGTAAGTCATTTATAGGTTTATTTCCCTGAAAAAAACACTGTGGTGCTTCAAAACATTGCTCTGTTTATTTGAGCGTCCGACCAGTAAGATTGGCTCAACCAATTGTGTGAGTTTTGGGCAGAGATATCTGTTTGACTGACCAACAGCAAAAGTAAGAAGTGTTTAGGGAAACCTACATAGAAAAGTGTCAGTTATATAGGCTATTATTCTGTTTGATGCTACACTTTTGAACATGGTCACTGCATTTTTAGTTGAGATTTATTCATCGTTAAGATTGATTTATTCAAGACCTGTATCTCTGGTTTCAAGTACACTATTTGTATTCCACTACTTATGATATATAGCAGGTAAAAGAACATTAAATAATCTTGTTGAGTAGCTCCTTGTGGAAGATGACTATAATGATTAATCTGCCTGTTGTAATAGATGGCGAGACAAGAAGAAAAGTCAACCTCCTTAGCCGTCTCTAAGACCTATCGTGGGAAGATCTTCCGCAGAAACCCAACATACCACCCTGCCTAAAAATGTCCTCAAGCAGACAGGAAGGAAGTCATTTTTGAGTGGCAACACACACAGGAAATCCACTTGATAAAAGACGGCCGCAAAAAAGGAAAGTGAGTCGCAAAGTTTGAGTATCATGTTTGTCTTTACCTTTTAAGGGAATGGGACTCTTCCATGACCAAACCAGCTAATGTTTATAATAAAGGTCTGTTTTAAAATGTCTATGTGTAAATATACATAGGGCATATATACTATAAACATATAGTGTCTCATAATGGCTTATGTATGACATGTTAAAATGCAATTACATGTCTGGGTTGCTTGAATGGCAGAAGACAACTTTGAGGTTTATTTGATGTTCAGTTCCTCTCATGTCGCCATGACTGTTTTTACTGGACAAAGGCTTGCAAACACTTCCTCTAAATGCTATATTCATAAACTTGCTTAGCTTGTCTTGGCCCAATGCTGGTGTACTGAAATAACATATATATTGAAATTTCTCTTATAACGGGTTTTAATGATTTGAGTAAGGGAAGCAATTGATCTTCTAAAGGTCATCTGTAGTCCATGTGATGTGTCATTTCCCCCTTGGCAAATCACTTATGCAGAGTGTCTTTGTTTGAGAATACATCTAGATCTCTGTCCATCTATCCAGCTCGTTCATCCTCACGAATTAACTATCCACCTGAGGCTATTCACCAGGCACACAAAAATGGCCAAGGCTACCAAAATCACCATGGCAACCGCTATTCTCCGGATTGTCATTGTCAGTGGAGGAAATGAGAAATGATAGTCCCATTTAGGAATGTAAAGTGAGGACCCTTGAAACGGAAGCACCTCGATGTCATTAGAACAATGATTTAAAAGATTAGACTGAATTACTGTTAGCTATCAAGGTTATGAGGCTTAGGCACTCACTGTTTCTCGGCTTTGTCACGATCGTCGAGGAAGAACAGGGCGGTGGCGAGGAAGAAAATCCCCCCCAGAACGATGACAAATGGACAGAGCATGAGGGCATATCCCAAGCTCAGGAACTGCCATAAAGCTGACGTAGCGTAGCTCTGCTGCAGGGAGTCTGATATCTGTAGGAACACATAGAGACACAAACAAAAGAGAACTCATTAGCAAACAAAGGAAAAGTCTGCTGTGAGCCATCAGCGACATTAATGCAATAATTAACTTCCTAATATTGTCTTCAAGAGCTGTGCTGTCAATCAGTTACTGGGTGAACACTTAATCCTTGTGTTAACATGTCTTAAGCTATTGGAATCTGTTCAATAGTAAGTCAATAAATCTATAAAAAGACAATTATAATTAATTAAACTATTGATTCAGTCAAGGAGGCATTTTGTTTATGTTTCAATTTATCATAATCTAATTACATTTTATGCTGCTTGTTCCCTCAAGATTCACTCAGTCTGTAGTCAGCAACTGTTTCTTAATGTTAAAGACCACATGACATATTTCCTATGTAATATTAGAGAGGGATATTGTCATTGCATTTGATTGTAAAGAAATAGTAAAAATAGTGTAGTGCAGGATGAATGAGTCAGGAATATTTTTGTTCCATTTTCCTGGAAGATCATTTTAATCATTCTGCTAAAAATTAATTTAGTCAACTCCTATGAGCAAACTAGCATATGGACTAAAGAACACAAAACTCAACTTTAGGACAAAACCCACTATTTTATAACATAAAACATTTATACCATTTTATACATAATTTTATAACCTTCTATGTAAAGCGCTTTGAGTACCCAAAAAAGCGCTATATAAATGTAACAAATTGTCATTATTATTATAACTAACAGACCTGTGAACAAAAACCAAAGGGATGTTTCTAGTGCTAATGCTTTGTTCTAGCCATTCTAGTGTATTATATTATTACAAAATAAAGCAAAAGATGTACATTTTGACATAAAGACACTGACAACAGCATTAAAATGATGTTTAGCAAGGCTCCTCATCTGACTCACTTTAGCATGGCTAATCTGTTAGCATCAGCACTAGTGTGCAAGTCTCATGAGTCGGGTAATGCTGACACTAAAAGGTGTATGAGTGGGTGCTGACAGTGAGGTCTGTCTGTGTGTGTGTGTGTGTGTGTTCAGACCACACTCCTGTATATGTGTATATCTCAGTTTTTATGATGCCAACGTTTTTGTTTAATGTTGAACTATTTCTACTGCTAAAAAATAGGGCTGAAGTTGAACATTTGTGGTGCGTATCTAATGAGGTTTGGTTGCGGAAAAATAGATGGTAGATTGCGGCTGATAGCCTTTCATAGATAATTACACCACCCAATATGCCTAAGGGTATAGATTCACTCACAGGTACTATGCATGTTTTTACATCAGTTAGAGTGAAATGGAGCATTACCAGGTATTTAGGAAATGTTATTCATTCACAGGTCTAGTGCACATATTGTTCACTTTTTAGAGGAAAGTGTTGTCTGCCTGCCACATGTATAATGTCTGGAAAAACTATAGTGTCACTGCCCAGTTTTAAAGTTCACGTGGTTTTTCTCTAAAAACTGTTCTTATTTTTTTTTTTACGACAGAAGTACGTCACAGCCACCATCACACTAGCTTGCCAGACCTCCGGAGTGAAATTATCAAGTAACTGTTGATGCATGACTCGGCCCTACATTGCTGGATTTGACAGGCCAGAATGCCCACACACTTCCTGTACCCACTATCTTAGAGGTAACTGAGAAGATCATTGTATTCACAGAGAGCATTATAACCACACTGCCCAGCTGTCTGTCCACAGGTAGGGCATTTTGAGCAGATGGAATGTGGTGGGTTGCAAACACTGTGACTTGAGTGAACTTTTATCATTCGTGTAGCTTAACAGCACAGCAACAGCAATATCATGGAGTTAATTCCGCTTGAATTTACACTTATTCATGTAGCATACACTTTTATCCAGTACAAAAGGGAACTTGATAAAATGCATAAACTTGATCAAATATACATGGCTATTCAATAGTTTGGGGTCAGTAAGAAGAATTTATATTTTTATTAAGCAAGGATGCATTACAGTAAATGAATCAAAAGTGACATGTAATGGTATAAAATATTTCTATTTCAAACAAATGCTGTTCTTTGAACTTTCTATGTCAAGCCATTAAATCAATAATGTGCAAGACATGTGGTTCAAATACCAAATGATGGAGCGATACAAATCATATAAACAATATAGAGGCAGATTAGACACACTTCTTACCTCCTGCTGTGTGCTTATGACACACTCTTGCAGAATATTGATGTGTATGTGGGAGATAGATAAAGAGCAAACACACTGCAAATGCACTTTTGTTGTAAGAGGTTGAAAGTGATACTGGAATAAATGAACAATGGGTCTGAACCCTGAGCCCTACATGACATGGGGCTCTGAACCTGTCAAAAGCACGCACAGGAGTTACTGTTTAGCTTGGATCAACTCCAGTGACTCCTGTTCGGAATGCCAGGAATGTCTACAGGAGTCGGAAGTCTAGGAACCACAGCGTGCTTTTTCCGGAGTTAAGAAGAATGATGAATTTATGCTGCACTGTGATCGGTTTGCCTTTGTTTTGTTAACATGAACAAGAGTGGAAATAGGAAAAGGGAGATGGAGCCAGGGTCAGCGTACAAAATCATAGAGCAAAATGTCACACGGCACAAGGCGGCGTAGCTTATTGTTGCACACAAGTGTTTAGGAGACCGAAGGGAACACTTGAGATGAATGTAGCCTTGAATGAGCTGATGACTGGCATATATACCAACATAATGTCTCCCGAGGAAAGGTATTACTGGAAAGAAACGCAGATCAGGAAGAATGGGAAACCTTCAGAGGGCTTTTGTGTAATGTAATTCTGCCATTGTGAAAAAAAACAAAAAAAAGCACTGTCCCTACACACCAAATACTCAATACTGAACAGTATATACTTGTAGCAGGAAGCACTGCAGTTCACTGCCCTGTGTGTGAGACATCCTTACCAGGCCAATGAGGTACGGGCTCCCAGCATCCCCTAGTAAATGTGACGTGAAACCCTGGAAGGCAACAGCAGTGGCTCTTCTGGTCGGTATGACAACATACTGGAGAAAGAAAAGAGGTGATAGGAAAACAGCAGTGAGAATCACATGAAAACAAAACAGGAAAACAAAAGTACCATGAGTGCTCACTTAAACAGACACTGTCAGAGCGCTTTACACTGACCTAGGCTGACTGGAGTTTAAGTATGCAGTAAGACCGTAGCTGACTCATGACAGCTTTTCTTGCTAAATCTCTAAATCTACCTTACATGCACTCTGTTTACAGCTCCTCTCTTCTCTAACTCACTAACTTCCTTCACACAAAAACATCCAAACTGAAAATGTTATTCCGTTTTATTTTCCATGAGTGGCATTTCCATTAAGTGCAATCAAAAGCAGCAATTTTGTCTTGGGCCCCACCCAGGCTATACCAAACCTCGTAGTCATGCAGCCCACCATTCAAAATAAGAAACTAGCCCGAGAAGATGACAATTTTCTTACAGTTAAAGGCTTTAAAGTTTCCACTCGACCCAGCAGATAAATACAGGCTTTCAATACAAACCATTAAAATGTCCGCTGTAATGGCCCAGTTCAAAAAGAGCAGCGTCTCTCCGATGAAAATGCAGATCTGAGGAGAAAAAGAGAGCGAGGGGGGAAAAATAGAAAAGGAAAGGTCAATTATATTTCATTCTTTAAAATGAAAAGTTACTCTACCATCTACACGCACACACACACCAGCGTTTGCATTTGGTCAAAGACTAAATTAACCCGGCTCATATACTAAATAAAAGAAAAACTACTAAATGTTGTGGAATATGAAAACATGTCATTACACTGTGGTTACATGTCATTTTTGATTTGAGGGCAACAGGACCATGTTGTGCTCCAAACCGTAAAAAAGAGACAAGCGGTTAGCATTAAACTAGAGTGGAACTCAAAATGTCTGGCGGCTGAAACCGTGTCACATTTAACAAGTTATCACAACAGATTTGTGCAATCCCATGAGAACAGACTAACTGATTTAAGCATTCCCACATAAATTAACTGATATCCCACAGTGCCTAGTCTGGATTTCCAAGGTGCTTATGGCAGACTGAGCATTGAATATCTCCACTAATCTTAGCGACTTGACAGAGTGTAGATGGTCTCTCCACAACTCTGAGGCCAGAATACGACTGACGGCAGCTGCCGGGGTCAAACCAGACAGGATTGTGTGGAGAACTGTGGGTTGCAAGGGAGTTTGATCATTCAAGTGGCTGTTCTGATTTTGACAGGATCTTGTGTTGGTCTCAGAGATATGTTGAGCAGGGCTGACAGAGAGATGACCTCAGGGTGTCATTTTTTTTAGTTTGTGGGTCTAGAACCTTCCATTTAGATGTCAGTGTGAGAGAATATCTGAATAGAAGGTGAGGAAATGAAAGCATGAAAGTGTGCGCATGTTTGGACATGTATGAAACTCTGTCCCGAAGTGACTTGAGGCTCAGACAGCGTGACGGACAGACAGGCTAAAACTGTAAAGCCCTGCAGGACTCTGGTTCAGGACTGAATTGTGATCAGCCAACGTGCTGATGAGACAGCAGCTGTCCCTGCTGGAACAGACCCTGACAGAGCTCCAGCGTGCTGTCACATTCTCAGACTGCACATCTGTCACTATCAAATTTTCTCACTCCAGATATTTTCCCTCCTTAAAGTTTTGGATTCCTTGTTTTTCGTATGCTACATTTGGATGTAATTACAGAAGCCTTGTGGCAGGTGATTGAAGGGGTGCTCATGTCTTTACATGGGGTGCTGGCTGCCACTGTCATGTTACCTGTTTGACAAGATGGCTTGAGGGCCTGTGGTCTAAATGATGTGTCATTCATTTCTATAAATATAAATCTCAGCTAGACTGACAGAAATACACTTTTCCATTTTCACATTTTCCAATTACAGTGATATTCCATTTGAATTTTAAATAATAAAAAGTTTCTGTTTTCTAAGAGTTTAGTGATACAACTAATATATTTTGAAATGACAATATACACTACTGTTCAAAAGTTTAGGGTCGGTAAGATTGCTCGACAAGACTGTATTTATTTGATTAAAAAAATACAGTAAAAACAGTAATATTGTGAAATATCACATTTTAAAAAAAGGTTTCTGATTAAATATATTTTAAAATTTAATTTTTCTTCAGTGTCACATGATCCTTCAGATATCATTCTTATATGATGATTTGCTGCTCAATAAACATTTATTATTATTATCAATGTTGACAGTATTATTATTAACAGTTTTGCTGCTTAATTAAAGGAGGATTGATGATTCTTTGATTAATATAAAGTACAGGGATTATTTGAAATAGAAATCTTTTTAAACATTATAAATACGTTTACTGTCACTTTTGATCAATTTAATACATCATTGCTGAATAAAAGTATTAATTTCTTCTTCTTTTTTAAACGTACTGAACCCAAACTTTTGAACGGCAGTGTACATTTTTAATTGGATTTTAGTTATATTTTATTCTATAAATTGTTGTTCTTGTCTTATAGACTTATAGATCAAGATCCAACTCAAGATTGGTATGAGTCCATGAGACCCCAGGTCATACCGTTTGCTTTTATAGTCCTTAAAGTCATCACAACTTTTAACAAAGGAACAAGTGGTTGCAAAACCAGGTCGGTTGAGGGTACAGTTAGTGAGTCTTTCATAGTTAAGATAAGGTGGCAAACGTTGAGCAAGCTTAGAGTTTCTCAAACATAACACCAGAGAGATGGCGTTATCATGGTGTACTAGGTTCTTTTGTCCATGGGAAAGACAAGCAGTCCCTAAAAATACTTTCTCATCAGACTTCTCATCATAAACACTTATGAGATTCCCAGTCTGGTTTGGCCCTTCAGGGAGCATCCAGCATTTTGTTCTGACCTGATTGTTTTTTGTTAGAAGAACAAGTATGACCTGGTAGAATTTTTTTCTTTGTTTTCTAATGCAGCATAACTCTTTCTCCATTAGTGACTCACAAATGCCACAGTCTATTGTTTCTTAGCCGTAACTGTGAAAACTGCTCCCTTTTCCTGCTTTACATGCCAATTAAATAAGTACGCAGTGCCTGTTGCTCTTATTCTTTTAGTATTGGGTTTGAACCTAACAACCCTGCCAAGCAACTATGGCTGTTAAACCCACTGAATGCAACAGACTTTATATCGTTTAAAGCCTTATATTGAACTCTGAATAGATGTGACCTTATTTGACTTTGACTGAAAGTACTCATTGTAATACAAGGATAGTCAGAAGGGAGCTGTACTAGAGATATTCAGGCCACCGTGTTAAGAAGCAATTCAGGAGACAATCTCAGTCTTTACACCACAATTCTATGGCAACCAATATAATATGAGCTATTTACGTGAAGTGTCATAATATTGCAACAATAGATCAAGTGTAATTCATCATATAGGCGTGAATTCAGGTTGATTGAGTTGAGACACTTTTTCCAAGTCATCTCAATTGCAAAATGTGTCCCAATCACCCTGAATTCACCTTAGTGAATGTAATGAGTATTAATATTATTTTTAATCTTAGTCTTAATCTTAATATCTTAGAATAATTGTATTATTTATTGATTGATTGATTATGAGTGGAGAAGCCAAATAGAGTTTTGTTTCTATTCTATTCTATTCTATTCTATTCTATTCTATTCTATTCTATTCTATTCTATTCTATTCTATTCTATTCTGTTGTTTTTCAAGTACACACACACATGTTTTACTGGAAAACAAATCCAAAAGACTAATTTATAACTAATTAAAAAGTCCATTTTTACAGTGTAGACCTGTGAAGTAAGCTGAGACTAAACAAAGTAGAGTTACTTACATATGCTCCCACAATGCTTTTCTTGGCCACAACAAAGATTAGGCAGATGAAGATAGCAGAGCCCAACATGCTGACCGCACACACCAGCGGGTCAGCACGCTCCGTCTTCTGACGACAGAGCCGTGTGGTCACAGCGCCGATCACTACTCCCAACAGCCCAGTCACGCAGGTGATGGCCCCAAATATCAAACTGGAGATGAGAGAGAAACATAGTAGTTGTCAAAACTGTAACGCTTGTGATTGACCGTTAGGTTTCAAGCGGAGTGTGTGTGTGTTCTGACCTGTCTTTACTGCTGCAGGGTTGATAGGTGCAGCTCACTGCTGTCTTCTGCACCACCTGAGCTCTGACTAGGTACTGCGGGATCCAGATCCCAAACGCCCCCGTGGCAAATGACACTGCGGCCGATGCCAGAGAAGAGAATACATAACTACGGCTAGGGAACAGAAAGAAAAGGAATTAACATGCATAATTCTTGAGTTTTCATTCAGACATTTTTGGCTTTCCTGTTTTTCTGTTATTTTTGCTCTTTATGTCTTTCTGACATAATGTATGTGGTTGCTGTGATTTTGCCAAGTAAGACATGTTCCTGGATCAGCATCTATTGTTGATCCTGGAACAACATTGCTGTCCAAAAACATAGTCCTAACCCTATCCCAACCCCTAAACCTAACCCTACCCATAAGTTATCCCTAAAATCAGTAGAAAAATATAGGTGAATAAGAATAGTGTAAAAGCCCCTAACCCTTATTGTAAACTTGACATTAACTACAAAACTATCCCTCAAATCTGATTGGTTGATTGAAATGTTGTTCCAGGATCAACAACGATGTTGATCTAGTAAAATGTTCTACTTGGTGAAATCACGTTAACCAATGTGATATGGGTAGTTGACATATAATATGGCCATTGCCTACATTCATTTGATGTCAGTTTAGCCACAACAAAGATGGTTGGTATAGTGGTGTGAAAAATACATGCAATAATACATGCGTATATAATATATACAATTAGGTCATGTTATTGATGATAATAGATATTGTGTAAATATTTCATAAATGGAAAATCTCAGTGTTTAAAAATACAATCAATTAAAATTATAGAATATAATTAAAATGTAGTTGAATTAGAGTTGTCACACCACAGGATAAGCAGAGACTACTTGGCCCTTGAAATTCTATGCCAGCTACTCCAATAAACTGTCACCATGTTCAGGTGAAGGCAGGACTGTAAAAATAGACATTGAGGGTCCAATATTCACTCAATGGTTGATTTAATGATTGCATCTGGTACGACCCAATCCTAAATATTAAGTTCATTTCATTCTTGAGGGATGGATAGGAAAAAAAGTGGCATACTTTTTGGCAAGAGCTTTCATGTCACAGAGCCAGGAAGTGCGTGTCTTTATCCGTCCAGTGAGCTGGTCAGCACTCCCTCTCTTCGGCTCAGGGATAAAGATGAGGATGAGGAACCCAGCAGTCAAACCTAACATTGGAGAAACCTTGAGACAGAAGAAAAAAAGATGATATTGCAGAGTTTAACATTGCCTTGTTTTCCAGAACAATATCTAAACATGCTTAAAACAATAGATATGTAATAGAGAAGCAAATTACTTACTATTTTATGACATTTTCCGGTAATAACATACCAATTATTATAATAACAATTATGTTGGGTTTTTTTTCTACTCCATTTGTCATTTTCTTTAAAGAATAAATCTAAAAAAATCAAGTCTTATTATCTTATATAAGCTTTCTTACTCAAATTGAAGATGTTTTTACTCGGAAAAAGCAAAAATGCTGCTTAATTTTTTTTAAGTGCAGTGCTCTTAACTAGACTAAACATTTTTTGCTTGTATTACTGTGAGTCTGTGCTCTCTGTTAAACAAAATCTTGTGGGCTGAACAATAAAAAACTGTCTCACATCCTGTTTGGTCTAGCAAGTTATTCGCTGAGTCGATAATGGTGGTGTTATGTATTTTGTGATTAGTTTTATTTATATTCACATTAGGGTGTGTAGTGCCGGCAAGGTACTAGACTGCAGTGTGAAGTGGACTCTATTAGGTGATGTTTCTTTACTCCATCCTCTCGTTTTCTTTCTCAGTTTTCTCCCTTGTGTGGGAGCAGCTGCGGTCCACCAGGCCATGAGCTATTATCTCTTTTATCATCCTTCCTGATGGCTACAGCACAGCAGTATGTGTGTGTGTGTGTGTGTGTGTGTGTGTGTGTTTGTTGGTTCGCTCGCCCACATGGAAGCAGCGTAAGCGCCTCCGTCGCTTGTGAAAGCCAAAGCAATTCTGTCTGTCAGACGCAATCCTCCTGGAGATCATTTATAGCACATTAAAGCAAAGCTCTGCTCATAATTGTGTCTTATGGGTATGTATATAGTTCTTGTAAAGATTTAGTCATCGGCACTGCAAAAAAGTTCCTGATCTGTTTGTTTGTCTTATTTTCAGGTAGAGAAATTAAATTAAAACAAGATTCAATTGAATAAGCAAAATTAAGAACATATAATCTTGAATCTATCTTAATAATTATAAACTACTGTTTAAAAGTTTGTAGTCTATAAGATTTTTTTCAGAGCTTCAAATAAATGCAGTACCTTTCAACTTTCTGTTCATTAAAGAATCCTGAAAAAAATGTATCATGGTTTCCACAAATATTTTCAGCAGCACAGCTGTTTTCAACATTATATGCAATATAACTTAATTCAAGAGACATTCTACAAATACAAGTTTGAGAATATATTGGAGAATAATTATAAGAAATATTTATTATTATCTATAAACATTTATACAAATTTGTGAATGTTTTATTTTTGTAGTGTTCAGCATTATAAATAGCCTGAGAGTGAAACAGATCACTGCATCCCATTGACATGCTGCTGTTTCCTGCACTATACTGTGATTCTGTGGACTGAATGTGTGTCTGTGTGCACTGCGGTGCTTTTGATACAGAGCTGCAGTGTCTCGCTAAAGCCTGGATTTGGTCTTGTTATCCCTCTGTAACTAGAAAACCCAGCAGCCGTAAAAAAGGTCTTTGCAGTGGACCTATTTTCTAACAGTCACACTGTGGAGATCCCTCCCTGCCTCTCTGGTTTAGTTTAATATCAAAGCCTGCGTTGATCAGTCATCTTGAACTTTGACTCTTGTCTCGCACTTTGTCAGATGTTGCCCTTTCCTGCTAATCTCAAGCTAGCGCAGCTTCTTTCGTGCTTGTCAAGGTTAGAGTTGGGCCGAGTGTAATCAAAGAAAGAGAGATCAAGGAGCTATTTCTCCTGGCATTTCCCCACTTCGACCTGCAGAAGATTGATATGGCTCTCAATAATTATGATATAATCCTCCACTCCAAAAAAACACACTCCCTCTTCGAGAACGGAAGGCGATTGAGTTCTTTAGGGGCCTGCAAAACAAGCGGAAAGTGGCACGGAGTGTTTTTTCCCCTGTCAGGGCAGGATATGGCCGATATGGAGTCCCTTTTCATCTGTCTGTTGTTTTTATACTCATTTAAAGTGCTAGTGATGATTAATAGTCCCCCAAACCATGAGCTTTGTCTCCTCAAGGAATGTTTTACTGCATCCAAGAGCTCAAACAATGGAGCTCTGCTACTGTTTGCAAAAGCGTTCCGATAAACTAGCTACCAAATAAAGCCATTTATGTTCCTGAGGGTCATATAACTGTCATGTTCAGAGGTGTTTTTGTAAGAATGAGAGGGTTTAATGCTCCTCTTAAAGTCTCCTTTCAGGCCTAAGAGCTCGACAACAGAACCACGCTGGAGTTTTAAGAGGCAGCCATACAACAAGTTTAATTCAAGTTCACGATAAAACCCTCGGTCGATTCTTTATGACCCCGAGAAAGGAACAAGTAATGAAGCCCACCTGCTAACTTGAGCATCCACCTGTTAAAGTTTGAACTGAACGAGAGAAGCAGTTGGTTATAAAACTGCGCTGAGCTAATGAAGGAAGAAAGACAGGAATCTAAAGCACTTCAGAGGCCTCTCACTTTCTCAGAAAAGTTGTTTTTGCTCTCTCTCTCTCTTTTGCTGCCCAAAAGTTGCAGACCACTACCCTTCCTCTCACTCAATCATTTCATAAATTAGTCATTTGAGCTGCATTAAAAGGTGCTCGATTTTGGGCTTTTGGTATTAGCAGTGCAAATTGCAATACATCAAGGCTACTGAGGAATATCCTACAACAAAAGGGTCTGTGTAAGTGAGCCCCCTCTTCTCCTGGGCCTATGCAGTACAAAGACTGTGAAGACTGCATTACTCACGGATAGCGTGTATGAGCGGACCCGAGAGAGCTGGAGGTAATGCTATATTAATGCACTTGAGCTAGCTGGGTTGTCAGTGCCCATTGCACTGGCTTCAAGGGGGCAAGAATGTTATGTTGCTTTTTCAAGAGACGGGCTGAAGGTATTTCAGGATTCACCTGTCTGCCATGGGTTTTAGGGATATTTTTGACCAGGCCGAGAGGAAATGGTGTATATTTGTGGAGGTTGGGCGTGCTTCCTCTAAAATATTGATACAACACAAGGAAACATTTCAACAGCTCTTACCCTCAGTGCCCAGTACCAATCCCCTCCAGCGTCTTTAGCAATGGATCCCAGGATGTATCCAAGACCGCTGCGGAGAGAGAGCAAAACATGTCATTATACACAAACAAACGTATCATATTCTAGGCATAAACTTCCGCTCTCCAGCTGGTTTGCTGGTCTAAGCTGATTTAAGCTGGACTGAGCCAGTTTTAGTTTTAAATTTTAATATAGTTTGTATTGTAATAATTGTTAGTTATTTTTTTATTTAGTTTTTCAATTTGAGTTCTAGTTTTTAAGTTTTAGTATATTAGGGCATCCAAAATGAATGTGCTAACTGGTGAAATTAAAATGTTTATGTATAAATGTATATTTCTCAGCCTAATCTTTTTCCCAGTTTAATAACACTGGTCTAAGCTACTCTAGCTGGTCTTCCATCCTGCCCAAGATTGTCTTAAACTGGACTAGCTGATCTAGCAGCAAGCCCAAACTGGTTTTCAATTAGTGTAGATGGTCAATGTCCAAAACCAGCAAACCAGACCAGCCTGACCAGCTTAGGGTGGTTTAATACGTTTTTTTTTTATAAGCTATTTTGCCATGTGCCTGTCTCATTCACTTGGTCCCTCTCACTTTCTTTGCAGTCTTTCTCTTCTCTCCCCGGCTGTTTTTCCCACCCAAAGCTGTGTCATGCACCCTAAAACTTTCATGCGTTGGCTAGGCTGCCTGAACTCAGCATGCATACTAATGCCGCTTATAATGGCTTTACTCTGAACATCACCTCTGGCAATATAAGAGAGTCAACCACTTAGCATTACTCAGGGGCTTATGATGACAGATCAGCTCCGAGGGAAAGAGAAAGAGAGATGACTTCGGAGAGAGACCAGCTTCCCGCACTGTCGCTTTGGGTTTTGGATGGATTTGGGGACTGTGGTGAAATACTAACATCAAAGGTTCAGATGACCTAATTCTGAGAATCCCTGTCTGATGCTGTAGGATATGGCATGTGTCTCATGAACTTTCCTTTAAGTTCTTCTAAGGCAAGACTGCCTGACATGAGTGATATAAGGAAAGGAGGAAGACGAGCACTCAAGGTGGGATCATTTCAACCCTGTCGGTATCTGAGGAATCTGTGAGTCATATCTCTTCAGACGCAGACCAAACTCTCCTAGCTCTACATCCTGTTTACAGTCTGATAAAGTTCATAATTGCCCTGTTATGATCTCGGTGTGGCTGAAGCACATGTAAACTATTCTCTCTGTATACTATATCTGTATGCTGATTATCTGGTTTGAGACTGTGCTGCCTGTCATTGGCCGTTGAATGAATTTTCTCCTCTTGGTCATAGTCTGTTTAAAAAAAGTTGATTGGGTGTCTCGCAGTTTTTCTTTCCATCAGTTCTCAATTTCAGGTCGAAAGTATTCCTCCATATTTTCAGCATCAGATTCATTATTATTCTCATTCTCAGTCACTCTCTCTGTCTGTCTCCTGCAAGTTTTTACACCTGTTACCAACCCTCAATCGCACTCAACAGGGAGTGAAAAGAAAAGTTTTTGCTGTTTTAAGGTACTATTACACCTATTTAAACACCAATTTTTCAGGTATTTATGGTATACTTACAATTTTGACAGTAGTGCACTAGTAAATGCATGTGGAAGCCACAGAAACAAGAAGTAAACTGAATTTATATTTTGTTTAAGTTTAGCATGAATAAACACATATTATAATTAATTTCACAACATTCTTTCAGAACATCAGAACATTCAATTTTTTTCTTTTTTTACATTTTTCTAATTCAATACAAATTATTTTCATAATATTACTATATTTTGATCAAATAAATGCAGCCTTGGTGACCATCAGTGACTTCTTTAATTAAAAAAAACATTAAAAATTAAAAATCTTGCCGACCCCAAACTTTTGAAAGGTATTGTACATTTACTTAAGCAATACTATATAGAGTGGTTTGAAAATGTAGTCTCCTGTATTTGGGGATTGTTTTTTTGTTTTTTTTGTACATCAGGCCCTGGCATAACTGCACCATTTTAATCCTTCTCTTTAAATTTGGAGCGTCCCTCCCACAATCTAAAACCTCACGGACACTTCCTGTGTTCCCAGACACTAGCGCCAGGCTGTCGCACAGCAGGTAAACTACATTGTTTACCTTTAACTGCCCCTGGCATATCCGACTGATGGACCAACCTGACCTGACCCATCAAACAATAGGACCTTATCATCGAGAACATATGGCTCTCAACATGAGCCCACAGTAACCTCTGGACCTCATTCAATGTCAAGAACACCTTAATTAAGCCTATGCATACCTGTGTATTCATGGAATATGGCCACTTGGTACCTTATTGATGTTCTTGATTGGATGAGAGTTTTTGGATATTAATTTCAAGCATTTGTGATGTGGTGCTACCATTTTTATATGTCTGTACGTATTTGTATAACACAAGTTGTCGTTATTACTCTGTTTCTCTATGTTTATTAGCAACTAAAATATTTTTCCATGCCCATAAGAGGACTAAAATTTCCTGCCAAACCTTTCTCTCATGGCTGAAGTCACTTCCTGGAAACAGTAACAACCTGACTGTAGATAAACAGGGCGCTAGACAGGAAGTGAGGCGGCACACTGCAGCGCTCCAGTCTTTCACCTCTTATTGTTCGTACTGTCGATCGCTTTGTTAAGGCCGAACCCAGTTAGCTCGCAAATACCAAAACTCTCCTGGGTCTGCTATTTTTCCATCCCGTCCTTTCCTCTAACTGCACTCAACCTCTCATCGATACTATTACTAGCCCTCAGAACAGGTCTGATGGCGACAGCTGCTGTGTTCAGATATTTATTTTCCTCGGTTCAATGGGGGTGTATCACACTCAGTGTTGTTATACAACTGCATGGTCAAAACTCAGATTAGTTTGGTTGTTGTTTTTCTCCCCATCAGATTAACAATTGAATTCCAAGATGCTGTAAACACAATGCAGCTAAAAATGCTATGCACATACATGCATGCATTTATCATCTTTCCTCTGTTGTTTTCCCCCTTTTCTCTCCAGTCTTTTTCCACCTCAGTGAACAAAAAGAAAATGCCACGGCCTGGGTTAAGTGACCGAAATAGATGAGCTTAAAGTCTTTCACAGCAGCAAACAGATTTAGAATATCATTGTCTATTTGGCCCATCTGAGGCGGTGACCACACAAAACGCTGAGCTCAATTCTCCACAACCGACCTTTACTGAGTTGAGATGGTATCTGAGATTATCTGGCTGTCAGAAGCTGTTCCTTTCAGCCACAGTTCACCTAACCTGACTTCAAATGTCTAAATATACTACATTACAATTCTTATAATGGCAATAATATTATCTGGTTGTACAGTATTATCTTAGTGCTAAAGTGCTATTGTAAAACCATCTCTAATGAACATCTGAACATCTGCAAATAAATTAAACAAAATGAAATGATATTTCTAGGGGTTTACTCATTTTATAGATGTATGGATTGAAAAGAAAATGGTATTGCTCAAATTTGGCACTCACCTTCCTAGTGGGATGGCCAGGTAGAAGACAGAGAGCATCATGGTCCTTCTGTTGTTTGTGAACAGGTCTCCAATGATGGTTGGAGAGATGGATGAGTAGCTCGATTCACCAATTCCCACCAAACATCTGGACAGCACTAACAACCAATAATACTGCAAAAGAAAAGGTCATATGATCAGAAAAGTTGAAGGCATTTCTTATATATACTATTCAGTTGGCGCATATCTAAAAACTAATATGTCTCTTATTTTTCTCATGATTTGCAGGGTCATTGTGAAGCTCTTTTCTTTTAGCTATTTAAGTCACCTTACAGTTAACTATCGGGAAGAAATGAATGGTATATCCTGCATCTAAGGATTGACAGATCATTGAGACCTGAAACGTTTTCATAAATCTGTTGATTGACATTGAGACTGCATGTGTTCAGGTATGTGTGGCTCTTTAGACGTTCAACATTCATTATCAAAAAGGAGCAAGTGTCCTACATTTCTGAAACAGTGGGAACATGTGGCCGTTGTCCTCTGACCTCTATCGGCTAGGAAGGAAGCCAGACTAAGGAACCACCCTTCCCTGAAATGGCCTAGACTCATTGTATATAATAGTCGTTTATGTGTAGACATTAACTGTGGGTGTGTAATGGACAGCTATACTGCTGTGGAGAATTTGGGTCACCCTGGCAGTCGACCAACTGAGGAAGCTAGTTATAGATTTCTCTGTTGCTTGTGCTCACAGTCAATTCCTCTTTACGGTTTGACCTCTTTTTCCGTGAGTCTCACTCTCCTTAATAATATTTCATTTTTATTGTCACCGGTGGTCTCAGTCTGGCAGCAGTGGGGAGTCTAGCCACACCCAACACTGATGGAGTGAAAGAAAATGAAAGCAGCAAACATGGACACTCTCTAGAGACAGCAGGTCATCCCATTATGATATGATGTGCATATGCAGCACACACACATATACAGATCTGTCATCGCAGACTTCCATCTCCTGAGGGGGCTCACAAAGCCACCTGACCAGCCAGATGCTGTTGTAGCAGACTTTTGTGTACTAACAAGCTTCCTGTAAATGTTAATGTTTGTGTGTGTGTGTGTGTGTGTGTGTGTGTGTGTGCTTGAGCACATATTGCTATAGTTATATATGTATATGGTCCTTTACACATTAAAAATATATAAAATACACATTCAAATTTATATATTCATACTAACATTCAATAATATATTTAATATAATAAAGCATTTAATTTGTAACTCCAGTCTTCAGTGTCACATGATCCTTCAGAAATCATTCTAATATATGCTGATTTGGTGCTCAAGAAACATTTCTAATTGTCAATGTTGTAAACAGTTGCGCTGCTAAATATTTGTGTGGAAACGTTTTATTTTTTTTTAGGATTCCTCGATAAATAGAAGGTTTATTTACTAAATAAATAAAATTAAAAATAAAATAAATAAACAGTTTATTTATATTAAATAGTATATAAAATATATTATTGAATGTTAGTATGAATATATCAATTTGAATGTGTATTATATTGTTATTATTTCATTGTTCTACATTAGCAATTTATCTTTAGCTTGTTTTTTATCTCATTGAACTTCGGATAAACATGTCTGATAATTCAAGACTGTAAGTATAATTCATCCCTTGCTCTCAAAACAGAGGCAGAAAACCTCATGTCCTTCGGTCATCCGATGGTCACTTTTCATTACTGGGAATCCCTCACTCATTTTCCTGCTTTTCATCCTTTTTCTTTTCCACCTAACAGTCTTTGGTGTGACAGCAACCCCACGACATACAGCCAAAAGAAAAACAACTTTACTTGTTGTTGAATGTTACACAATTCTCAGCGGGGGAATTTCTTTAGTGTACGTGACAGGAATCAGCAATGAGAGACTGCAGCAAGCTGGGTTATCCTCTGGCACTGAGAGGATTTCTCTATCCCTCCCTCCCCCTTTCTCGCTCAGCTCCTTTCCTGCTTTTCATGACTCTGCTCTAAAATGACAAAAGCTGTGGGCTAGTTGTTTATTGACAGAAGTGCTGTGAGGGAAAAAGAGAATAGAGGGATGGTGGAGAGGGAGAGTGGACGACTGGTTGGTTGTTTGTTTGTTTCACAACCTTTCCTCCTTTCACCACACACACTCTCTCTCTCTCTCACACACACACACACACACACACACACATGAAAGATTAATGCTTGTGCTGTCATTTGCTGAACATACATACGTCTGGAGAGTGGTTATTTAAAGTGACGCACACACTTATGTCATCCAGTGTGAGAAGATTTATAGTAAGGTGGAGGGAGGGACTTAAAGCTGGTGGTCTCTGAACCCCCCCATTGCCCTGTCAATCACACACGCCTACAGTGTCAGAGCAGTGTGTGTGTGTGTGTGTGTGTGTGTGTAAATTAAGATATATTTATACCTAGAATGTGGTATTCTAAAGTATTATAAGTATTACAAATGTTGTTAAAACAAATAACTGTTGTCAAAGTACAGAAGCAAAAACACATTATTCATATTTCTATATGTCTGGAAAATATTAATAATAATTAAAAATATAAAATGAGTAAATCTATAATAATGAGCATAATTTGCATAGAAGACGGTGTCTGTCTCCTTTAATGACTTAATTTAGATATTCACAGTCTGGTTCAACTTGATTGCTTGCCAAAGTTGAGTGAATTTGATCCTGAGACCTTTTTGAATCTTGATTCTTGACGTTTTTGCTTTTTGTGTTGACAGACTGGATGCAAATGTAATTGTACATGTTTAGGTATTACTTTCTTTGTAAGGATTTTTATTTTTTTTCACACTCATACTTCCGTTTTTATTTGAGCTTGTGGTTGAGTGGTTAAAACCCCAAGGTTGAAAAGCAAAGTTGACGCATCTGCCTTGTTATTTTTGTTCCAGTCCACAACCAATTCATGAGTTTGCTGTACTGTAGGACTGACTGTACACGTCAGACTCCACTCAATCCCTCAAAAACATACATAAACATGAGCATTCAAATACATTCTGTATGAATATGTGCATATCTAACTAAAAACCACCACCGCTGACACCCCCTGATTTTGTTTTCTTGTCATCAGACAAAAGCGACACAATTATGTTAAATGTGTTCATGGGAATTTGCATGGGAATCAGATATCTTAAATTCTCTCTTTTAATTGCGACTTAAATTCTCTAATTCTGTTTTTTTTTTACTACATCACGATTTTTATGTGCAACAAAAAACTGCAGTCTTGTTGCAGCAACACAGTGCAGTGAATTGACTGTCTCTTCCCAAAGCCCTTAGAAATCTCGTTAAATGAAGCTGAACATCGAGTTACGAGGGATTTTGGACGTGGAACAGATCAGCAAGAGGTCTTGTGGTCAATTTAAGCCATAGACAGATTTAGTAGATATTTTCTTCCCAGTATCAGTGCTGGGCGTCTTTAAGCCAAACTAATACACGAGAACATATTTACATTCTGATAAGATGATTTCTTGGCGTAATAGTATTTTTTCTAATTTCAGTCTATTCTTATAAAACACACCACTCAGCTCGTTATGAATAATGTAATGCAGACCTTGCAGCAATGTTGCGGAGTAACATTAACGTGATGGTGATGATGAGCCTGTGTGTAAATACGAGATGATCTGCTTACTTCTGTCGGCGGAGAGCGTTATCTAACAGCCCACCGCTGTGGGTTGGATGATTGACTGATAGAGGGATATCTGCAGTCCTCACGCTCATGTATGCATATGTGCATGTGTGTGCGGTCTTGGAGGACCATGTGACATTGATGCAGACTGGCTCGTCCTGTCAGTATCAACTCAGCAATGCAGATCGAGGGGATTAGCGCATTTATACCCCCCGTGGCACACACACACACACACACACACACACACATCTTCTATATGTACATGCAGTCCTCACACTGTCTGACTGGCTAAAGGGAACCAAACCGCACACGAACCATCACTAAGTCACTAGATATCACTAAAATCAGTTAATGTAGCCACAGGGAACATTCCTCCGTTGTCATTTTACAGTCTTCCTCTTATTAACATGGCCTGATAATTAGCTGCCACTATCTGTCTCTGTTGTAATAACCTCCCTGGAGACTGGCCACACACACACATCATTTGATTGAGATGGTCTATGAGAGATTATAGACAATAAGCATCAATTAAATTGTCACGTTTTTTTGACTGCTGTTCTTAGTTTTGCTTTACTGTTATCTCAGTTCCTCTCAACATAGTTTATTGTGTACGAAGACTTTTATGTTTAACACAAGCACCAATACATGACTATATTTACAGTGAGAATTAGGTTACAGTCATAGTCAGGGTTTGACGACTGTACTTACTAACAGATGTCACTCTCGAATTATACTGTTCATGCAAAGCTTAAAGAAGCAGCTCAAATACTGTCTGTATAAATGAATGACCAAAGTCAAACCCCTTTTCTGGTCTTGTAATAAGTGACAGTGGCTAAAGTAAAAGATAAATGAAGACAAAGATGAAGACTTCTGTAACATTAGAGTCTTTTAGCAATTGACACTGTTATTTAATAAACAAGTGCATCTGTCATCATCTAATCTTAACCATCAATGCAAAAGGTTTTTATTTTTTTTTATTTTTTTTGTAACTTTGATCAGTGGTTCTCAGGTGGGGCCCAGGCCCATGGCCTCGAGATGACTTAAAAAAAAAAAAAAAAAAAAAAAAAAACCTTTAACAGATGCTGAGATATTAGATATTTCTCATTTAAATTCACCCAAACAGCATGTTTTTTTGTGTTTTTATACCTTTTATCTAGATATATTGCATGAATATAATGAAAATGTCCCTGACACTTTCGATGCAGTGAGTTTAAAGGTGCACTACATCATTGCATATGGGAGTGTGAAGAAGTCAAGAATTTTTGGAAAAGTGTGAAAGAAATGATAGTTAACATTCCACTGTCACCTTTACTTTTTTATTTCATTTATATCCTAAGGAGATCAAGTTAAAAAAATAAAGAGTATATATTTATAAATATATGTATTATTCAAGCAAAACAGCTTATTTTTCTAAAATTTTAAAAGTATTTGTGCACCAAATATAGGTCAATGGCTAAAAGAAATTGTAACAAATATGGCAATGGAAAATATATTTTAAGGGATAAATAAGTATATGTACATGTATACAGTTAAAATGTTTTATATATACAGTATATATAAATATATATATATAAATAATTCTCACAAACAAATAGAAAAGATATGGGGCTTTTGATTATTGTTGGACAATTAGTTTAGTGTTTTTTGCGACTTTCTAACGTGATTGGCTAACAACAGTGATCTCTTAATGACATGAGCGAGTGAGTGAGGGCTGGATGAAACAGGGAGTAAGATACAGAAGACAAGGAGGATGACAAACAGTAGTAGAGTTATAACAAGAGGTCTTCTGAGACCGGCTTAGTGTTATGCTAAGTGAGCATGTCATCTAATCATTTCATCTTGGCAAAATAGAAAAAGAAAAAGGAGAGAGAGAGAGAGAGAGAGAGAGAGAGAGAGAGAGAGAGAGAGAGAGAGAGAGAGAGAGAGAGAGAGAGAGAGAGAGAGAGAGAGAGAGAGAGAGAGAGAGAGAGAGAGAGAGAGAGTGTAATAAAGTACACTGAGATTTTTTTTTCTATATAAAA
The DNA here is from genome assembly GCF_029890125.1 of Rhinichthys klamathensis goyatoka. Classification (NCBI taxonomy): domain Eukaryota; kingdom Metazoa; phylum Chordata; class Actinopteri; order Cypriniformes; family Leuciscidae; genus Rhinichthys; species Rhinichthys klamathensis. The sequence continues at coordinate 266,949 of NW_026606578.1, read as the reverse complement.
TGAGTCCTGCTATGTTGAATGACTCGAGTGTCATTTCAAAGCGCTCTTAAATGAGCCAGAAACTGAATGAGCTTTAGAGATGCTGGGCTGGGTTGCTAAAAATACCCAACTAGCGCTGCAAGAAACAAGACTTTCTAAACAAAAACAAGCTACATTTATATTTGAAAGATTCTTCTAGAATGATAATCATGACAATATGGTTCCTTTAAGAGGTTCTGGGCAGAGACGGGTTTGAAGGTTTAGGCTGCTGTTTGTAGAGGAGGAAGAGAGTATGGCACTTACATCTTTGGTAATAAAGGAGCTTAGCAGTGTCACAAAGGACCAGAAGAAAATTCCACTGCTCAGAATGATCTTTCTGTTGAAACGGTCCCCCAGGTAACCGAAAATGGGTGCGGCCACCATGAAACTGCAGATGAAGACTGGAAAGAAAAACAGAAGCAGAGCAGTCATTTTTAACATTCATTGTCACATTTATCTCATACTTTGTAGCATTTTTGTCAGTTCTGAAAAATACTTTCCACTTAAATGCAGAAAACTAAAAATCCACATCCTTATTCTTTAAAATGACGAGGAAGCTTTAAGATTCCCTTTCTATTTCCCTAATTCACTTCCTGCCCACAATCCTCTTATGTGCTACTGCCCATTAAATCAATGGCCAGACAAAACCTACTCACAAGAGTATTTCTAACTCAGGATTGCTTTAACCAATCAGTTTTCCCTGGGCTAGAGGTCCAGTGGCACCGTAAACCGGCTCAATCTCTTCCATCTCAGATAGGGGTGGACCAGTATTACTTTATTTTATTTTTTATTCTAAACTGTTTTAATTATTCTTATTTGTTTTGATTATTTTAATTTCTTCTATGTAAAGCACTTTGAATTGCCATTGTGTATGAAATGTGCTATATAAATAAACTTGCCTTGCCTTGCCTTGCCTTGCCTTGCCTAACATGACTGTAGATTTGCTTAATGCTGGATTAGTATGCTACACACCCCCTTTTTTGACAGTTTCTATATTCATATTTTCATATTTTTTATATTTTCCATTTCATTTGTTTCATATTTTGATTATTTCCAGATTTATTAAGTGTAACTTCCTTTATTCAATTTTGAGTTTCTATATTTTTCATATTTTAATTTCACTTATTTCATTTTTGAATTATTTATATTGTTTCATATTTTGATCATTTCTATTTTTTCATTTAATTTCCTCTTTTTCTTAGTTTCTATATTTTCCATTGTTTCACTGTTTCTGTTTTTTTTTCTCCATCATTTCTGTAGTTACAACAAGTATACATCTCAGATATGTGCACCTGATAGATCCTTTACTTTCTCATGCCATGCAGATTGTACTCTTTTGTATATATACTACACACCTGCATACTTCTACAACATACTTTATTAACAGTCTTCAACTGCAGTAAATAAAGTACACTTGATAGTATCTGATGTAAATAATTCCTGTAAAAGTCCAAGATACCATAATCATTGTGTAAGATTTCTTAATCCTGCAGTTGCTGACTTGACAACTCCAGTTGGGTGCGCTGAAAAAGGCATCCAAAATGCTTTCGTAATGAGCCTGTATAGACGGCATGAGGTAATAATAATGCTGGAAATCTGGAAACTTCAGAGCTGCAGATTTTGTGGATTTTTGCCATCTGCATAAACATTGCAGTGGTTGTGTGTGTGTGTGTTATGCAAAGTGAGGATGTGTTTGCAAGCTTACAGATAAAAGAGAAATACAGTGCTAAAACAGTCTAAAACCTGCACATATATACTGTATAGTACAGTTCCATGATATTTTATAATAAATCTACATCCTCTTTTGTGCTGTGCTGAGGTTGAGAGACCTTGGTAACACCAAGTCTGTGGCTATAAAGTCTGGGCTGAATTTCTAGCCGTCTCCCACCCTTGATCAATGGCCATGTTTGGATATTTAATAACTCCCCATTTTTGAGGAAGGCTGAATTTGCTGAAGCCACCGGAAACATTGCCCTGTGTTATCCTTGGCTGCTTGTTCAAGCCAAACTCGACCCGACTCGAGTATATCCACTCTAGAAACAGGCACGGGGCCTCCACCGAGCCTGCTGGGAAATCAGCGCTCTCTCCACACACTCAAACCTGTACAAATTACAGCAGCACTATATGCTAAATGATCTGCTATTTCATCCCTGACTTCACTCGCTTATTGATCGTAATTAGGCTGCCTTTGAAATCCGTCCCAAAACTGAAAAAGACTTAAATAAATAAATACGAAACAACAGTGAGTAAACTATGTTTGTGAGGTTTAAAAAGAGTCAAAAGCATACAGTAGGCTAGGTCTGATTTGATAAAGATGCTGTAAACATGACAGGGAGGAGATGAGAGTGAAACTGGCGCTCTGTTGTGCAACTTGCAAAACTGAAGACACCGGATTCAAACATCACTTCTTTGTTTCACGACAAGCAAAAAGTCTCATAATGAAACTGTTTGCATGTCATTGCACTGTCAGTAAGTACCACATCATCACAGTCCTTTCCTATCAACTATTTTGCTGTTACCGCACACTGTGTATAAGAGCAGGGGTTTTCCAACTTTTCGCCCTATACACTAATTAAGTTTGGGGTCAGTAAGATTTTTTTATGTTTTTGAAAGAATTCTCTTAGACTCATCAAGGCTGCATTTATTTGATCAAAACACAATAAAAACAAAAATACAGCTTTCTATTTGAATATATTGTAAAATGTCATTTATTCCTGATCAAAGCTGAATTTTCAGCATCATTACTCCAGTCTTCAGTGTCACATGATCCATCAGAAATCATTCTAATATGCTGATTTGCTGCTCAAAAAACATTTAAACATTTATTATTATTATCAATGTTGAAAAAAGTTCATATTTTTGAGGAAAAGTCCAAAATAACAGCATTTATTTGACAGAAATAAAATGTAATGTCCCCGCTAAATAAAAGTATTACATATCATATAAATAATATAAATGTTAACAATACATACATTACATTATAACTTTATTTCATAAATTAACTGACATATTGTGAAATCTTTTTTATTGTATTCAAATATTTAGTGGACCCCCTAAGCAGAACATCGCAGAGATGATATATATAAACAGAAATCCCACAGGCTATGATCCACCTGAGCACAGCTCAACTAAAGCAATTAACACCTCTCTCTCTCTTCTGAGATGTTGATATCTTGCCTTTACCCTGAGCCATCTAAGCCATGTCCTGCTAATTCCTCAGTTAATGACCTCACTCCTTGTCCGTGTTCATCACATCATATAACTTTGCACATCAATTACACCTTTGTGTGTGTGTGTGTGTGTGTGTGTCTGACTGTGAGACAGAGAGAGACACAGTATCCAGAGACAGACAGAACATATGGACGAACACCATACACACAACATGTGTCCAGTGAACGGCTCCTGAAATATTCATGCCTCATCTTTCCCTGATGAACGGTTCACTCAGAATTAGCATGTTAAACAGATCAAGATGTTCACTCTCACTATAGGGTGGGTTTCACATTAAGGACAGAATCTTGACAGAGGGACAAAGACTAGACATTTACATTTACATTTAGTCATGCAGCAGATGACAATTCAAAGCGATTTACAAATGAGAAACAAAGTAGCCAAGCTAAAAGAGCAAGTACATGATTTTTAGCTTATAAAAAGCTCCAGGCAACATCCTGGAGACAAAGTCTGCACTATCCTACTATTCCATCCACAAATAAAGCAAACATTATCTCCATGCTCAAATAAATGACATTCAAAGATTGGAAACAGCTCTCTAGAATTCTGGTCGGTCAACTTGGCCATTTTGCAAATATTTTTCTATAATGACCAATGAACTGTACTGTATATTGAACATTATTCCAATAAACGCTTACTTTCATAGTGCTTTTATAACCGCTTTTGGTCACACTTTAACTAATAACTATGACTTTTGCCTCAATAAACTCCTAATTACTGCTTATTGATAGTTAATAGTAAGGTAGTTGTTACGTTTAGGTATTGGGTAGGATTAGGAATGTATCGGTCATGCAGAACAAGGCATTAATATGTGCTTTATAAGGACTAAGAAACAGCCAATATCCTAGTGATATCCTATTAAGCTACTAGTTAATAGTGAGAATTGGACCATCAACTAACGTGTTACCCAGCTTTCTTATAAAATAATAATTATTATGAATTTTACTTTGCTAATTTAACTACTATGAACTTTTTGTGTGTTAAACATTTTTAATAAGTAAAAAAAAAAAAAAAACATGGTGCGCTGAAGAGGTTTGCTGTGTTTATCCTCTGCAAGTTGTTCCGACCTGAAGTTATTCCCCTGAAGCTCTTCAGCAGAAACATACTTCCTCACAATGATATTTCTGACATGGCTTAAGGCATGTCACATACCTCACCTGTCTTTCCAGGTGACTACTGTGGGAATTTTCTGCTTTATGTGACCTCCAATGGTGTTTTTCGGAGGGGATTTATTAAGAAAACACGTGTAATGTGTTTCAAGTGGCTGATTCATTGCCTGTAAATGTCATTCTGGATTCCCTCTCTTTTAGAGCGCAATGTTCCTCTGTCACTCATCGCTACTTGCCTTCTATTTAAAATTCATGCCGCCTTGAAACTGTCAGAAAAGCTCCCATTGATGAGTGTACACACTCACACTTCTCTGTCATCCTCCTCTTTTTTCCCTTAAAAGGATGAAAGATGATATAAAGAAGGATTACATCCCGTCACCATTCTGACAGAGAATGACAAACACTGCACCTTCACCTCTTCCTTACTTGTTTTCTTTAACCCGTCTGTCAGAGCGTGGTGACCCTCCATATTCGATATTTGTCACGCACGACCCCACTAGCTCTTCAATTTCATATTCCATAACTATAGTTAGCCTCGCAACGTATTGCTGTTTACCATGCTGTGCTTTAGCAACAGGAACCAAAGAAAATAATGTGTTTTATTTTTTGTATATCCTACCCACAAATATTGAAAACCATCTTGGAGACCATGGAAAAGTCCTTTCCTGGAATATTTCTTTGGGTTTTACACAAACTTTGCATTATGTTTGCAGTGGAAGAAATGGTTTCAATGACAGTGGTGCAATGATTCATTGTAGAGAGTCAATGTAGCTATTTGTCTATGGCAAACAGACTTATAATATGAGACTCAAACTATACTAATAATAGACACATGGAGGATATGTGAATGTTGCATGCAAATGGTGAACAAATGCTTCTCAAATGAGGGATTATTTAAGGATCGACTAAACAGTCATTTGGATAGTTATTTTATTATTTGAAATAAATCTTACCCGAGATCAAACCATCCATGGATGTTCTATTGTACACCAGTGAATTGCTTTCCAATACACGAATTAATGACTCTAATGAGCCGGTTCCTTTTATTAAATGAAAAACATACAGCATGAAAAGTGTAGTCCAATTCACAAATAAATTACTGGGTTACTGGGTTGAATCAGTCAGACAAATGTTTAATTAAACTGAAATTACAAGAGTGTTAATGTTGCAAATGCACTGTAAGTTATTATTGTGTTTAGGTTTTTTTGTAAATGAAAAAAATTAAGGACAACTTTGGAGAAACTGGAGTAATGGCTGCTGAAAATTTAGCTTTGTCATCACAGGAATAAATTACATTTTAAAATACATTTAAATAAAAAAACAGCTATAATAACATTTCTCTAAATTATTCTTTTACTATATTTTTAATAATAATAAAAAAAGTCTTGCCGTTTTGTTGAGCATAAGAGGCTTCTTTCTAAAGCATTGAAAAATCTTACTGAACCCAATCTGAGTATATTCTTTCTTTCTTTCTTTTTAGGAAGCACTGCTGTACAATTTAAAATAAAAGTTCTTCATGTGATACACTGACTTTAAGGTTGCATATCTGAAGAAACTGTCTGTACTTCCTCCTTGTATCTATATGACACTGCATTCTGTACATAGCTAAACTCTAACCGTCTGCAACATACCAAAGCTCTGACCCAAATGCAAATTCTCTTTAAATGTTTACAGACAAGGAACAACCAGATATTTACCACGGTATCTGATGTCACATGCCTGAAGCATCTCAGTTTTGAATTTGCGGCTGATGCTTGACAATAGGAACTCCTTAATGAAATAGCAGAGATGCCAGCTCACATTCTGCTACCTGTAAATCGAACAGAGGAAACCCAACCTGTTTCTGTTGATGCTAATGACATACTCTAATCATCCGCTTTAAATCACATCGCATAAAAACATTAGCTGTGGCAGAGGGCCCGAGAGTCACTGTTGCATTTGAAACATCATGCTGGTGACGTGCTCTAATGTCAAGCTCCTCAAAAGGTTTGCGTCAGGCCAATTAATAGGCTCATTTGGCTATTTTGCACTTCTAGACAACACATATTTGGGCTGTGTCAAAATAAATGAAGCATCCAAAGCTCCTACACGGCCTTCCCCATGCATACAGCCAATGGCGATTTGAGCCAGTGTGGGTGAATGTGATTTAACAGGCAGAAGTGGGTCATGTGTGGTGGGCTATAGCTGTGGATGACTAAACTAATGACATCACGCCGCATTTAATTGCTTGGATATCTTTTATTTGCAGTGCTCAAATAACGCCTCGACTTCGTGACTCAGTCTTCAATCGCAGCTGAAGTAGGAGTGAGTGATGTAATAAGCGTAGGGGTATAGCCTCAGAAAATAAGACACCTAGAATCATAATATACACCTCTGAAATCTGAAATATCAATCAATGGTCAATTTCAAGCCATTTCAATTTAACAGATCAGATTGAAATTCATTGAGTGGCTGTGTAGGCTGAATTAAGGATGCTTCTAATGCTTCTTTTGATCAAAGACCAAAGCTTAACTTGAGACATTTTACTATGACAACAGGACTACCTGTACTGGCACTGCACTATGCAGTTTGTGACTCAGTCTACAGGAATCACCATCCCTTTAACCAGCATTGTTTCGCTGTCAAGGAGAAACACGCTCGGCCATGAAGCCTTCACCTGTGTGACAATAATGACTTCTGTTCTCCTCTAATCATTTCTTTTGGATGGCAGTCGGGCAGTGTGTGAGTGGGTGTTTGGGCACAGAAAAATCGTGACTAGCTAGTCTAAGCAGAAACGGTCAAGAGGACACGCATAGAAACGCACTACCTCAGGGTGGAAGACAGTCAACACAACTTCCACTCCACGGCTAAATGCGCAGAAAAATGCCTTCTTTCTGAAGGCAAAACCGCCAGGGCTCCAAGTTCATTTAGAATGGGTTATGGAACCTTTCGCATACAAATTGCTGGCATTGAGATGAAATTATACAACAAGTTAATAAGGGGAAAGCTAAGCTCAGTGAGCATCGTAATTAGCCGGAAAGTGTCAGGTACAACCCTGATTTAAAAAGCTCTGTTCAGTAACAAAAAATATTGTCTTTGCATCATGAATGCAACATCACTTGAAGAGTGAATAATGTCACACTGTATCTGTAGAGACAAGCTATATATATGGATCTTGATTATTTGCTGAAAAACTGAACTAACTTGTAAACGTTAGTTTGTAGGAGAGCTTAACAGATTGTGACATGGACAAGATAGAAACATTTTATGCTCTGAGCCCTTTTATCTTTGTCTAATCTGCAAAATTTCTCTTTCTTGCTGGATTAAAACATATATATTTTCTTCACTATTGTTGAATCAATAATATAATAAAACACATTATTTCAATCTATATTTTCGTTTCCCTTTAAAATAAATAAAACTCCTTAACAGTGTTAGTGTTATTCCCTAAAAAAGTAACAAATTCCGTAACTTACTTTTTATAGAAAAAACGTGTTACGTTACTTTTTCTCATCTGCGCTGGGCTTGCTTGTTTGCTTTTTATTTTTTAATAACAAAAATATATATATTTGGCAAATGTAAAGTCCCATTCACACCAAAAGTGAAATGAATAAGCCTCAGACTGAATGAAATGCAAAATCACGCCTGTACAGTAGAGGGCGCCGCTCAAACAAACCTTTCAGCTGTGCTGCCATTCTGGATCACAGAAGAAGAAAGTACAACACTCTTACTTCAGCAATAAAAACAACCAGATTAAACACAACTGTGATGTTTATCAAGTCATTTTTGATTATTAGTATGGTTGAATTGGATCATCGAAGGTCAGCAGCAAAGACATTGGTTAAAAAAGTTAGATTAAATACATTGTGTTATTTAATATATTTAATTATTGGGGGTTTGCAAAATATTCAGAGTTGGCATTTCACTGTTTTATTTATATTGAGGAATATTGAATCTGTTTTTGTGCAAGTGAGATGAGTAAATGCATGTTCACATTTAGTCTAGAACTACAATAACCATCATGTTCACACAGCGCACACAACGCCTCTGCACTTACGATTTCTCTCAACATTGGGACAGGAGAGCTGTCAGTCAATAAATGGGAAATCAAAGCAACTTTCATTACTTATTTGAAAAAGTAACTCAGATGTTTTGATGTATATTTAAAAGTAATGCGTTACTTTACTAGTTACTTGAAAAAAGTAATCTGATTACATAACTCACGTTAGGCTTGTATTGCGTTACCCAACACTGCTCCTTAAAACAAGATACATTTCAGTGGGTATCGTAAATATTATTTTTCTTATATTTTTTATTTTTGAAACATACACTTTTACTTAATGGTTTGTGCGAAAAAAAAGAAAAGTAGTAAATGTATATTGTAATAAGTATGTTTAGAGAAAATATATATAGATTCAAATTATGTTTTTTTGCGGTGTAGTTAAGTTTAAAAATCTCATACTTGAAAGGTTGTAGATACATCCATCAGTGTCAGTAAAATGCATGTCAGAAATACGCATAGTTGTTCATGCGTGCCAGTCAAGTCCATGATCTGACCCTGATGGAGGACACCTGTTCTTCTGCCATAGGAATCTCTCCTCTGAGCCAGTGGAGTGTGTTCATCATACTAAATCATCATGCTTCTCTTATCGGCTCGCTCCAGCCTTGCAAATGTTTTCATAACTTCTTAATCTTATAATTTTATAGCCAAGCGTTTAGGGTAATCTAATAGACAGACCTTGTCCTTCACTTGTGATGTTCAAACAATTTAAATAGACAGTGAGAACAGTGCCCAGCTGTTATGTTATACAAGTACTGAAGTGTTATGGGTCTTTATTTGATATTTCAGCTGAGATGTTTATAATCTGCAGAACATTCATGTTTTTTTTTTTTAAATATAAATCGACACAATAAAGCATTCGGAGATATGCCACATCATCTTTACCTACCATTAAGTTTTCTAAATTAATGGCATATTTCTGCCATGATGACAAGTGCAGTATGTTGTGCTTTGATGTGTGAAGAGGATCTTCTACCTGCTAAAAAAACATTCGTGGAATGCTTTCTCTTTCTTGATTCAACTGAAATGGTGATGTATTAACTGATGCCAAGTAATGTTCATGGGAATATCAATGTAAAATATTTGAGCTGAAAAACAAGTCCTTAGATGGTTAAGAAGCTGTATGCTGGTAAAGAAGCATTTAAAATTGCCTAAGAAAGTGCATACAAGGAGTGTGTGTCCTCTCTATCATTGAACTAGAGTTTCGTTTTTGTTACCACAGAAACACTGGACAGTGACTCAGGAGTCAGGTGCATGACGATATGCAGATACTGCATTTCTAAAGAAAAGGAGCCTGCATTACATGGCCGCATACATAGTCTTTTCCTCCCATGTGGCACAGATCGGATATGACCCAAGAACGTGTAAGCAGGAAAAAAGTACATGGATTCCGAAATTCTCAGATCTGTCTCAGGCCTCATTCATATAGAAATAAATCTGATATGAATCGGATAAGTGCATTTGCGTCGACCACGTAAACGGACAGGTCGGATATTCCCCTGTCAATGCAAGTCATACATCATTGAAAAAGCCACGGTGGCAATGGCAAATGATGGCAACTCAGGTAAACACCAATCGCGATCACATGACTCTTTTCAATGGCACAAAGGAGGACGAAGGCTCAAACCAATGTTTTGCTGTCCATTGCAAATCGCACCATTTTTACTTCCTTTTCGGCCTAAGCTTTTCCGGGTTGTTTTGCCAAGTGAATAGTGTAAATACAGATATCGGATATGGGTCACTTTTAAAAGAAGATGTAAGTTGGTTCTCAAAAAAATATAGTGGATATGGTCAACAAATCGGAATTGGGCATCAAGACCTGCAGTGTAAATGCGGCCTATATAAGCTACGTCACACTTATTCAGGAAGTTGCAGTTTGGTAGAATATTTATTGTTCCTCACCTTTGAATGACTGTTGAAGTTTATTAAGCCTGTCATGAAATGCTAAATACATGTTAATACCTGGAGATAAAATACCATGCATAAGTCAGTACGATTTTTTGAATGTATCTTATAGAAGTCTCTTTTGGTCACCAAGGCTGCATTTATTTGATCAAAAATACAGTAAGACTGTAGTATTGTGAAATATTATTACAATTTAAAATAACTACTTTCTATTTTAATAGAGGCCTATTCTAAAAAGTAATTTATTCCTGTGATGGCAAAGATTGTTTTGGGAACCGTTATAACCGTTATACATAACCATTATAGGCCTACTTTTTTTTCAGGTTCCTTTGATGAATAGAGAATTCAAAAGAATAGCATTTATTTGAAACATAACATATTTGTAACTTTATAAATGTAATTACTGTTAAGTTAAAAAAAGGTATTTTTAATTATTTTAAATTATTATCAATTAAAAAAAATCATACCTGATACCAATATTTGTATTGGTAGTGTACATAAATATTGTATGAAGCATTCTGGTTGTAATTTTACAACAAGTTTCATAGAAAATATTAGTGCTGTAAAGCAGTGGTTTCCAAACTATTTTAGATGCAACCTATTTTTTTCTTTTTAAATTGATGTGACCCATATATAAACCATTTACAAGTCAAGCGGCGTGAAAGGCAAGAGAGGACCAGGCCTGAAACTGTACATTGTGGTTTTGTTTACGTTTATGCGGCAATTGGCCGTGAGTTTTGTTGTTTACGTTTATTTTGTTATTAAAGTTACGTTTGCCGGTTATCACATCCTTCTTCCCTGAGTCTTGAACTTTGTAACATTTATACATTTATACATCCTTCTGGCGACTCATTTTTTGTGCTGTAAAGTATTTGCTGTACTAACACGTCTGAAACCACAGAATAAACGGATAGAGTCAATTATGAATGTCAGATCCATTCATTTCTCAGCGTGCTGAGACAAATGACAGTCAATGGACTTTGCAGGTGCAGAGCGACAGATGCTGAGGAAGTGACATTAAACAGGAAACTCTCTGACGCCTGTGTATATTTGTGAATGTGGATAGTTGAATACCTGCCTGTGTCTGTTCTCATTGTGTGTTTACAATCTATAGAGGCCTCAACAGAATAAGAGAGGATGTTGAGTTGTTTGAGAGTAAAAAGACAGCGCAATGAATCAAGCCAAAACAAACAGATGAAAGTAAAGTAGAAGATGGGAACAAGAGATTCAAAGCTCAGCTTTTCTTGAAGGATATACTGTAAAACACAGAAACAGAGGTCACCTCGTGTACACTGTGTGTGTTGATACAGTAAGATTAATGGTCTTAAAACTTACTGCATTATTAAAACACTGAAATGCACTACATCAATTCAGAGAGAAAAGGATGGGTAGTTTATATTAGGTGCTGCTCTAACAGTACTGAACAAACACTCTGTAACTAACTAATATCTGACAAAATTAAGTAATTCCAATTTACAATCAATCTTTAAAAAGGAAACTAAACTGTGACCTATCACTAATACTAATACTAGCAGATGATACTCCTAATCCTGCAATGGAATGGACATTAACTTACATAACTGTATAGCCGCTGGAAACATGCATGCAAAAATACACCATTCACTATCACTTCTCATACACTTCTGTCAGTGTTTTGCGCTAGCAGCAAGGAAAATGGATGTGTCACAGCTTTTAAGTGACCATGTCTGTTCAAAACTGTTCAAAAAGCTGATAAAAAATGCTTAGCCATTAGCTCAGGGGCTTGAGTCCATGAATTACAGCCCATTCTCACCCCAAGGCGTCATGAAACTGACGCCTTGGGAATCATTTTGACCATGCTTCAATATTCGACGCTTTAGGCACCCTTTAGCGTCAGTTACATGACGCGATCCTAGGGCGTCATCTTGCTGACGCTTTACCTTTAACGTCAGTTAGATGACGCTATCTAATCCTAACCCTACCCCAGACCTAAACCTACCCGCGTCATCTGACTGACGCTTAGGTAAAGCGTCAGTAAGATGACGCCCTAGGATCGCGTCATGTAACTGACGCTAAAGGGTGCCTAAAGCGTCGAATATTGAAGCATGGTCAAAATTGTCATTTTAGTGACGCCTTGGGGTGAGAATGCGTTGATGAATTATCCACCCATAATCCGTCCCTCCTCTTCCTCATACACAGAGAAAAGCAACGCCCCTCATTAGCAATGTGCTAGAGCGAAGTGGGTTTAATAGAGATATCCTTAAAACATGGCTAAATGTACTTATGTCGAACAGCTGAGGCAGTTATATCACGATAAGACCAAAGTTGTGACAATTTTTTATTTCAGTTAAATGTCACAAGGCCACAGCGTTCAGATTTTTTATTTTTACTTTGTGACATTTGCAAAACTACACTTTTTAAGCATAAACATACACTGTTTTTATAAGACAGAGGTTTGTAGGAAGACAAAATAGGAATAATGTATTGAGTACTAAATGAAAAAGAACAAAAAAAGCACTTTCATGTGGTTTACAGCATAGAATATCAGTTTGAATTGGAGTATACTGTGGTTTTTCTGTATGCCCATGCTAACTGCCCTTCTTTTCTTTTCTTTTTTTGAAAGTGGTTAGAAACAAAAATGTGTGCTTGTTTTGGTTTGTGGGAGGGAGAGAACGGTTTGTGGATTAGTGCTGGTTAATGAGGCTGTCCCAGTAATTTTTAGACACAAAAATGGCAAATTAGTAATTAGCACAAACGCTACAAAGTGAAAAAAAAAAGCCCTCTGGGATCTAAAAATGGATACACTACACCCATTAGAGATATGATTGACTGTGCTCATGCTTTGTATAGGTCCTATATACAGTAGGACACAAATGACAAAGATGATGTTAATAAAGCAGAGTGCTTATGGTAAAGGTTTTCCGGTCATAATAACACAGAGAATGCCGACAAAATGTATTTGTAAAGCAAAACCTAACTACTCAAACAATCTCAGAGGCCAAATGCCTAATGAATGATGCATCATAAAACTATGTAAGGCACTAATCTTTCTAAATATGCTTTGGAACAATTTATATTGTGAAAAGTGTTACTGCAACTGACAACTCTATTTTAAATAACACAATGACTAAGCTTAAAGAGACCCATAAACGCATACACCTGCTGCATACCACTGCTGAAGAGAACAGTCAAAAGTATGAAAAATATTCCCGTTTTCTGCCTGGATTCTCCTCTTTACTGTAAATCTGTCAGGGAGGTTTAAGACGCTCTGTTCTCGGTGTAGAATTATCACAAAAAATCCCCTTAAAATGATTAAAATGATAACATTTTCAAGTAAAACCTGATGCTTCCTCTTTAAATCTCTGTAGAGGATTTCAAGGAAATTTCCTGAAATTAGTGAAGTTTCCATCTAAGGATGTTTTTGCGGAAAAAATGGTTAGCACATCATAATGTTCAGATATATCTAAATATGGATTTTCACAATTTTCAGTTTAAGTTCTATGAAATTCTATGTTGATACTTCAATTGTCTTGAAAACTAGTTTGGAAACACTTATTGTGAACTGCTTAACATTTTTACAGGCCATTTCTGTAGTGCTTCTGTCAGATTTTTGCAGTGGCATTTGCCCTCCAGACAGAAGCCACTGCAATAGCTATGAAGGATGTATCTGCGCATCTACCCAGAGACTCCACCTTTGGCTTTTTCTCACCTGACCTTCACGCTCATGCATACCTCTGTCAGAATTCCCCCTCAATGAAGGGCTTAGCTGACACTTTCACCACAACACAAAAACACAGTCCTGCCTATACCCGCTGAACATCACCAGCATTCCTCTCTTTTACTTTGCATTGCAGACCATTTCAGGCTTCAGTAGTCTTGGCTTACCGGTGTGGGTGTGTTTGATTTATGTGTGTGAGCGCACATGTGTTTTTGGCATATTATATGCGAGTTGTTGGGTAAAGCTTCCCTGAAATAGGCCACACTGTTTGTAGCTTACCAGAATGGAGCAATGACATTTTTTTTTTTTTTTTCAAACACCACTATTAGCTCTGCCAAGGTTCTGGGGTGAACCCTTACGATTGTATGGCCCGCATGTGGAAGTGGTGGTAAATGGTGTTAGGTTGTTACGCTTTTCACCACTCACTATTAGCTCGCAGCTGCACTTGTGCCTTTCAACAGATCTGAGAGGCAGAAGAGGAGCGCCAATGATAAAAGGAAGATCAACTCAACACTTTACAAATGAATAGTGTTAGCAGAGAGAGATTGGTTGGGACATTTACATGGAGTGTAGGCACACAATATGCACAGAAACACACTTTTCTTTGAAGAGAAACAGTTGCACTTTTTACAACCTTCTACACATAGAATAACAACACCACAGCCTAGTTTTAAATTGAATCCAGATGAAGATTTATATTCAAAATTCTCATCGGTTTAGTGCACATGAACTGATCTGGAGAAGCTGTTTTGAAGCTAGCTAAAATGAATAACTAAAATGAATTGTGAAGCAGCAAAACACTTATTTTCACAAGCCATTTGGTATAAACTGTCGAAACTAAGCTGTCTCAAAACTATAAACTATTAGAGACAGGACAGGTCAGGAGATTGTGTGATTCCTGCCTGACTTCACTCTTCACTAGAGTTTCATGCAAAACACACTACACTGTTACTCTTTGGAAAAATAGCTTGTTACAGGAAAAGCTACATTATTGTGAAAAGAGCTGAGCCATTGTCACCCTTTTGGAAAATGTACTGTTAAATTGGTTGCATCACTAGGCCTACTCTTAATTAGTCAATTACCTTCCAATAGTCCGGAGGAAATTTGTCCTGACACTGAAATTCCTTCAATATGGACATAAGGTTAAAAAAGTAAACCACATGGGAAATGGAACTTTAACTGTATTTTATAATGGCCTTGGTTAGAAAGCAGAATCAACACGAGAAAAGATAATATCCTGCAATTTCCTTGCTTACGGCTGGTTAGACTCCATGTTATAGCTGGGAGCTGGTGTGTGAGAAGCATGGGATATGGCCTTTTTCAGTGGGTGTGGAGTTTTCCTCTCCAGCCCAGAGCTGTACATCTAATGATAGGCCAGCATTCAAATGACAGAGTGTGTAAATGTGTGTGTGTCTATGCTGAGGTCCTTGCCAAAGCTGTTTAAACCAATGTGACAAATTTACTCACAATTGGTAAGTCCAAATGCACACAAACCCTCACGTAAACACATATAATCTACCATAGGATCACACCCATGTTCTCTCTCTCTGAATGTACTGTAATAAATGATTTGACCTTGAGTGATGAAGCTGTATTGTGAGTGGATGGGTGGTTCTGTCCACAGGGGACAGAGAATAGACCCTCGCCTTGTATTGATTTCTCCATGTCTTTCTCGTACAAGAAAAAACACAAAGTTTGTGCAGTGCCTTATCTAATTCTAATGTCTGAGGGATTTTGGGTCATTGTAAAAAATGATTTGTTGTGTTGAACACTGAGAGAGCTTCAGAAGAGCTTTTGTCCTTTTATACGCTCTCCTGTCCTCCATTTTTAGAGGGAAACTGTCCAAGCAGACTCTTTAAATGTAAGAGGCGATGCCTTTGTGAATCTAATATGAACGAGGCAGGCCACTCACTGGCTTTGTGGTTAACTTGCTGTGATTGGCTGCAGGTTTTTGATTGGCATGAAGCTCTGCGAGAGTGAGCTGAGGATCAGGGTGGGGTTTAAGGGGGATCAATGAAGCCCCGTCCCCTTTGAGACATGGCCTAAAAATTCCCAGCTTTTATCTTATTCACACACACATTTCATTACAAACAGTACACAGAATAAATAAGGACATAAAGAATTTCAGGATTAATCTCATATATATACACATGAGTATATATATATATATTCATCTTTATTCATTTATTTATTTTTTAATTTGGGCTGAAATATGACCCTGACATTTGTGAGATTTGTAAGATTCATCCATCCATCTGATCTAAAGGAGATTCAAGCTGTAAGACCTACATATTCATAGCATGTGCAGAGATGTGGATTTGATGTATTGATTGCTCATTACCCAGTGTCAGAGCCAAACTGATGGAGAGAGAAATTGGTTTTTATTTTTTCCCTCCGTTTTCACATTGACACGTCTGTAATCCATTACATCTCTATGCCATTGACAGTGGAAGTGATGAGCAGGTGCTGGGATCTTTCCTCTTTCATTTCCATTCCCCTCACTTAGTCTCCAACCCTCTCCTTCAAACACATCTCCTACTGTCTCTTTCCTGCTGTGGAATCCATTTATTCATTTTTTTTATATATTAGACGCCTGTCAAATTGACAGTGCATCAAAAACAGCTCCAGAGCAATGTGTTTTGTGAGAAACCTAATGATACAGAGAGACGAAGAAAGGAGGGATATCATAGCACAGCTGTGGTCTGAGTGTGAACAGCTGATGATACACAGATACAGTAGCTCCTCGCTGTCTAGGCCAAAGAAATCAGAAACTGTAAGATCCACCATTAAAATGAAAGCTGAGAAGGGGACAATTGTGTCTGTGTAAACATACAGTGGAAGTGCTGTACTACAGGAGGCCTGTAGTAAACATCTCACTTCTTAAATAATGTCTTTTAATGGCTCATGGCTATGTAAGCCAATATCCTGACAGTCACAATCCAGTCCACACAGAAATTTCTTCTCGATATAGCGCATTCTTTGTCTGGGTGGATGTAGTCGTGCACCTGGGCTGCAGTTATTCACTTACAGACTGACTGGCCACAGACTGCAGCTATATATGACACATGCCCCAGACGGAGCGGCTAGACGGAGACATGGACGCAGTGGAGTCATGTCAGGATTCAAAAGCAGTGTTCGCTCCTGCAGTGACAGATGGGATAGGAGACAACGGCAGACGTACACCTAGCATGCAGACAAGAGCTGCCATCTTTGACCAGAGGGCACTGACCTCTTGACCTTTAGAGCAATACAGTCTAATTAGAGTCTCTACGGTATAGTCAGAGATATAAAATATATCATATCATATCTTTGTCATTGTTACGTTCCACGTGGGGGTTTGTTTTGTTTTCACTAGTCTGTGCACGTTGGTATACTTCGCACGTGTTGATAGTATATGCTCATTATCTGTTTCTGTTTCTAGCTCACTCTTGGCTGGCAGGCTGCTGTGATTGGCCTAGCGGGACGTCACTCATCGTTGGGGCGGCGCCCGGGAGCCAATCAGAGTTGACCAGCTGGGTTCAAAAGGATGGCGTTTTCATTCATTCGATCTCTCGGAAGCGGCCATGAGCTCGTGTAGCGTTGTGAGGTTACTAAACCTGTGACTGGAGATTCATATAGTGATGTCTGGCTCTTTGTAGTGGAATGAGTTGGGTGCTGTATGCTTTGTTTATCTGTACCTTGATATTCAGTATGTTTTAGTTGTAGAGATCATAGTTTCAATGTGTATCCCAGTGTGACGCTGTGGGGTCCTGTAATTCGACTCTCTCTCTGGGAAAGAGAACGACAGGTCAGTATGCCGCGGTATACATAATGCCCGTAGTGTTTATTTGTTAGATACACTAGGTTAGGAGTGAGCGCCACTCTGTGTATGTTTTGTTTTAGTAGTTAGCTTATTTAGGTGCCGGATGCACCGAAGAATTCGGTTTTCTTTTCACCTTTTTCTTTGGTTAGGATTAGGTGTAGTATAAGGATTGTTTTGTTATATTCTGTTCTTTTCTTTGGCGCCACTTTTTGGTTCTCTTCCCTTATTATTTAATATTTGTAAACATTGTAAATAGCACACTCATTTTTCCAAACTGGAACTAGTGGCTTCGGCTTTGTGACAATAAAATCCAGTTTGTTTCTCTTCAAGTTGAGTCTGTCATGGTTTTCTCTCCACCGTATTCCTCCATCAGCAGTGCTAATAAAACAAATGTTGCGTAACATCTCCTAGACTTTAAAAGATCGTAACATTTAATGGGGGCTCGTCCGGGATCACTTTATATTTTATTTGTTTCCCGAGTTATTATTTACTGCTGATGTGAGTGGTGGAATGACCATGTTCAGTACTTTCCTTGTAGAGTGTTAATTCGCGAGGCAGTGATTAGTGGATGGGCTGGTTGATTGTATGGTTAGTGATTCTGATAAGAGTAATGGCTGATTTTGATTTAGACACCTTTTTGAGTGCACCTACGGTTGAGCAGTTAAATAAATGTAGGAAAGATGATTTACTGCGGATTGCTGCTCATGTTCAGGTTACTGTTTCGAAGCAGCGGCTTAAAAGAGAGATTAAGTTTGCTGTATCCCAAAGGTTGGTTGAACTTGGTGTTTTAGTGTTGCCTGCAGGTGGTGGGGAAGTTTTTCCTGGTGCTGATAGTCGCCTTGAGGAGGAGGAGCAGAGCGAGACGGCTGAGGTAGAGGGTTCTGAAGCCAAAGCTGTTTTGCCGCCCTTCGAACCTTTTTCGCCGGACTCAGATGAGTCTATAGGAGGTGATGCGCGACTGAAGGTTCGTATAGCGCGACTCCAGATGGAGATACGCGAACGGGCAGAAGTCCGTCGAGCGGATTTGGATTTTCGACTGGAAGTCCGCAGACTTGAAATCGAGGCGGAGACGCAGATTAAGCTGCGTGAACTTGAATTGAATGCAGCCAAAGTAACACCTGTTCCAGTTGTGCAACCTTTACCGCCCGCTGATGCTTCGGCAGGGGCTGGGCCGGTGAGAACCACCTTTGAGGTCAGTAAGCATATTTCCCTTGTGCCGCAGTTTCGAGAAACAGAAGTTGACTCATATTTTAGTGTGTTTGAGAGGATTGCTTCCACACTCCATTGGCCTAAAGAGGTTTGGCCTTTGCTGTTGCAGTGCAAGCTGACCGGTAAAGCTCAAGATGTTTGTGCTACGTTGTCCTTAGCGGATAGCGTGAATTATGAAGTAGTGAAAGCTGCGATTTTGCGTGCATATGAGCTGGTGCCTGAAGCTTATAGACAGCGTTTTAGGGGTCATAAGAAAAATTCTAGTCAGACTTTTGTTGAATTTGCAAGGGAGAAAGGCACTTTGTTTGACAAGTGGTGTACATCTAGTAAAGTGAATGATTTAAAAGACGTGCGGGAGTTAATTCTTTTGGAAGAATTTAAGAATTGTATTCCTGAACGTGTTGTCGTTTACTTGAATGAACAAAAAGTGACGTCTTTGTCTCAGGCCTCCGTTCTGGCAGATGAGTTTTCATTGACGCATAAAAATGTGTTTGCTGCTGCGCGTTTTGAGAAAGCTGCTGTTCAAGTGAGCTCGAGTAGTCCATCTCGACCAAAATCAGGTACTCCAAAATCAAAGGAAGATCGAGAATGTTTTTATTGTCACAAACCTGGCCATTTAATTGCCGATTGTTTTGTACTGAAACGAAAACAGTCAAGTTCTGTACCTAAGAGTGCTGGTTTTGTGAAACGGATTGATTCTAAAAAAATTGAGTGTAACGACAAGCCTGATTCCAGTTACGTACCTTTTCTGTTGGAAGGGTTAATTTCCGTTGCGGGAAATTCTGAGGAACGGGTAAGAGTTCAGATGCTCCGTGATACTGGGGCCATGCAGTCCTTTATTAGTGCTGATGTACTGCCGTTCTCGGAGCAAACTTTTTGTGGCAGTCATGTTCTAGTACAGGGCATAGAGATGGGTCTCGTTCAAGCTCCGTTGCATCAGATTCACTTAGAATCAGAACTATGTACGGGTTTTGTGAAATTAGCTGTTCGTGAACGTTTACCGGTGAGTGGGGTACAAATTATTTTGGGCAATGATTTAGCCGGTGGAAAAATTATGCCTTTGCTGGAAGTCTTCGACAAACCAGTGGCGCTCGAACAGCCTGATGAGTTATCCCAGTCATATCCAGAAACATTTTCAACTTGTGTAGTGACGCGGGCTCAAGCTCGTAAAGCGGATGCTGATGATTTGGCTACATCTTTTATCGCACCTATTTTTATCAGTGATGTTGTATCTGATGACGTTAAAGCTGTTGAGAATGCGCATGTTCCAGATACTATGAGTGTAAAGCTGCGCGTGACGCGCGAGAGACTTATTGTTGCTCAGAAACAGGATAAAAGTCTCCAGAAGTGCTTTGCTGCTGCTGTTTCCACAGAGAAAGCTCAAGAGAGAAAAACTGCATATTTCGTTGAGGACGATTTATTGATGCGTAAATGGTGTTCGGAGACTGGAGATGCTGAATGGAGTAGTGTGTATCAGATCGTGATTCCCTCATTTTACCGACAGCAAGTTCTATCTTTAGCTCACGATCACGACCTGTCGGGACATCTAGGAATTAAAAAAACTTATCACCGAATTTTGAGACATTTCTTTTGGCCTAGAATAAAAACTGATGTCACACAATTTTGTCGCACTTGCCGCACTTGTCAGATCGCTGGCAAACCGAATCAAGTCATTCCGTGTGCTCCACTTGTTCCTATTCCAGTGTTGGGAGAACCGTTTGAGCACGTTATCGTCGATTGTGTCGGCCCTTTGCCTAGATCTAAGACCGGTAATCAGTTTTTATTGACCGTAATGTGTACTGCCACTAGATTTCCTGAGGCGATCCCATTGAGAAAGATCACGGCACCTGTCGTAACTAGAGCACTTGTTAAGTTTTTTTCTACGTTTGGTTTACCAAAAATTGTGCAGACAGATCAAGGCACCAATTTTCTTTCAAAAATCTTTTCTCAAGTGTTGTCGAGTTTAAATATTTCCCATAGGGTAGCAAGTGCATATCACGCGGAGAGTCAGGGGGCACTCGAACGTTTCCATCAAACGTTAAAGTCAATGCTTAGAAAGTACTGTATGGAAACAGGGAAAGAGTGGGATGAGGGGGTACCATTGCTTTTATTCGCGATCAGAGAAGCAGTTCAAGAAAGCCTTGGATTCAGTCCTGCTGAACTAGTATTCGGACACACTGTCAGAGGACCTTTGAAAATGCTTAAAGAGAATCTATTATCTGTTGAGTCTAGCCCGAAAATGAACGTGCTGGATTACGTGAGTAAGTTCCGTGAGCGCTTGCATCAAGCTTGTTCCGTGGCAAGAGAGTCACTTGAAGTGGCTCAGGGTAAAATGAAGAGTCTCTATGATCGTAAATCTGTACAGCGTACCTTTAATAAGGGCGATCAAGTGTTGGTGTTGCTGCCTATGGTAGGGTCTGCTTTATCAGCGCGGTTTTCTGGACCATACGAGGTGGTAAGAAAACTTAGTACTACAGATTATGTAATTGGAACTCCAGATAGAAAAAGGAAGACTCGAGTGTGTCACGTGAATATGTTAAAGACTTTTTACAGTAGGGAAGCTGTTCAGAATGTGTCACTTGCAGAAGAAATCATTGCTCCTGTGTTATCTCCTGTGTCATCTCCTGTGTTCACTTGTGCTGCTGTCGAGATCACTGATCCGGAGGATGATGGAGTCGTTCTTCGTCACACACATCAACAATGTGCTCGACTTAAGAATTCTGAGGTATTGTCTGATCTTACATCTCATGTATCTCATTTATCTGAACAACAAGGATGTGATATTATGCAGTTGATTGATGATTTTCCTGCTTTGTTTAATGATGTACCTTCTCGCACTACAGTTTTGGAGCACGACATTAATGTGGGTGATGCTACCCCGATTAAACAGCATGCATACCGCGCAAATGCAGCGAAAAGAGATGTGATGCGAAATGAGGTTGAGTATCTAGTAGAGCATGGACTTGCTCGGTTCAGCTGTAGTCCCTGGAGTTCTCCATGCTTATTAGTGCCGAAGAGTGATGGCACAGCGCGATTTTGTACTGATTACCGAAAGATAAATGCGGTGACGGTGCCCGACTGTTTTCCTTTACCGCGCATGGAAGATTGTGTTGACAACCTCGGTTCAGCCTGTTATGTCAGTAAGTTAGACTTGTTAAAAGGCTACTGGCAAGTGCCTCTTACGAGTCGTGCTTCTGACATTTCTGCATTTGTTACCCCTGATAGCTTTCTTCAGTACTCGGTAATGGCTTTCGGTATGCGTAACGCTCCGGCTACTTTTCAGCGGCTTATTAACATCGTGTTGTCTGGAGTGCCTAAGTGTAATGCCTACTTAGATGATTTAGTAGTTTACTCGACCGATTGGATAGAACACATTTCGTCATTGCGAACAGTTTTCGAGCGTTTGGAGAAAGCTTCGTTGACTTTAAATTTAGCCAAATGTGAGTTTGGGCAGGCCACTATTACGTATCTCGGGAAGGAAGTCGGTCAAGGGGAGGTGCGCCCGTTAGAAGCGAAAGTTACGGCTATAGCTGAATTTCCTGCGCCAACCACTCGACGAGAGCTCCGTCGATTTTTAGGGATGGCTGGCTATTATCGTGGCTTCTGTAGAAACTTTTCGACAATTGCACATCCATTAACTGCGCTTCTTAGTCCATCCCGTGCGTTTCTATGGTCTGATGATTGTCAACATGCTTTTAGTACGATCAAGGATCTTTTGTGTAATACACCTGTTTTAGCCGCACCAAATTACGACACTGCTTTTAAACTTGATGTAGATGCGAGTTCTGTTGGTGCTGGATCTGTATTGATTCAGACGGGTGAGGATGGAATTGATCATCCGGTCTGTTATTTCTCACGTAAGTTCAACAAACACCAGTTGAATTATTCAACGATCGAGAAGGAGGCATTAGCACTTTTAATGTCACTTCAATATTTCGATGTGTATGTCGGATCGAGTAGCATTCCGGTCACCGTATTTACTGACCATAACCCTTTAGTTTTTTTATCACGCATGTATAATCAGAATCAGCGTTTGATGCGCTGGTCTCTGATTGTACAGGGTTACAACTTGGTGATTAAGCATAAAAAAGGTGTCGATAATATAATAGCCGACGCACTGTCTAGAGCTGCCTATGGTGGCATTTGAGCGAATGCATTTGATCAACTATTTGTTGAGTTAATCCATATAGTTGATTCTTAGGGGGGGAAGTGTTACGTTCCACGTGGGGGTTTGTTTTGTTTTCACTAGTCTGTGCACGTTGGTATACTTCGCACGTGTTGATAGTATATGCTCATTATCTGTTTCTGTTTCTAGCTCACTCTTGGCTGGCAGGCTGCTGTGATTGGCCTAGCGGGACGTCACTCATCGTTGGGGCGGCGCCCGGGAGCCAATCAGAGTTGACCAGCTGGGTTCAAAAGGATGGCGTTTTCATTCATTCGATCTCTCGGAAGCGGCCATGAGCTCGTGTAGCGTTGTGAGGTTACTAAACCTGTGACTGGAGATTCATATAGTGATGTCTGGCTCTTTGTAGTGGAATGAGTTGGGTGCTGTATGCTTTGTTTATCTGTACCTTGATATTCAGTATGTTTTAGTTGTAGAGATCATAGTTTCAATGTGTATCCCAGTGTGACGCTGTGGGGTCCTGTAATTCGACTCTCTCTCTGGGAAAGAGAACGACAGGTCAGTATGCCGCGGTATACATAATGCCCGTAGTGTTTATTTGTTAGATACACTAGGTTAGGAGTGAGCGCCACTCTGTGTATGTTTTGTTTTAGTAGTTAGCTTATTTAGGTGCCGGATGCACCGAAGAATTCGGTTTTCTTTTCACCTTTTTCTTTGGTTAGGATTAGGTGTAGTATAAGGATTGTTTTGTTATATTCTGTTCTTTTCTTTGGCGCCACTTTTTGGTTCTCTTCCCTTATTATTTAATATTTGTAAACATTGTAAATAGCACACTCATTTTTCCAAACTGGAACTAGTGGCTTCGGCTTTGTGACAATAAAATCCAGTTTGTTTCTCTTCAAGTTGAGTCTGTCATGGTTTTCTCTCCACCGTATTCCTCCATCAGCAGTGCTAATAAAACAAATGTTGCGTAACATCTCCTAGACTTTAAAAGATCGTAACAGTCATGAAAATGAATATTAGTTACTATTGCTCATACTCATACTAAAAATCCATAACCTTGAGTAGGCCTAATAAAGTTTGGACAAGATACCTCAATTCATGCATCTGATTGAGATGTTTGCTATTACTTTTCTAAGAGACTGGACTTAGAATATTTGAAAAAAACCAGAATGAAAAAAAAATTTTTATTGAAAAAGGCCTTCTTATATATGGATACATATCACTGATACTTGGGTTGGGCTGTTTTGACCTGGGCCTGTAGCCAAACACTAACAACCACTAGTCTGAACTAGGGCTGTACGATTAATTAAAATAAAGCAGAAATCGAAATATGACTTGTGCACAGCATGCGTCAACCATCTTTCAAAACTTGTTATGAGAAGCGCTCATAAACCTGCTACTGTCAACAAAAGAGAAGCTTTAATGGCTCCCTGCAGTTTTCTCACCAACATTAAAGCTTGATGGTAATTAAGTAATTATGACAGCCGTAAATATTGGTATTGTAGTTTTACAGTTGTACTGTAAAAAGAGTATTATAATTTTTTGTTGTTTTTAGTTTGTGTTTTATTTACTACTGCTATTACTACTACTACTACTAATATTAATTATTATTTTATAGTCATATTGATATATAATCACAAAATATTTGGCCAAAGCGTGCAATTATACCTACAAACAAGCAAAGCAAACCTGAGGGTGTATTCACACCAGGAAAGTCCGATAGTTCACTTGCTTTGGTACGGACCAAATAATTTTTTTTTTTTTTTTTTTTTTGGTACGGTTTGCTTTCACACTGCTCTTTTTGCAAGTGAACCAAAATTTGTAAACAAAACCACACGTGTGCTAAGGTCGTCCATTCATTGGACAAGGATTCTCAAGTAGGGAAATCAGGAAGTGCAAAAAAGGCTTAACGTAAATTAACGCAGCATCATCCTTGTATTGTAACTATCGTTACATTATATGAACTGCAAATGCTTTTTTTTTTTGCATCTATGCGCGATTAGACTAAAGAGAACGCTCTGTATGTGAATGTCCTGATGCACACACTCATTCATTCCATTCCAATGATGCACACACGACGCGCAGAAAGACGCGCAACAGATGTAATGTAGTAGGCTACAACAGATCACTTTCCCATAACGCAACTCCGACTACGGAAGCCTGTTAACTCAAAGGCGCAGTGCTTTCTTGCAATTGGGTCGGTTCATGTTCACACCGTAAACGAACCGTACCAGAGTTCGTTTGGAACCGTACCGAGACCATCTCTTCAGCTGGGTCTCGGTTCGGTTGTTTGGTCCGCACCCGAGTTCGATTGCTGTATTCACACCTGCCCAAAAGGTCCGCACCAAGGGGGGAAACGAACTAGAGTTTGATTCAATCGAAACCAAACAAGGCAGGTGTGAATACACCCTGAAACTTTTGTTATCGTATTTTAAATCGCAATCTTTACAAACAGACAATTCACAATAAAATTTTCACCCAAATTGTGCAATCATCATTGTGCAACCCCTTTGGTAACTGCATAGCAACCAGCCAAGGATGCAATTCCCATACATGGGTGCGTTTCCCGTACAACGACGTAACTCGATGCTTCACTACGATAGTACGATGCATCGTTGAAGAAATCAACTAGCTAGTCACGACTGTTTCCCGAAACCATATTGTCGCAAAGTGGTCGTTCAACCACGTTGGTTTATGACATCACGCACATGGTGGAGTAATAACTTATTTTAATGAAACTGTTTGAGATTGAATTAATGCTAGATGTTTTGATATAAATTACAGACATGGCATCTGAGGAATATTTCAAATTTTTCTCAGTTATTTCGCTTTATTTCCAGATTCAATCATAGGCTCGTTCTTACAGAGCACGTTCGCACGCACAGTCTTCAAAAACGGTGCTTTAAATCTCTTGACAACCTCAAAGACGTAAATGATATTTGTATGTATTCTAAATAAAAGACACAGGTTGTATTGAATGTCAGCTTGCTTATTTTGCTCAAGATAAGGATTTATTAAGTTCACATGTCATGCAATCTAGAAACTATGCTTCTAACCACAACTCGAGAGGAAACACGTGTGCAGGTGAAGTAAGATCTTCAGCTAATTAATATCTTTGATATAGCAATTCATGTATTTAATATTATTATAGTTAATTGAAATTACCAACAGAAAGCATTTTTTTTTAATCATGTTAGCATGCAGTATTTGGCATATACTTTACTCCCGTATACATACGGTTCATTCAGTCAGTCAGTTCCTACTATGTAAGTTTGCGAGGTTGTTTGTGAATGTTCGTAGGAATTATGGTTTCGGGAAATGCAAAATCATTCAACTATGTTGATAACGAGGGAACTTGCGACCATAGTTGGATAAAGATGCTTTTGGGAAATGCACCCCTAATCAAGTGATTAATGTGGTGGCACGTTTTCCACTGTCAGACTCAAAACATATGTTTTATTATTATTTAGTTTCTTATTATTGCCCTCAAAACAAGTGCAAACCTTTTGAGTATTAAAAATCAGTGCTGGTTTTAGACAGTGTAAGACCACCCACCGCTGCGTCACTAACCCACTGGAAATTTTAACATTCACCTGCCTAAAGCTCATCTCCATTCATCCATCTTCAGCAAATATTTCTCTTTTGGATGCAGAGAGGCCATCCAGATTCCCCGCACCCACCCTTAAAATGCCAATGTCACCTACCAAACAAAAGAGCAGGAGGAGGCCCTCGGGACAGTAATAACATCCAAGTTAACCCTCTCTTCTTTCCTCATTCCATCTTCATTATTTCTTCTATCTTGCAGACACCCAGGACCGCCTGCAGGTATTGTGGCTAGCAAACAGTCCATTCTTTTTTTGTGTCAACAATAATTGCTCTTTCCCACTAATCTGAAATTAATATCTTAGTCTGATAAAGGTTTTGGTTAAAACTCAGCAAGGCAAAAGAAATGAAGCATGAGAGAGCATTGTGAGTGGGATCAGATCTAGAAGGTTTGTCTTTGTTGATATGGAGGTGATTGACAGGTATGAGAGCCACAGGCAAAAGCACATCGTGTAAAGCCCGGTAAAGTCAATATTGCCCTGATAAGGTTACATGTAAGGGGCCTATGTGTCAATATCAAGTATAGACACACATTTGTCTGGAAATATGACACTGGGCATCACTTGAAGGACACAAACCAGACATGTATCATATAACCAATATTTTACATCTATGAAATATTTTTGCAGGGAGTTTTCAGGAACTGAATCTTTCATCTACTCGATTTGTTATATAAGTGATTTGGTACTCACCACAATAGATCAATTGATACATGAGGCCTGAATCACCCTGTGTTGAGCTAAGGCTTGCGGTATATGACCTCATGTGGTACTGGATACTCCAGTCTTCCCACAGGCCATCATTCACTGATTTACTGTATATTTACTTCCTTTTGTCATGACAATGGCACAACGTCATGACAGATCGACTCTTGTAGAATTGGCCTTTGAGTTTAATTATATTATGAAAAGCTTCCTCCTCCCAAACTGTCACTGTATTTCACCTCCTGTTTTATGGTAGACTGCCTTAGTCAGCTATTCTCAAGACATTCCTTTAGACATTAATCTCTACATCTCTTCATGCTATGTGCACTTTAAGACATACTGCCATAGTCTGTAGATTTTGGGAAGGCTAGCTCCTCGGTCAAACTAACAGATGTGTGTATGTCTCTAAAGCCCCTTTCACACAGCGTGTTGATCCGGAGAAATTGCCATAAAATTGCAAGAGTGCCTTCTGTGTGAACGCAAACACGTCCCGGGATTGATGCTGGGATCGATGCCGGCTTCTATCTTATTTCACAGTAAATGTACATAAAAATCATTTACTTATCATTTTTTAATCATTAAAAAAAAGCTTTCACTTTTTCATCAAGGTCAGTTAAACACACACTGGTCACACCTATCACAATAGGTTGCACTCCAGTTGATCTCACGCCATCCCTTCAACCAACTTTTCACACTGAGGTTCTCAGCCAGTGACCAGAGCATCTGAAATTTCGTTGCATTGTGTGAAGAATGAGGTCAGACTTGGATCAGAGGCCAAACTAAACCTACCACAGACACTTTCCCTAAAATCTAAACACTGACCACATGCACTGCTTAACAAAGGGACTTTTCCCTGCTCATATTTTTCTGGGTGGCATAGGATATAGTTCAGGATGTGGTTTGCTTTGATATTTTGTTATATAATACAAAGGCAATCATATATCTGTATGTGCTTAACAAAAAATACCTGCTAAAACAATATAAGAAAACTCGACCAGTAATGTCTAGATGGCAATAGTTCCATCACTCCATTTTCTTAATGCTCCAGTCCTGATTTTGTTTGAGGTATTCCACCTAAATTTAGCAAAAAAAAAAAAAAAAAAAAACCTATTGTACATGTATTTGTTTGTTTTGGTGGGGCTGTATCTTGACAGATTTTTGGGCTCCCCGCCCTTAACAAATTTAACCCCTAGTTAGAGAGAATCTTGAGACAGTGTCACAGCATGAGAGGTGCCATCCCTCTTGTAGCATATAGAACAATAATTGGCTGCCATGCTGTCAAAGCATGAAAAGAAGCACCAATTCCCTGTTGAGAATCAACCTATAGAAAGTTTCCAACCAGTCGTTTACTTCATGGTTAGCCTGAGCCAAGCAGAATTGTAATGTTTATTTGCAACCAATTACAGACTAATCAAAAACACATTTTCTTCAGTGAGTGGCAGTACAGTCTAAATTGGTCAGCTAAGCAAAAACAGAATTCTTTCTAACTGCCTTTTAAATGAAAGTTTTCTGTGTACATCTCACTCATCTCTGCAGGCAGTTATATAATATAATTGAGCTGAATAGAGCTGGAGGTCTCATTTAGAAAGTCTCAAAGTACCAACAAAGTTGTATTTCACCTTTCCCCCTCTTTTCTATACACTATTTTGACTAAATTTAAGCTAAAACGAAAAACTAAAATTAAATTTAGATATCAAAACATGCTTAAAAGAAAAAGTTTAATAAAATAAGTTTTTACTGTATTTTTGATTCAAAAAATAAATGCAGCCTATGAGCATTATTTCAAAAACATGGAAAATCTTAACAGCTCCAAACTTTTGAAAGGTAGTGTATAAACATAATAATATAAATCAAAATATATTATATGTATTATTCATTTGTTCTGTTAAAATAAAAAAACTGTAATGGTTCTTCTCAAGTAAATTAATCTTGTTTTAAGAGGTGTGGATTTTTAGAATGATTTTACCCAGAATCAAAACATCCCACTCTTAAATACGGAAAGATTTATGTGCTGAGGTCTCTATGTGCCAGTTATTCTAATATTTTTTAAACCAAATGAATGGAGGCAATAGATAAACATTGAGCTGGATCTGAATCCCAGACATCCCCGACTATGCTACTGCTCAATGAGCCTCTGTGTCTGTGTGTGTGTGTGTGTGCGCGTGCGCGTGCGCGTGCGTGCGTGTGTGTGAGCGTGTGTGTGTGAGCATGTGTGTGTGAGCATTTGTGTGTGAGCATTTGTGCTTGTATATTCTTGCCACTGCATGTGACGTGTCTGACGCGTCTCTGTGTGCACACTCTGGTGTGTGAATATGCACACGAGTATAGTTTGTGTGTTCTAGCGTTCAGACACCCGCTAAGCACTCCACTAGGACCTCCACACAGTGACTCTCCTTCACAAAAGCCATTTGACGTGGACCCAGCCCAGTTCAGGAAGCCCAACCTAACAGCCTCCAAAAAAAACCCCACCTGACCAAGCGCAAGCCTGCCGTTTGAACACTGAAACCTCTCATTCACCTCTCTCCGTATACATCCACTGATTCCTCACCAACCACAAATAACCTTTAATGATGTCATCATTTGCTACACATCACTGTCTTCTGCATATAATGAGTGGACGATTATTAGTCATTTTTTAATTTTAGCTGTTATAAACGTTAGCAAATACCGCATGCATCGCTGAGCTAACAACAGCTCTGTGTGTTTTCCAGAACAAACTAGTCTTTTCCTCCCATTAAAAGGAACCATAGAGTGGACTTGCACTGTTGGGCATCCACTGCAGTACTATTACAGTTTCCTGTAACAACCAGGCTAAAAAAAAACACTCATTTACAGCTTCCCCTGAACAGTTTTACTGAACCATATACTGTGGTCTTTTTCCTTAATATAAATATTGGAAAATCTATGTAATGTCCTTGCACTGTTGAATAACGGGTGGGTCTCCATCTAATCCAAACAACTGTGGC
This sequence comes from Rhinichthys klamathensis goyatoka, assembly GCF_029890125.1. Lineage (NCBI taxonomy): Eukaryota > Metazoa > Chordata > Actinopteri > Cypriniformes > Leuciscidae > Rhinichthys > Rhinichthys klamathensis. The sequence goes on along the minus strand of NW_026606578.1, from coordinate 236,540 downwards.
ACTCCTCTGCTTTGTTAAACCCAAACAAGTGCTTCAAGCTCAGTCAATTACACTGGCTTTGGTGAGGAAGGAGGTGTTGCTGGACCACCGCATCCATAGTTTTTTTTTTTTTCTCCACTCCTTTGTTATCCCTGTCACTCCGGCTGCAAGGAGCTTAATGGATTTTAGTCTGCTCTTCCACCTCAGTGATATTTGTCAGTGAGTCTGCATGTTCACGCTGCATGATTGCAAAACCACTTAATTATGGGATTACGAGAGACTAACCTGTTTGCAACAAGCCTGCTCCGCTGTCACCAACATCGAAGTGTTTCTGTATGTCAAGAAGGACACCTAAAAAAACAGAGACAGGGAGAGATTAGAATTTGTGCACTGATGTAAATTTGAGTTGAGTAGAGCATTTGAGTCTCTTTTTGGAGAAATAATTACCGAATGAACTTTCGGGCATCTTTTGTGCTAAGCAATTTAAAGAATTAAAAATATTGACAGGTGTTTCTCAATACATTTTCATGTGATCCTCAAAAACAGAACAATCATAGGCTTATGGATGAACACACTCACTTCTACTCTGGGCTGTTTGAGGTGTAATATTTCATCAAAATTAGGGATGCTCTGATATTACAGGCCATAACGATAAGCTGATAATTCCTTTCAAGTTAATAGTGGCAATAAATAGCCAAAATGAAACTTCAATGCTATTTTACATAAATGAAAAATAAACCACTGAAAAAACCCCAGCTGAGGTGCATCTAAACATTAAAAATGTACAGTACGCAAAAATGGATATTAATTTTGACATTTGATAAAGATTATATTAAATATAAATATAAATCTAATAAAATATTAGAAAATAGAAATATATAAGAAAATAAAAACGAACATATATTCTAATATCGAATAAAAGATAAATAAAATATGCTCTAATATAAAATAAAAATGAAATGTCCTGTTGAAGCGTAACAAAGGCATGTCCTCAGAATAAAAAAAGACAAGAGAACGAAAGAGTGTGAATGAGTTGCAGACAGTAAAGAAAGAGACACTGGCTGCACTGGAATGCGAGCAGGTGCCGTGACTCGTGTGACAGGAATGTTACATATGTCACTATGTGAGGACAAGCCTGCACCTGCCAAAGTGCTCCTTCTCAGTACGTCTTTGCTACAACGTGCCAGTGACAAGTCAAAACGGGTGGCGACGGGAAACCGCGAAGTGATCGAGACGAAACTCGAAGATGACTAAAGCCACCACAGCAACAGAAACAAATAGCTATTTTTATTTCTCACAGCCACTCCTGTGTTATGTGTAGTGTTTGTAAGACCTCAAAAAGCATGACGTAATTATCCAGGCAGCGCTGAGAAGATAATTAAGAGACGCTTCTACAGCATTGGGTGTTTGATCTGGGTGCGTGTGAATCGCGGGAAGCCGGTGAAGCGGATGTCTTTCTCTTTGCCTCTGTTCGTACAAGACTGTTCAGTGACTTAGAAAGATGTAACTTCAGAGATAACGTCAAGGATGTTGGATCTCTATCGCTCTTGTCTAATTTCATTGGCTGTCAGTCACAGACCCTGTTTACAGCCTACCCTGCATTTAGAAGTGTCTGAATGCTGTGAGCTTTTCACAAATGGAAGATCAAAGCATATGTCTGAGTTAGACACTTAAAGAGCTCTTTTTTACTTTAAAGCGATCAGAAAGAAGGAATGTGGAGATGAGAGACTGATGATTTGAAGGCAGCAACACGAAAGCTGCAATTACACTAAAAAGGGAGTTATGCCCTGATCAAGAGCCCTTTAGATTCCTGGCCAACACACACATAACTACAGCAATAAACCATAGAGCAACATGATATTGTCAGATTAAACATTTTTACTATTGAATTGATTGAAATCATTAGTTGTTGAGATTTAGATAACCTTTGTCATCATGTAACGCTCACTCAAAAAACGAATAATTTAATAACAGGGGTTAGTGGGTTTATGGAAAGCTAATAATTAATTAAAGCATATAAAAATATAAAATTAAAATTAAGAAATCATTAAAAAAAACACTGAATTAAATGAATTGACATAAGATAACCACGAACATGCAAATGTGTTGTTAAATGATTGAGATTCCTAAATCTTTTTTTATATCTATTATGAACAATAAATTCCTGTCTTGCTTCTTTTCAGTTCCTAGCAAAACATCTTGATTTAGCAGATATGGGAAGCCCGGGCTCATTGGAAAAATGAAAAATGTCCCCTTTGGCAACATTTCTGCAAAAGTCTATTGCGTTGCTTCTTGCATATTTTGCGGCACTTTCCAGTGTCCAAAATCTCCAGTGACTGGCACTAAAAGTATGTTAGTTTTTTTTTTGTGGTCATATTAGGTCATTTTTATCATTTTATAAAGGGGGTTGACGTCATGATTGACAGCTGAGATTGACGACGTCTCTGAGCAAAGTAGTCACTGAATTAGCAACTTTTTCTGGATTTTCGTGAGGAAATTGGAGTTTTAACTTTAATTTCTACATTTCCATAGCTGTTTATTTCACACCGACATAATGAGTTGTTAAGCAGTAAACTGTACTAACCGATTCTGCGGGAGTGTGGGCGGGGCCTTGATACCGCGGCTCCACTTCAAGCTCACTACTGCGCAGGGTCCCGAATTGGCCCAATATGTCAGCGCCATATTGGGACATTGGCGGCTTCATTTTTCTATAATGGAAGAGAGTGAAGGTGCGTCGTCCATCTTTTTTACAGTCTATGGTTTGCTACGTCAGTTTGCTAAAGCCATAGATTTGGATCAGGTTATGTGATTCAAATGTATTAGTGTACAAATCATGCATATGGTAAAAGTGTTTTGAGTCCATAACATATTGTGCAAGGAACTGTGTGAAATTAAGTTTTATTAATGATAATTTGTGTGAAGAGTAATAAAAGTTGGTGTTCTAGTGTTAATCTCTAGTGGGAATTGTATGGATAGGCACGTTTTTGAAGTTTTGCAAAAAATATAGGAAGAGGCGCGCTTTTCCAGTGAGCCTAGTTTGGATACGGAGGCGTTGGCTTCCCCTGTCCTTCTCCATGCTCAGAAGCGGGTGGTCCCGCCCTCTTTCCATTAGTCTAATCTGAGGCGGTGTACTAATTACCTTGGTCACACTCCTCCGTTGCCCCCCCATCCCTCAATCCCTCCGTCTCTCCCTCTCCTCCCACTGGGACGGGGATCCCTGTGCCAGATGGTGCTGCGTTTCTCCTCTTTCAACCGAGACTGCACCTGCCCACCCTCACGCCTGCCAAAGACCTCAACCACCAAGCTCTTCCCACCAAAACTCCCACAGGCACAACTGATGCAAACTGATGACTTGTTTGAAAATATGATTGATTAAATTTGGGAAGTATGTCCTTATTTAACATTATAAAGGAAAGAATGGTAACTGGAAGAGACTGGTACTAGTAGGTCAGTGTGTGCACAACGTAACACTGAACTATTAGAGCAACTGTCATATTAGTGAATTATGTTCTGTGTTTGGCAGGCGAAACCGCCCGTGTGAGATTTGCCCTAAATTCTTCTCTCTCTATCTTCTCTTCTGGCTCTCGGATAAAGATACACGGCTCAGGGAAAACATGGCAACACCTTGAAACGTTTCAGAGAGAGCTGTCTTTAAGCATCTGAGGTGCAGCAGCTCTGACTTCATCTTGCATCATACTGTAAAACGGTAGGCAATGCCACACAAGGTGATGCAAATGCCCCAAATGGCACCAGTAGAATCATCAACCTTCTAGTGTCCGCCTTGATGCCGCCAGCCCTGAGGTGTTGCCATAGTAACACGGCAAGGGCGCACACACTGAGGAGGGAAAGGTCGGCTGGCAAGTGGTCAGATCAGACTGACTAAGATGGAAAAAGGAACACACATTTACGGTAATCTTGCTTAGCAAAACTTTATCTGAATCTTCTTACATGGAAAAGATCTGTCAGGTTTGGCTGATATAGGGTCACTTGCAATGCACTTTGATTTACTAAAATGTAGAAACTGCAACAGATACTAAGAGGCAAAAGAATGTTGTCCTGCCTGTTGATCTATTGCATGCAAAACACATCTCTGAAGAGCAACAGCCATTGAACAGAGTGTTACAGCATAACGCCACATAAGATTGGCTGATAATCATTTTTCAAAATAAAGAAATCTGATCATCTAAAATAAATAAACTTGTTTTACCTGATAACAGATAAATGTACTTATGGAGGCAGTTTTTTATTTGGGGACAAATTTGTCCTGACCAAACCTTCATTCGTGTGGGGACATCTGAGTGGAAAAAAAGGAAACGTTTTGAATTTATATAAGGCATGCCGCCATTTAAAGTATGTTTTACACTCCACCTATTCAAATGCACAAAGCATTAAATATTAGACAAGTTCCACAGAAGAATATTCTAACAGAATAACTAGTTCATTGTGCGTGCGTGCGTGCGTAATTAATAATTATATTCTACATTAATAATTTTGAAATATAATGTGTTGATGATAGAACGAATGATACTGCAGGGTAGATACTCTGTATGATGTAAGTTATTGTTATTTAACACTAGTTTAAAAGATAATTAATGCAAAAGCCCCTAATGCTCATTTTGCAAATTCCATTTAATATCAATGAAGTCATGGACTCATGGATTAGAAATTAAATAAATGAAACCCACTAATTCAAATTCAAATAAACAACTGCTCACAAATCACACAGTAAAACTGCAATGCAAACAGATTGTGGTGTGAGAAAGAGCGTCTTTTGTTTTCTAGCACACTAGTTTCATTATCCCAAATGCTAATTAAACATTGACCCGTTCATGTAGGTCTCCATCTTATCAGCTGATTGGTGCAGTGAAATGGCGATATGCTAATGTTGATGCTATTGCGTAAGATGCAGTGCATATGAATGCTCCTTTTTGGTATAATGCTTTCATAGTGATGTCCCCAGGAGACCCATTGGACATTGACCAGTGGACTGACCAATAGCATGTTTGAAGAAAGCTCGGTGGATGAGGATGAGCAAATCAGTTCTGTTAATGTGTCTAGTGCTATTTCAAATCTCAGGGGAGTTCATTCAAGTGAAGCTGTTTAATGGATCCTGGAAGCTGAAGCTCCTGCATTTGATTTACACAAACCGTGTGATGCTATCTTTGACATACATTGTTTGGACCCACTTTTATCTGATCTGATAAGAGGAAGCCAGCCTGTGAGTTTAAGTGCTTGTTTGGGTAGAGTGTGTTCTTAAAGAGTATGAGCTCATCTAAGCCAAGAAAGACCAAGAGGTCTGAGTTTTGATAACTAACCTTCTCTGAGATGAACTGGCGATATGCCAACACATTTTTGAGTGTGTGAGACACAGTCTATATAAAGCATCCATTCATTTGAACAGGAAGTGGTTTACCGGCTGAAATTCCAATACGGTCAAATCCTGAAACTCAAACATCACCTATTCATCTGTCAGAGGCTTTGACAATGGCAAACATTTTTCTCAGAATCTAGACACTAAAACTCATTAAGGTGGGGATTCTGCATTAATAAACACAACACATGTTCTTATTTTTGCACACAGGCGCGTCACCGTATATAGACCCAGAGGACAGTCTGGCCGTCTGGGGAGAGAGAACGAAAGCGAGGATCATTGAGTGGTAGGACAGACCTCATTTTACAATCCCCAAAAGAGAGACGATAGACCTGAGCAACCCCCGGTGCTATTTCAGGGCTAGGAGAAGTAGGTTAGGATAAAGGCATAGCAACAGAGGCTGGCCGTCCTATATACTGTAACTGAGAAGATGACGATAGGTGAGAAGAAAGGCAACTGGAAGGAAAGCAAAGCTTGGTATATTCAGAACTCTGTGGGGAGATTTTATTGAGAATGAACCGCGTCTGCTGTAGCGTTGTTTACTTGCACACTCCACCACTGCAATCCACATACCTGAGACAGGTTTTTAAAATGCATTCACATCACATTTGTATTATGCCAAGTTATAACGTTCTTCTCCATTATTTGGTGCCATGAACTGGTGCCATGATCAACATAAATGTACACAATCTTTTAAATTAAATGTAGTTTAGCAAAAAGCTAATTACACCAGACACAGTGACGACTTTTAGTAAGTAATGGTCAATCTATAGTAAGACATAAATATGTATTCCTGTGGTTCAAACAGAAAAGCATTGCGCAACCAATGCCAAGGTCATGGGTTTGAGGGAATGCATGAACTGATTAAATTACTTGAATGCAATGCAAGTCATTTTGGTTAAAAGCATCTGCCAAATGCATAATGCATGTCAATTTACATAAAAAAATATGTAAATTTTGGATGGTTAGTAAATAAGTCACAGGGTTTTGCACTGCAGTACTGTATTTAAAAGTGGCAATCATTTCGAATTAATTGAGCGTCTGATGGCACCGTTTGCATGTGCGTGTTGTTTTAGCGCAGGTTAACTAAAGAAATTATGCAAATTATCAAATCCAAAGGACAATGCATATTATCCTCCATCATTTGATCACTATTTGATGATTTACTGCTGCCATGGTCAATAGATACAATAGATACACAAAACATCTCCTTTAAATGAAATGCAGTTTAATACAATGCAAGAAAATAGTAAAATTTGCCTCTGTGTGTGTGTGTGTGTGGTAGGTGAAACTGCAGTACAAATGTACATTTCCATATCCTGTGTAATGCTACTCTTTGCGGTAAGAGAATGTTTCCTCTCTGCTCTGTTCTCTCCCTCATTCTTTTCATTCTACCAAACCACTGGTACACTGTTCGGCTGCTGACACATCCTGAAGCTCTCTTCCTCCTGTTTTCTTTTCCTCCTTTCCCATCCCCTTCTCTGCTTCTCTCATCAGCTAGGGGTGATCCTTCTTAAAGTGTCACAGGAATCGATGTAACAACACCTTAGCTCGCAGAAGTTACACATGCGAAAGCGAGAAAAAGACTGTTCCCATGTTAACCCTTCCCAGCTTCTCTGCAAAATTTCTGCCCTCTTACACCGAGCCAAACCTTTGAGAGTGCAGAGGCAGGGTAAGAGCTGACCACAAATATGCTCGTCTTTTCTTGGTGAGCTCCATGACCACCGGGTCCATCGATATCCCGCAAAGCAACGGATGCTTTTTCCATTCAGCCTTTTAACCACCACACAGTCCGTATAAACACAATGCAGATGTCAGAGGAGCGGGGGTGTGTTTTAGCGGGCGTTTGCGGGTGTGGGTGTTTTGGAATTCCCTCACCATTTTATCCCAGTAGTTCCTCATTACTGCCTCACCCTCAGGCGGGCTGCCAGCGCTGCTTGTCAGAGTATCATGGTGTACACTGCACTGCAGATCTGAGACTGGTTTTAAGGTGTGTGTGTGTGTGTGTGTGTGTGTGTGTGTGTCTGTGTGTGTGCATAAAGAAATGGAATGATGTATGAATATGCAATCGAAAATGCACAGAAAATGTATATCTAATAACCCCAGACACATTCCCTGTGTACCCAAATTCTTGCCTGGAGAGTGTAAATAAACTGTGCACTGCAAGGCTTCTTCACCAAAACACAGATATTCTAGACTGCATCGCTTGCTTTTAAATATTGCATAAAAATATTGCTCGTCCGGAGATGCTATGCAGAAACAGCCTAGTATTTGGGCATTAATAATTCATAAGAGAATTATCCTCTGGAGTGTGAGCCCATGTGTCAGACGTATAGATGTGCAGTGGTCAGAATCCAATGGAGCGCAGAAAAATCCCCAGGCTGCCCGATTCCCCCTTAGATCCTCAACATCACTGTCGGAGTGCGTACGGTCAGTGGTAGAAGATAAATATCAGTACACTTACTCCTTACACACTGGTGCAGAACTAGAGTGGTTTTGCAGTTTAAACATCAAAGACAGACACTGAGAGATGCGTGAGTAAAGATGTTTAGCAACAGTACATTCGCAGTAATGTTAACTATACATTTATATAGATGATATTTCACACAGAGGCTTTAAATGAGCTGCTTGTTTCATTAAATGAGCAAATTTGTGGATCACATTTAGTGCAATTACGGCCACCCTTATTAAACAGCCTGATCTTATACCATCCTGTTGGATGCTAGTGTTAACTGCCAACCAGAAGCTTCAATTACCTTCCCTTCTCTCAGATTCTAATAAAAAAAGTTTTCTTTCCTGTGTTGACGTATTTCCAAGTGAATCGAGATTTGGGATGGTGATTTTTGTTACAGTAACAGCCATGAATATTATTAGCTATTTGCTAGTAATTTGCAAGTGGTATTACGTGAATATACTGAACTCTTTAAATGTGTTAGCAGTACACCAGCATACACTACTAATTAAAGGTTTGGGGTCAGTAAGATTTTATTTTCTTCTTTTTTTTTTATTAATACTTGTATTCAGTAAGAATTCATTAAATTGATCAAAAGTGAGAAACAGTAAATAAATTTGTAATGCTATAAAAATGTCTATTTTTTTTTTACTTTTATTCATCAAATGTTTTCATGGTTTCCACAAAAATATTGAGCAACACAACTGTTTTCAACATTGATAACAATAAGAAATGTTTCTTTAGGGAACTGTGAGTAATGGCTGCTGAAAATTAACCTTCGCCATCGCATTTGCCAAGTTATTAAAATAGAAAACAGCTATTTTAAATTATAATAATATTTTACAATATTCCAGTTTTACTGTATTTTTAATAAATAAATGAAGCCTTGGTGGCCAAGAGACTTCTTTCAAAAACATAAAAAAAGCCCAAACTTTTGAACAGTACATTCGCTAAGACCAACATCATCTGATGACGTAAAGCCATTAACTGGCTTAATGTTTTGCTGACTGACGTTAGACAAGCTTCATTTGTAGCCTAATCCTGATGCTTTGTTTTTATTTTTTTATTTTTACATAACACAGAAAGGGATTACTGTAATTATGAGGGCTTTTTGTTTTTTGCCTGTAACGAGATTTAATTTGGCTTTTCTCACTCGCTATGCCTCTTTGCTTATTCTCCTTTTCTTCTCTTTGTTCTGTAAGAGCTATGTAGGAGTGGGGTGGGTCTCCCCCAGGGGGGTGTCAACAGTGCCCGATTCTGTGAATAATAATTAGTCCTGAATAAAAGTGCTGAAGTGCTTGATTATCTTTCTTAATTACTGCAGATCCAATTCAAAGTGTATACCTATAGTGAAACATCATTAATTAGCCCATATCCCTCTGACAAACATGTTGAGATGGTAAACTGAATCTATTAACCAATGAAACATTTTATATTTAAAGCAGCATGCTAATCCAAAACATAGTACTTATTGATTTTTAAAGTTTGTGTCAATTAATTGTGTATAGGCACAAAAACAAAAATTCACCGTCTTTGGGCGAAACATCTTTGAAGCTCTTTGATTCAGAAAATGTCTAAGGAGAAGAGCTCAATCAATAAAGCTTCAAACGGCACAGCGAGCCAAGCCATTCTCAATGTACTAATAGACAGTGTTGAGCAACCTAGAGTGAAAGCTACCAGAGAGAAGAGAGTCAAGAGGTGTCACGAGACTGAGTAAATGAAAACTGGAGAAAAAAGAGGACGAGGGAGAAAAAGAGAGAGCTATATTGAATGGGGCATTTCAGCACACTTTGGCCTGTCGAGAGCTGGTCTTTCAAGCTCAATTTAGCATTAGGCTGTAGCCATACTGCTCTGTGTGAGTGGCCATGGGCTTCAGACAACTGACAGCTGAGGGTGATGAGTAGGAGAAATGTGTGTGTGAAAAAAAAGACATTTTCAGCCAGTTATAATGACCAATTGAGTGAAACCTACACACATAAATGTTTCACGGTTTTCTCTTTTGATTTATGCTGTACAGACCAGTTATAGCTATACTTTAAAGAAAATATGACTCTTTGCTACTTGCTAAGATTCTTCATCCAACTTAATACCAAAGGGTCAAAAGTGGATTCAGAAGAGATAGGGCATTCATAACCTTAGAGAACCCAACAGAGGACAGTAATAACTATAGCTATCTATCTATCTATCTATCTATCTATCTATCTATCTATCTATCTATCTATCTATCTATCTATCTATCTATCTATCTATCTATCTATCTATCTATAACTGAACTATAAATATAAAAGGCATTCTCAATTCAGTTCTGAATGTCGCATAACCCTGTGATGAACACATAGAAAGCATCAGAACATAGAAAGCATCAGAACATGTGGCATGTATTCAAAGGCTATAGTCTGTAATTGACTGTAGCCCCAGAAACCTCTATTCTATGCAATCAATACACAGACACACACCGATGCAATCACACACAGACCTCCTGGTCATTTTTATCTGTCCCAGTGTCTTTTATTACATCCATTTTCTTGCTATGCAAAGCACTATTTTCATCCACTCTCATTGAGAACAGCTGAGAGTCTCCAGCACAGTAATCCATCTCACTTTCTCCTTCATGAATTAGAGATAAATCTCATTTCTTCCTGGTATGGTTTAATGCAGAGCAGTGCAGGACACTTTCAAGATACAGTGTGTCTTAGATTTGTATTTTATCCTGCAGGCAAATAAAAAATGGACCACCAAAATGTTCCACCATGAGGAACATTAAAGAAATTAAAAGGGTATGAGAGCCATAAAGAAGTGTTTTAAGCAGTTTAAATCTAGATGCTTTGTATTGATTTTGTTTTGACAAGCACCTTTCTGTGTCATGGGCTGGTGACTGGTAACTATAGATCGCAGGTAACTGTGGGAAAACAAAACGATCACATCACTGGAATTCCAGCTCTACCTCCACATTCCACAGCAGTGAGGTGGAGACACACACCTCACACACACACACATAGGACTACATGGGTATTTTAGGCGTTAGTTATAGGTAATTATTATGTTCTGGTGTGGCTAAATAACTCAAGCTATTGTGCTAACCTGGTAAGAATGCCAAATTAATCCTTAAAGGAAACTATGGTCTTCAATGTCTCATACAGCAAGTGGCAGCAGGCCCCGGGGTTTCCTATCACCAGTCTATCCCTGCGTACTGTACAGCATACATAAAGGCATTCTTGTCTCCATATTATACAAGGGGTTAGTTTTAGGACTGATGAATGGCTCTGAGAAATGAATGAGTCTATTTAAAGAATCACTGGAATTTAAACAGGTACAGGGTAGGACGCTGATATGTGACAGTCACCCTAATGATTTGAGAAAACACAGCCTGTTTCTCTGTGCATTCCTGAGCCTATATGGGCATCTACACATCACACACACTGAAACACCAGGGCAAGATTTCACGCTGAGGTGAAAGTGTTTCTGCCATGTAATGTGTCGGGGTGACAATCAAAGCCATATGTTCTCAAGTATAAATAGATGGCATACAATTACACAGGTATACACATACAACATAGATCTGCTTAATTGCAAGCTTTGGAAAAATGCTGCAAATAATGGCTTGATGAGATGATATTTCAGTAGGCCTGAACTTTCATCCCTGCATTAATAGAGATATCACAAAACAGACAGACAGACAGAGGTCTAAACCCCGATTTACCTACAGACACTGACACTGTGGCACACTGTGTAGTCACACACATACACCCTTAGGCTGTAATCTGGGAAATATATGTTGCATAACACCAGTGGCTGACTATTTACTCAATCACTATTGAATAGATGGAAAGATGACATATTGTCCTCCTTAATAAGTAATAAGCAAATACTTGCAGTAAAGTACAGTTTAAATATTTGTCCTGGCAATATAAAGCGCTTCCGAAGGCTTACTTTACGGACAAAGCTAAACTTCAGTGGAGTAGTTTACCCTACTGACCCTTCTTTTTGATTTGATTTTGGTCAGTATTTACTCAGACGTCTTATCTAAAAACAGAAAAGATTATCAGCCTAATCGATGAATATCATCCACCCTCATATAACTAGAACAACTACTTAAATCATACATGATTTTAGGAAAATTAATTCATCATCTGAGATTCTGGTATCTCAGTTATGCTGCAGCCAGCACCTATGGGGATTAGCAATGCTTTCAGAATGATTTAGCCACTGTTATGTTGCATCCAGAAACATTAAGGGTCACTGGGATTGCCCCTCTCTGTGTGTATATATGGAAGACAGGGTTTTGTGTTTGCTATTAAAAATAAAATAAAAAAAACTCATCACTTAATGGAAAATGAATGAAAAATGCTACAGTATGTAAAACATAAAAAATTGTCAATTTATATTAGATTTGGTGGTACTACCGTTTACTACCGTTCAAAATATAAGGAAAACCTTTTTTTTTTTCTCATCAATGCAATCTATTTGTCAACTCTGAATTTTCAGCATTACCCCAGTCTTCAGTCTACTCCTATTATAGTTGTTGTGATCATTGTGTGCTCCGTAATATTTTTGTGGCAACCATGATACATTTTTTTTTTTTTTTTTTGATGAATAGAAAGTTCAGAAAAACAACACTTTACTGTTACTTTTAAACAAATTAATGCATATTATCTGAATAAAAGCAACAAAGGCATAAATATATATATATATAGAGGACAAACTTTTGAACAGTTGTTTTCATGTAATTTTACTGTAAAATACTGTAAAAATAAATACAAATGTAAAAGAAATAAAAGGGTTGAATGAAAATCTGTATTATATGTACTATATTTCATGCATTTCATATTTCATGTATGCACTTTTACTGTAAAATAATTATAAATTATGCAGGCTCTTATATGATTATAGCATTATATAAAAGCTTCTGCTAAATGTTTATATTGTTTACTTTCTGTCCCTGTTTGGACATTTGTAGTCATCATGGGTCAGAGGTCCAGCCTAAGGATATCTCCCACACTCATATTAATACATTCTGAATGATGTTGGTCTAATACACAGTGACATACCTGAGACTTCCAATCTCACAGGTGCGCTCCCCCCTCAGGCACCCCTCCCCCGCTTCCTCCACCCTTCTCTACAGCTGTCTGTCAAACTCTCCGCCCTTAATCTCTTAGACACACTCGATCAAAAAGACACATGTTGAGGCTGAGAATCACAGTGAATCCCTTTTTTAAACAGACAAACACCCACACATAGTGCGCATCTGTTTGGATCCGCAATGAGCTAAATATGGGCCACCAATTATATTAACAGGGTCAATGCCATTTAAACAAGCACGTCAGCCGTCTCTCTGGTGGAAAAACATAACAAACGCTGTGCCTTGTTTGGATCGTCCACGCTACATTAAATGAACATCACATGGGCTAAATGAAAGACAAGCCCGTTAAAAAATAAACCGAACAAATCGCATCCCGATTCTCAGAGGCTGTTAGCGGACATGATTGTGTCAGTGTTTATTTTGAGAGTCACCAGGCCGCCCAATACAGCGTCTCCGGAGCAAGATGAGAATTTGTCCCGCTGAACACCACTCGTGTCTATATATATTATACACTGACCTTATTGTTGGGGTCAGATAGGCGGTCATGGTTGTGTGTTCTTTATAAGGAAACAGCTGAGGCAGATGAATGAAAATAAACGATACAGGAACGCTGGAAGTTCTTTTCACTCACTTTTTTGCCCAACTTTTAGGGCTAGATCAGGCTTAAGGAGCCAAGCTGTCTTTAGGGAAGTAGCGGCTGACACAGAAATGGCTTTTAGAGCTTGTGAAATAAATGCCGTGACCACATGAAAAGCACTGTCGAAAGGAGGAAGAAAGGCTGCTGTCTAATTCCAGCCACTGCTATCACAGGCAGCACATACTGTACATCAGCAAAATACAACCCCTCAAAAACACACACACATGCCAAGAAGGGACCTAAATATGAGAGAACTTTGATATGAACAAAATTTGTTCAATTAAAAGCAAACACCCTGAGTACATTAAAGTATGCCAATCGTATCTCAAACACTAATGTATATTGTACTGCACGGTTATGGAGCATATTAAATAATCTGTGCCTCCATCAATACACTTTAGCATTAAGAGCTAAACTTGTAATCGTCTTTTAATGAGTTTACTTTAATGGATTTATATTTCAGGTTTGAGAAAGTCATCAGAAGTAAACACAACAGCTCTATAACTGCTTCTACGATGAACAATTACAGTGCATATGAAAATCAACTTTGGGAGAAATGGAAGCCATTTGTTCTTCATGAGGGTTTCAGAAGAGCGAGAAAAGCTTATAAACTCAATTACTGAGAGTTTTTCATTACTTTCATGTTTTTGTTGTTGAACGTCCTTTAATACAAACACAGTAAAAACAAGTGAGAGAAAAGGAGAGAGACGACTGCCAAGCCTAAAGTGATTGAGCCAACCTCAAAGTTTCATTTTCAACACAGACATCCAATTTGCTGCAAGTATATTTAAAATGCACCGCCGTGATACTTACCCACATACTGTATATATATATATATATATGTAAAAGCTCCTTCACAAATAAACAGTTTTTCTGTGTCACATTTGCCTTCTTTTGTTTGGCTAACATTCTACTGTGACTTACAGCACTTTTACATAAGTAATTACCTTGGCTAAGCTAAAGGTAAACCTTATCAAAAGTTTTCAGCTAACAAAGCCCACGGAGAGGAATTGTAAACCCCTTGTAAAATCTGTGTGGGAAAATATTTCGCCATCACACGAAATTCCGGATTGAGTCAATTACTATTAAAATTGGATTTCACCTGCGAAAATTTGCTGAATAACGGTAAATGTGACTGCACCTTTGTGCAAACGCCCCTAAACACTTCCATGATAAACGGCTTCCTTATGAGCGATTAGTCAGGCCACTGACTAGTCAATTTAAATATATATATATGTAATTCTATCAAATAAATAAATAAACATAATAAAGATAAACATGTATTAGCACATACGCTGCACACAGTGTCATTACTGTATACAGTGCATGTGCTACGTGCTACTTCTGCGGACCTCCTTCAGTACAGCACACTGTTTTGTCACTGATAGGCCTTATCACACCTTCAACTCACACCATAAGGGGCACAAGTGGAAATGACAGTGTGCGGGTGTGTGTGTGTGTGTGTTTGTGTATGTATGTCTCACAAAAGGCACTGCCAAGGAGTGTGTCCAGGCAGAACTAGAGCTGAGCCAGCTAGACTGGACCATCTAGTGCAGAAGAGCAATGCAGCAAAACGTACAGTACTGTAGTCTCCACTTCCCCTCATAAACTGTGAGCCTGTGTATATCTGAATGTGCAGACATACCCATTTTCCCTCAAGGAGCTCCTCGGGCTGCTGGATTACCCGTCACACTTAATTAAGCACTTGTTTTGAGATTAAACATTCTCATACCTCAGATGCCTTTAGGAAAAAAATGCACCTTTCAGTATCCGCTGCACCTCATAATCCAGATTACCAGTCAAACTGCCTTCATTAGAGCAGGCGTCAGACCGGTGGCTCAACAGAGGATCTTAGATCAAATAATGTTAAGTGGCCTCAGTCTGTATACGTCCCTGTGGTATTCCCCGCGCCTCCTAATCCCTGTCTTAACCGTAATCTGTTGTTGAGCTCAGCCTGTCTGCTGGAGGGACTCTAGCCAGCCAGCCTCCCTGGGTCTGAGCCATCACAGCCAAACCACAAATTTAATCAAACTAAATGGTTCACAACCTCAGTCCCATCAATCTGATCTCTCTGTCCCACTGGAGGCTGTGTTGGAGACAGAAAGAGACGGATATAGATAGTGGACAACTATAATGGGCCAATAGGGAGGGAAAGACGTGGGCAAATCAGCCCCAACGTTGCAGAAATGCACCTCGGGCTAAACATAAAGAAGGATAAAGTCTCCTACGACTTTGACAAGCCAGATATGAGTTATAGCAGAGAGCCCAACCACCAAAAATATACAACACGAGCCTATAGTGATCATATTACACTCACACCTAACCACAATCCAAACTCGACACAGGTGATAAGCAGGTTTTTCCCAAAGATTCAGGACACATGCACTAGCATGGTTTTCTTCCTCTATGCTTCGTATTGTGCTCTGTGGTTCCTCATGAGGGATTGGTTGTCTCTCCTCTGCTGTAAAAACTGCACACCCACTAGTTTTGTTTAGGTGGAGAAAACAGCTAAATTAGAGCTTTTCTTTTCTCTTTCACACACAAGAATATCATCAATCAGTTAAACATAAGACCAACAAGGCCAAAATGATACACGCTGCTTTTTAGAGAATTAACATTTGGTTCTGGCTAACACTGATGAGAGACTTTGGTTGATAATAAAAGATTCCAAGACAACCACAGCCTGGAAGAAGGGCTTGTAAAAAGTGAAACTGGCAGTAATTGGATATGACTTCAATAGCAAAAAAAGTCAAATTAAGTGTTTTCACAGTGACGGTATTTATTAGACCCGAATATAGTCATTCGGACTGCATTCATTTGTATGTAAGACACTGACTGAGAATGTAATGTTAAGTTGTTCAGTTTTTCAAGCAATTGCTGCATGCACATTTGATTTCATTTTGTTTGTGTGTGAGAGTAAACTGCTGCACTAACTTAAGTGGGCACAGTTCGGTTTTCCATTTTTTACTACACCACTGCAAATGTTAAAGCATCATGGCTTAATGAATTTATTTTTAAATTATGGCAAAACATCTGTTTGCTTTTACAGGGATAGTTTACCCATAAACAAAAATGCTGTTATTCTTTTTCTTTTCTTTTTTTGAATTTTGAAAGTCAAAACAACATTGGACCCTGTGTTTCATTGTATGAACAAAAAACAGACTTTTTCTAATATATTCTTATGTGTTCTACGTTGAAAGTAAGTCATGCGGGTTTGGAACGACATGAGGGTGAATAAATGATGACAGAATTTTGTTTTGGGTGTACTATCTCTAATTTTCCCTCAGACACACAAACCCACAGGCACTCACACACTGCTGAACATCATTAATATGTGATCCCTGTGTCAGTCTGACTGCAGTACAAATGATTGAACAGCAGTGGTGAGGAGGTCTCTCAACCATGTGGATCATTCTCTCTCTCTCTCTCTCTCTCTCTCTCTCTCTCTCTCTCTCTCTCTCTCTCTCTCTCTCTCAGACACACATACTAAAGAGTGACCGTCGCCACTGCAGGATGGCTGCGTCAGATAGCTTCTCCTCTTTACCCATGAAGGGGGCTTCACCCTCACATACACTTCCCATAATGCATACTGAGGTGTAGAAGAGATCCGTGCTCAACTCAACAACATTCAGTCTGCTGCTGCAACACTCACAAACCAAACACATTTACAATACTCCTCTCCTGAGAATTGACAATTTTTGCTGCAATCTCACTGCAATCATCATCTCACACATTTCTTTATATATATTCTCACTTTCCTTCAATTCATTCATCTATAGCCTACTGTTCAGATGTTAAGAGGTTGATCAACTGTGTATGTTTCACATGAGCAGCTGTAGCCTATAACATGATAAAGAATCTATTTCACTGACAAAAGTGTGTATTTGTTACTCAATTGAGGAAAAACCGGATGGAATTTAGCTTACATAGATATTTTATCTATGGAAGAGGATGATAAATTTGTCTATTCAGGATAACCTTTGAGTGAAACTAGAATGATTTTAGAGATGGCGACTGCATGGCGAGATTAGATGAGATAGCCTATACTATACCCACGTAAACCCCTAGTTTTCATAATGTTATCACAGCTCGACTGTCTTATGTAATGTTGCCGAACCTCGAGCGCTACAAAACCGCCATGAGCCGATAACGTTTGAGATCGTGTTGCAGCTTTCTCCTTTCACGTCTTCTCACACTTCATCCCAATACTGACTGACGTCTTAAAATTGTTCGCGTACGTGATGTAACACGCGACCATCTGACAAAATAACGCACCTTTTACGTTTAGTCCTATATGAAAGGATGAGAGAATACTTTTCCCAAGCAGATCCTGCAACTGGAGACATCTCGGGCTTTGCTAAATAACTACATCCCCCCATTACAATAAAGTACATGCTGCAGAGGCGCGCCATTCAAGCATCTCGCGCTGTCAAAAGTATCTATGAAGCGCGCGCTGGAGGGAACGTGATGTTCAGCGCAGAAAGAAGACACTGCAACATCCCCATTTCAATTATGGAATCGTCGTAATGTAAAAATACTTTAAGCCTGATCTTTTCTTCTTCTTCTTACAATTAATAATTATTTGTAATGAGTAGGCTATGTCCAAGTAGGGCTGGCTATCCATGTTACACTAGGCTATAGGAGTTTAAAATTGAAATATTTCACAAACTTCACCTGATAATGAAGGAAGTGCTTTCTTAGTAGGCAACTTACATCATATCAATCAAAATCACAATGTCATATACTATAGCCTTCAGTTCGTACTTAAAGCAATGAGGGGAATGGGTTAAAGGAGTCGTATCCACTATTGACGGCTATAGGCTACTAAATCCCGCATTTCAGAAATCCCTAGCTAATAGCGCACTCTTGCCTTGTTCCAAATCTCTAATCGCTTATCATTAGTTATTCATGAAAATTACCCCTCTCAGAGTGCGCTGGAGCAAATGTCAGTTGACATGTCGCCTCAGATCGCCAAGTAGGCTACCCAAAAAAAAAAAAACCGAATTAATCCGCACTTTTTGAGGGATGATCAATTTGACAACAGAAAAACTAGTAGATTAAATCTGTTCTAGTTTCTATGGAAACGTGTCAGACCACGGCTGCGCTCTGCCTTTATTCCTGAATAACTTGATTCAAGGGCATCTTATGTGTGGCGCTAGTGAGGTTACTATTTATAAAACCATGGATATAAGATGTGTCCCTCGAGAAGTTTGCTCTAAATTACTTTGGACTGTAATATCCTCGAGTAAAGCGCTACTGCTTTAAATGAGGTCTGTGAATGTTTGTAGCGTATAGCTTGGACGCAGTGTCCATGAACTACATGTATAGGCTATTCATCAATTGGTAAATACGTTACGTGATTTGAATCACATTTTAAATTTACAGACAATGCAAATTAATAAACCTAATTTAATTAACCTCATACACTAATTATTGTGTGGAGTTTATAGCCTATGCACATTGTTATACTAGGCTATAGGCTATAGGGAGCCTATGTGTAGCCTAATACTGATTTGAAAAAAAGCTCATAATGATATTTACATTGTTATGAGATTTTGGATTATGTCTCATTTGCGAGACTTAAAGTCAGATTAGATTGATCTAAGATCATTCACAATAGTAATCAATATCATGTTAGAACAACGGGGTTAGCCTACCTTTTAGACTA
The DNA here is from genome assembly GCF_029890125.1 of Rhinichthys klamathensis goyatoka. NCBI lineage: Eukaryota > Metazoa > Chordata > Actinopteri > Cypriniformes > Leuciscidae > Rhinichthys > Rhinichthys klamathensis. The sequence goes on along the minus strand of NW_026606578.1, from coordinate 217,353 downwards.
CAATCCGGCTGGTTTGATTAAATCAGTCTAAGAGCTGGAACCCGTTCAATAAAACTCAGCACGTGCACAGCGAGATAGAACCTACAAATGATCACTTGACTTATGTTAATGTTTACAATGTGATTTTCCTGGCCAGTGTGTTGAACTGAAACATTGTAAGTGAATCATTAAAACATACAAATGGTGACTATCGCTGTTGTTGCTCTCCTGATAAAACGAACATCTATAGCTACCAAGAAAATGCCGGTCTTACCTGCTACGGTGTATCTGTCCATGTAATTGAGCACATTTCCAAAACTCAGAATCCCGGCGGCAACAAGCGGAGTCCGGCATCGGAGTAATGCGGCACGGAATTTTTGCCCAGGTTTGCAGGGATGCAGATCTGTACTGGATTTAAGAGTGGGACTCATGCTTCCAGACAGCGTGTGCACCACATCCGAACTGCTGCACCCCTCTATTTCACATCCATCGCTCTCCACGCACATCTTCTGCAACGACAGATCCAGCGCAACCGATTGAACGATTTCTGAACAGAGACAGGACGATTATGACGGAATAGTGTTGCACCTTTGAGCGGAAAATGAAAAAAAAAAAAACCTGTTAATCGCTTAGAATAAAAATAATTGATTTGATTATTGCTCGCTGAGCTCGGTTCATGTCTGTACAGTGACAGGATTGAGCGCTCGGGAAGCGCTTTTCTCTCACTCTGTAGTGTAGCCTATGTGTGTGTGTGTGAGGGAGGCGTGGTTGCGCGTAAGCCCATCCCACTCCGAGCGAATGAAGGAGCAGTGTGAGCGGAATGCTCATGTGAGAGAGGAGATTTTAGCAGTGACAGAACAGCGCACCCAGGGCGCTCGTGCAAAGTTGCTTTGTCTCTGTAAAATAATTATTCGAATAAACTCAACTGAAGTGAAACGTCCTCTAAAGGTGTAAATGAAATGAGAGCCATAAGGAAACATACATAGAAGCAGGTCATCATGGTATCAGGTTGACTCAATACCGAGTGCGAATTATGGTGGGCTTTGGGGGGTCTGACCCTCCCTACTAATCTTTAAGCCCTCCAAAGGATGTCAAAACAAATTGTTAGGCATCTTGCAAAGTACATTAAACCGGTTTAATTCTATAATTGTTCACAAAAAGGGCTTTTTAAACAACATTTTAAGCACATTCTCACTTGTCGACAAATAGAGAAAAGTCGTTCGACTGAGGAAAGTAACCATAGCAACAGGACGCCGCTCGAGGACTTTGGATGTTATTAGGATGCGTTAGGGGGACCAAGTATCCTGTCAAACGGACACGCCGGCAAGCACACATAGCTACATCTCGGAGACGTCTATTTGATGTGCGTGTTTTCATCTGGCAGACGGTGTGTTTTTTGTTTGTTTGTTTGTTTTTTGCTTATCTGCAAAATTACATTTCCTGTCAGATGATATATAGACATTTAGAAAACGTCTTCAAGATGTTTATGATTTATATGCAAAACTGACTTTTTAAAGATGTTTGTACACAGCAGATTCTTTCCAGATGAACCGCTCTTTAAAGACATCTTGGAGACGTAGGCTACGTGCTACTGTCTTTATATTATCACTCTATTTCAGATTGACATTCACACGTTTATCACTTGCCATATAATTCCTTGTGTATAATTCGCAATTAGGCTACATAAAATAATCATGTATGAAAATGAGAGTAATGATGCTGACATAAATTATATGAAACTGATCATTCATATTAAATAACTAAACACTGGAAAAGTATAATAAACATTAAATGGCCTCTTTAAACTTTTAAGCAATACAAAACATCTGGAATGGAATACCCGTTGATTGCAGTTAACTGTCAAAGTAGGCTACAATGTTTTATTACACAAAGTAGCCTATTTAGGACACAATATTTACTTAATTCTTATGGAAGGGTTTGCATGGGTTAAAACAGCTGTACTCAAGTAGTAACACAAGTCACCTCATCTGAAAGCGATCGTGGTCTTCAGCACTCTGGACAGCTCATTATTACGATCTAAAACCCTACACAGCCACACTGAATTATATCATAAACACTGTTTCACCTCATAGTATATTAAATTTACTGCATTTACTAATTAATATTTTGCTAAATATGTACTGGGAAACGGTAATAAGCTGACATTGCAAAATGATGCTTTGAATAGGGTAGAGAGTTTACTTCCTATATAGTGAGATTAATTAATTAAGGGGTATTATTGAGCACTTTTTGACTGATTTCATTGCCTGCTTTTCACCGAAACCCATCAATTAGCGAAGATTAGATCAAATCACGTCATTAACCTACATCTTAGTTTTCCCCTCCTTTCGTTAATGCGCTAATCACTTGTAGCCTATACAGCGCAAAATTCGTAAAATATTATGAAACTCTGGAGGACAGCAACGTGTCTAGCCCCTGTTAAAATGCCCATCCTTAAAATAAACAGTTTTCCCAAGGGTCTGAATATCCTTTCGGAAATATCAAATTATTTCCTGTAATTTTTTTTTACTGTAAGATTTATCTCGATCACAGAAGAGTCTTTTATGAAGTATGCTACGTGGGTCATTCTCATTCTCACGAGAGAAGGTTGAAAGATACTAGACAAATTATTGTCGCAAAGAAGAAAGTTATTCGTTGTTATTTTTCTCTTCATAATTCCCAGATCAGAGGGTATATGCTTCTTGTCAGAAGAAATCAAACTAAACGGGGTCATAAAGCTTAATGTGATGCTGTACTGCCACTTTAGATAGTAAAGACTTGCTAATTCAGTCATTCATAATTTTGTTTTTGTAACTTATGTGTTAAGTGTAAACTTAAGTGTTCATACAGCTCACAAAAATAACTCAACAATTTTAATTGCTTTTCTAAGCTGAATTAATACACATAATTATTTTTAAGTAAATTAATCCAATGGCCGTGATTTAAATGTGCCATCATTGTATCAATTGCCTAAGATTCCTTAAACTTTAAAAGTTCTATTCAAATTTACATCATAACAACACAAAACGAGTTACTAAATGTGTAAAACTAAAGAAAAATAAATACAAATGGTCGAATGATGCATGCCCCAGTGCATGCTGGGAAGAGGGCTAAAAAAAACAATCAGTGATACTATACAGTAATACATGTTTGTGATGCTTTCATGCAGTGTAACGTTGGGTCAATATTCTATCAGAATATACTGCCAGTTTAAATGACCTTGTGATCTTCAGTCACAACCTTCATGAGTGATTTGCATGCCAGCAAATCTCACATCCCTATGTACTGGTCACAGGCTGTGCAATAAGGAACCAAGCATCCTTTATCTGCCTCCTGCTGATATCAGCTGCTCTCTTGCGAAGGCTGGATCACAGATAAGTCAAACAATCCAAATGCCTAAAGTTACCTTTGTCATCCACTATTCCTGAGTTCCTGTTGGTTCTGCACTGCATGGGCTATCAGTATCAGTATGCATATGCCTAGACTGATAAATCAAAGAAACGCACACACTTAGGTTAGTTGTGTAAGTATGTGGGTATTTTTGTATTTTGTTGTTGTGGTTCATATCATTTATTATCACTGAAGGAAGCCTCTGTAACTCCTGTCCCCCAATGACATGATAAGCACTATAGAGACGGAAGGGGAAAGGGGCTAGTCCCGTTTGACTTCCACAATATCATTTATCTCCCTTCACATTCCTTGCTGCGTGCAGCTGAACTTCGGACATATGGTTCAGAGTACAGAGAAATGTGTGTGTGTGTGTTTTAAAACATGTTTAAGACATTTCTTTGATATAATGCACTAAATAATTCACAGAATCCCTGTTAAAATAAAGATGAAAGAAGCAAGCTGTTGTATACTGATTTAATCAAAACCAGAGACAAAGTCTCATGGGCAGACTTTGAAATCAATGAAACTGATTTTTTGTAGTTTTTACATAGTATGCATGAGGATGGAATGAGTATCAGTCTCGTCAGACTGAAGAGATCACAGTCCAGCTATTCAGTTTGAATTTCCATGACACAAGAAGAAACAGAACATGGTAGATAGAAGCTAATCCATGCAATGGTACGATCAGCTAGAGAGAGAGAGAGAGAGAGGAAAACTGATTATGGAACAGAATAGAATAGAATTGAATAAAGAGCGAGAGCTATTTATACATTAAAAAACTGTGCTTTGGCAAGAAGTCAGAAAGTAGAAAAAAAAGTGAAAAAGGAGGCATGTGGACATGGAGAAAGAGGTCAACACTGAGAGAGTTCATGGGACTAAGAGAGACAGATGGAGAAGTGTTATGACCTGCTGGTCTATGCTATAGGGAAGCTGTCAGAAACCAAGTAAGAAGGACAGATAGAGAAGATGTGGAAGAGAGAGAGAGAGAGAGGTTAAAACAATAGTTTTAATTAATGTAAAAGAATGAACTCTGGTGACTGTGTAAACTTAACTCTCCTAAACAAACAATGTTGAAGCAAAGCTTACTTGTGTAACGGTAGAAACAAAGCTTTTTGACTGTTTGAATGTTAAAATTTGGAAATAATACATTTATATACTAACTTTTGTTACAATTGTTATGAATTTTTAAACTGAATAAAGATTACAGTTGCCAACTTCCTATCACCACAAACACTGAATGAACTATTGTTCAAATGAGTGTCCACTACAGTTTATTTTAGTTATGGAATGTAAACAACAAATAGCCTATAGTAGCCTAATTCTTGAAATAAAAGTGCTTTTTATCTGTCTGGATGTCCTAAAAAAAGAGAGGTAATGCTTCACCGCTTTTGTCAGCATGTTGATTTTATGTGGTCATAAATAAAAAGAACACAATGACAGATAAACACTGTCATACAACATTATAAGAAAGATTCAGATGTAATCACCATGTTTGGATGTATAATTAAACCCTGAACAGTCAATATGACATTTAAAGTGCTGTCCATGGCATACTGAATATCATTCATTTGTATTGGTCTATTCCTCATGGAATTGCAGCCATGGCATCAGTGGCGGATCTAGAAAATTTTATATGGGGGGGCAAAGGGGTGGCAAGAGGTCTTGGCAGGGTGGCAGGGGTAGACGGTACATGGGAATCCCTATATGTGAATTGCTTTAACAAAACAAACACAAAAACACTTTTAATCATTATTAAATGATTAACGTTATTGTTTAATCATGCCCTTACACACTACAAAGGTTTTTAGGAATGATTTATTAACAAATCCCTCTGAAAATATCTTCAGAATACTGCTAAGTGTATAACTGGAAAGTTTGGTGTACATAGGTGCTACACAGGCTGAGATGTTTGTACTGGAGAATGACAAAAAAACTAATTTTGAGAAAACAGCATTTAAAGATTTGTAATGTAAAAATTCATACTTTTTTTAGTGGAAACAACTATTTACAGACACAATATCTTACCAAATCATTAGCAACAACAATACAAACCACCTAAATCACAGCATTTATGGCCTTCAACTGAACAGAAAAACAGTCAAAAACGCATATCTAAATGTCAGAGCACGTCACGTGATGCATCTGAACGAATCACGTTGTCAGAAATTGACATCAGCCAATGAGATTTCGGTTTTAGAGTTAAATGCCCATTGTACTTTCACGATTGGTTGCTGACTAAAAGGAAATGACCATATTTGGATACGACAACAATGTACAGGAGAGAGAGCTTTCCAACAGAGATGTATGTGATGACATCGACATGCAGCGATCGCGGAGCAACATGTTGATTTAGAACGACAACTTCTGTTGAATTTAGGAGAATACTGACGCAAATAGACAAAGTGTAGTAAAATAAAGTCCTAAATGTGTTATTTTGGAAAAAAAAATTCACCACAAGTCTGAAAGAAGACATGTTATTGAAGACAAATAGCCCAAAATCTTCAAATTAACCAGTGAAAAAAACTGATGTTTTTGTGTCTCGCCTTAAGCTGTTCTTGTCTTTACTAAAATCAAAATTAGGCTAATCAAAGGGAAGAGTGCTCTTACAAATCACGAGGGAGCGAATTGACCGCTGATTTTGGCTAACGTAATAGACGCTCTGTTTTTGCTGATGCTGAATCGTCTTTAGTATACAATACATTCATTACAAATGTAACTTTAAGTTAAACGTGTGTGTTTAAACTACACCGGGGGAAACTCACTTCACCTTCAGAGGCTCTGGGGAAGCTCACTCTCTCCAGTCGGGTTGCAGGGCCACCTCACCGCAGCATACTCGCTGTGTGTGTGTGTGTGAGCCGCCAACGCCGCTCTGCACGTTTGAATCAGGGACGCAGGGGGGAGGGGCTAATAATATATTTAAAATTAAAAATTAAATTGTTCACTTTTGGTAAATGTATTGTTTAGTTCACTGTTTTGAGAAGCTTGTGGACATAGTGGCAGGTTGTTTTTACAAGTACAGTTTTTGGATCATCAAAGTTAGGGGGGCAGCAGGGGGGGCAAGGCTCTAGAGAGGGGGGGCACCTGCCCCCCCTTGCCCCCCTGTAGATCCGCCCCTGCATGGCATACATTGTATTTGTCACAGACTTGGCTTAAAGGGATAGTTCACCCAAAAATGAAAATTCTGTCACCCTCAAGTTGTTCCAAACCTGTATGAATTTCTTTCTTCTGCTGAACACAAAATAATTTATTTTGAAGAATATGGGTAACCAAACAGTTGATGGACCCCATTGACTTCCATGTGGAAAAACAAATACTATGGGAGTCAATGGGGCCCATCAACTGTTACAGGTTCAGGTTAAACTGTTACAGGATCGGAAACTCATACAGGTTTGGAACAACTTGAGGGGGAGTAAATGATGATAGAATTTTCATTTTTGGGTGAACTAACCCTTTAAGTGTCAGAGGGTTCATTTGAGGGCCAGAATATTACAATTGTCACAGTGAATCAAATTATTATTGTATGCTTGTATCAATAAGTTAAATATGATATGCTCCTCACAACAATTATCAACAACAACAAAAAAAGAAGCCAAATGGCACAAAGCCAGTTTGAGGTTTTGATGGTGTCTTTCTACATCTGCCAGAACCACAAAATAATGTGTGTCACAATGGTGAGATTGTACAGGAAGTGTATATACAATCAAAGCTCCCATAATCTAAATCCTAAATCAAGTCAAGTCACATTTATTAATGCTTTTTACAATACAGATTGTTTCAAAGCAGCTTTACAGAGATAAAAAAAAGTTTGTTTCCAGAAGAAAATAGGTTCACATTCTAGCTTAAGTAAGTTCAGTGATGTTTCATTTTTGTTTTAAAAAAAGTTATTAATTTAGTTCATTTATATATATATATATATATATATATATATAGCCGCTCTGGAGTAAACCGTGATGTTATCGTCCAGCTCAGTTCAGTTCTTGTATATAGTGTCAATGCAGGCAGATCAATATTATTGTTGAATATTAAATTAAATGTTAAATTTAATGTCCCCAACTAAGCAAGCCAAGCCAATGACAACAATTGTGGAAAAAGGCTATACGGTGGCAAGGAACCAAAACTCCATCAGGTGGCAGGATGGAGAAATAAAGGCTCAGTCAGGGGCCCAGTTCTCCTCTGGCCAACGAACGAACATGATATATGATTCAGGCAGCATTATAGGTCAGAAGTAGCCTGGTTAAAACCAGACCATTCTCAGTTGTAACTGAGTTATGGTCTGGCAAAGACAAATCATTTCCAGAGGGGCGTCACCAACGGACGTCGCGGATAGACCTAAAACCAATCAGAGCGATGAAGGAGATGACGTATGCAGAGCGGCGGAGAAACATCTCGGAGTGTTGTTCTTTGCTCGGTTTTTTTACAAAAAGGAAAACGTTCAAATCTCTTAAAACAGACGCGATAGCTAATTCGAACGAGTGATGTTCGACGGCGGCATCCATCTTTGTAATGTAGGCTACAAAATCTGCTTCAAAATCCCAGCGCTGTCATCATCGTGTAAAGCCCGCCCCAACGTTTCTGATTGGTGCCGCAATTTCGACGGATTGGAAATGGGCTTGAATGAGCTCTTTGCCAGACTAACTTTCAGAGCAAATCTAAATTTGCCGGAAGTTGTCTGGGTTTTCCCAGGCAAGGTCAGAAGTCAAATTGGTTTGGAACAATCAGAATATTATCCAGTTCCTTCTGTTTTAAGATCAGAGTCATCACACCAGAATGGAGACGGGTTTGTTGAGGATCAGTGCTGATGGCTGCCGTGTCAATGAAGCCTTCGATGAGAGTCTAGTTGACACAATCTCTGCTGACACTTCAGGGATGCGTTGTGGTCGTGTCTAGGCGCAGGTCCACCATCTGATCCGGATACAGCCCGGATCCGGCTGACTACGTCATGCGTTGTGGTCGTGTCTAGGTGCAGGTCCTCCATCTGGTCTGGATACGGCCCGGATCCAGCTGATTACAGTAAACCTCGGAATAAGCAGAAAGACTATCATTAGCGTAGATGCCATTCTTCTTATGATGTAACGAGTACATCGGGTGTTATAGGAAGTGTTCCCGGTTCCGGCTGACCTAATTTATGCAGCCTAATAATCATTTAACTGATTTTAATAATAGAAATGTATAATTTTCTATGTGTATGCCAGGTTAAAGAGATGTGTTTTTAGTCTAGATTTAAACTGACAGAGTGTGTCTGCTTCCCGGACAATGTTAGGAAGACTGTTCCAGAGTTTTGGTGCTAAATAGGAAAAGGATCTACCGCCAGCAGTCGATTTTGATATTCTTGGTATTATCAACTGGCCAGACTTTTGAGATCGCAATAGACCTGACAGATGCTTTCACCGTCTGCACAACAGCATTTCAATTTCAAGATATTAATATTATTAGCAGTAAAACAGCTGTAGTTGAGAACTGTCATGATCAAAATCATAAAAGCTCCATAATTGCCAAAAATGGCCTCTGGTCATTTATAATGACAAAATGAAAAAAGGAAAAAGTTGAACTTGTGAGGTATTAATATAAGTATTAGTATAAATGTGGACATAAAGGATATGAGCCAAATGTTCTCCCCATTATGTTAAATTGCACAATTATTGCTGTGAGAAGATAACTGGGCCCCTGATAGCAATTCCTACCACTCAACTTCATGTTTCATATTTTTCCAACACAGGGATTTGGCCTTCAGTAGATCAATCATTTAAAGGATAATGTCGGAACAGATTCCTAAATCCACTTTATTTAAAAGCACTATATTTTTAACATGGAATGGATCAAAGTTAATAGTTAGTGCTAATCTGCAGCGCTGGGTCGAGGTCGAGTTGTGCACAGCTCTGGCTGATGATGCTTCTGGTAACTGTAGCCATGGTGTGAGCGGGAGAGGGACGGGCTCGGACCAGTGCACAGTGAATAAGAGGATTCTGGCAGCCGGGAGACTACAGGCTTTTTAGCGGTCACAGGGCGTTATGGCCCCAAGTGGTGAATGGCCTCTGACTCAGCTAAAAAAAAGCTGTGCATAAAACCTAGGGGAGGGGGGAGGGGGGAGACTGATTAGCAGAAAGGGGAATAAAAGGAATAGGTCACAGCAATGAAGACACAATGTGTTTACTTAAACCCAAGACTTTGCAAAGACCACAAAGTTTTAGTTTACATGGTCGTATGATCCAGCTTCCTCATGTCGGCTACAATTCTATTTTGTTTTCATGCTTATTACTATTACTTATTCATCATGTCATGTTTATTTGTTTGATCCTCTCTCTCTGTTTTTTTTTTTTCTCTCATTGGCCGTGTTTACTCTGCTCTAGCTGGTGCTGTTTATTCTTTTCATTCTGATTCTGTGTTTGCAGATCAAACTCGAGATCACAGAAAAGTATCTAGTTTTCCTAGTCTGTTTGATCTCTTTGGTCGTTTCTCTTGCGTTCCCTCTTTCTCAATCATTATACTTTTATTTATTCCCCTACTTACTTTATTGTTAGCTGTTTTAAATTATGAAACGAGCCAAGACACAGCAGTAGATAACACTGCTGACTTTTCCACCACAAAATATTTACATGTTCCTTTTAGTTCACATGTTGATTTAAGTATCAGCAGCATACGAAGTGTTCCAGCTTCACTTAATATTGGATTCTAAATAAATAAATATGCAGCCGGTCATGAAATATTATTTTATAATCTTTTATAAGCTGTATATTATCTTAAAGCTTCCACTAAGAAAATAATAATAAAACAATCAAACGAGCAACAAGATGAATGCTGCAACAATATTACAGTAATATTAATATTTAATTACAGTAATTATAGGTCATTTTCACTGCAATCGATAACTGATACAGAAGTTGCACCAGTTGCGTATAAAACAAGATCTCTGCATGATACCAGAGGCATGATAGTAGCTCCAGTTACAATTACTCGGATGAGTGGACTGATGTACAGCATTGCCATGAATGACGGTGAATAAACGTCACAATTAACCAATCAGAATCTGTTTAATAGCTTAGTGTTATGTTACGTTGTGACGTTCTTCTTGTTGTCTTTAGGGAAGATGTTTTTAGGAACCCATTCTGATGCTTTTAAAAAAAAGAAAAAATATGTTTACCACTTATTGAATTAATAAACAGAGACATTAAAGAATGTCTTTCTGGCTCCATACTGTCTCCATGGACATCCTTTATCTAGACATCCTATTGATGCCTTCCTTCCTGTGTGGTGGAGCCACAGAGCTGTATGGCATGATAATACATTATCATTTCTTCAGCCACAGTGTGTTTTGAATGATAAGTTGGGGCTTCTTTTAACACATCCATGTATGAACCTGATAATGAGGCGCATGGTGTGTTCCATTTATCACTTTTTACTTGGAAAAACTCAATAGTGGGCAAATAACATTACATTACAATTAATAGTGTTTTAGCAGTTCTGATAACACTCTTACAACGGATAGCTCTTTATACACACATATTTTGTTACTATACTTGACTTGCATTTACTGTCCCACGGATGATCTTCAATTAGAAGCACATGAATTGGCTGAGGTTTCGGGAAGCACCTGCTCTGGGGAAGGCATTCCATGAATTCCAGTTTGAAGATATATGTGTCAGAGATGGAGAACATCCCCTTCCACCATGATGGATAGGCAGTCTCATCAGCCAATTTATTTAGTACTTGCCACGACACCCTACTGAAATTCTGTTCAAAGTTGAAGCCAAGTTTCATCATGGCTTTGCTGGTTCTGTGCATAACATTCCCTCCAGATGTTCACACTGCTTTTTGAGGAGCAGAAAAACGTGCGCCAACTCCTAAAGTTAGGGAAGAGAGTTTGAGTACAATCGTTATGGAGGGGGACAAATTGACCCTAATTTAATTCAATACAATTCACCAAAAATCACTGAAAAACAATGAAAAAAACAAAAAAGAATCAGGTAAAATCAGTAAACCTGAAATTAATAGATTTTTTAATATTTAAAACAGAGAAAGTGTAGAAAAGCCCTCAAGAAAACTTCTAACAGTGGAGAATGGCGTTAGTAATGCCAAGATCATAGGTTTGATTCCCGGCGAACTGAAAAATATATGAACTGATATAAAAATGAATGCCTTCAACGCAGTGTAAGGTTATTTGGACGAAACCATCTGCCAAATGCATATGTGTAAATAATCTCAGAGGGCATAATACATTAAAACATTTAATGTTTCTATCAGCCAAAGGGACACGTGCTCCGACATACAATGTGGTTGCACTGTATGTCGGACTCGAGGTCCTTTCCCTGTCTAATTCCCCTCTCTCTTCTCCCATGATTACCTGTCTGTCCTCATGCTGTCCTATCTAAATAAAGGCAAAAAGTCCCAAAAAAATATAACTTAATATAATATAACTGCTGTGCAGCTGCCTTTAACCGTGAAACACTCTGCAGGCATGTTCATGACCCTAAATGAAAAAAAAAGTAAGGAGATCATCATAGGTTACCCAGTATTTTTGACAACCCCCCAAAAAAACCTAACAAGAGGGAAAGAGACACATATTACAGTAAGTCTCTGTTATCACAGTCTAAGGTAATGACTTAAATAGGCACTGGCTTATGTGAATCGCTTTGGCTGGGTGGTTCTAGTTCTAAGACTGTATTCTGTTTAAAAAAATCTCTTAAAGATTTTTTTATTTAAAGAGTTTCTTAAAGTTGTTTGGTTTGAATATATGGAGACGAAAGCATTCTAAGATGACTCAAACTGCTCAAACAGACAGAACCTGTCCTGTTCATGGCCTAATAGAGGTCAGTATCAGTTTTAAAGCAGCTGATCTTCAGAGTTGACTCCTTGTTGCTGTACCTCCCTCCACAACCACTTCCTCTTTGTCATTCTGAGTGACTCCAGGACACGTAAACACAAGAACCCCAAGCTGTTTTTCATTTCCACTAAATCGTCATGTTGTGGAGAGTTATTCTAGCTATTGACCATACAAATGAATGCGGTCACACAGATAAGTGACTGAATACAATATTCCAGGCCAGGTCGCTCATTTCCAAACCACAGGGACGCAAAGTGGCAAATGAAAATAGAACTTTTGGCTGTGGGATTTACAATGTCAGTGTGATGTGGATTGAATATGCTAGGTCTCTTTGTCTCTTTTGCTTTATCTCCCTTGTTCTCTTTTTAAGGGATAGTTCACACAAAAATGAAAATTCTGTCATCATTTACTAATCCTTGTGTAGTTCCAAACCTGTATGAGGTTCTTTTTTCTGTGGAACACATATTTTTAATAATTTTTCAATTGTTTTGTTCATACATTGGATGTCAAAAACAACATTGGACGCCACTGACTTTCATAGTATGGAAATGACATTAACAACATGAGGGTGAGTAAATAATTACAGAATAATTGAACCCAAAATCGAATCAACAATGCTAGTTTCTGTCTTTAAAAATAAGCATGAGCATGTTTGAAGCTGAAATATACAGAGCATATACATATACGGTCATGTCTTTTGCAAGCTTCAGACAAAAAAACGGCATGGACACACAAATATGCACACATACACACATTTTTGTTATTGTTTTTGGAGCCAAGGAGACGTCTGGAGTGTGCCATGCAGGAAGGTAAAGACCAAGCCACAGCTGACCTGCATGACTTTTGACCCCCCTCATCCCTGCTGTTTTAGGATGTAAGTGGGATCACATCAAGGGGGCACAATAGGCAAGAACGTCAAACCACCAACATGCATCACAAAACAGCAGAACACTCACATAAAAAACATTCATGGTCAAAGGACACACTCAAACACAAATGCATATACAGAGTCATGTTTCACACACACACACACACACAACACACACACACACACACACACACACACACACACACACACACACACACACACACACACACACATACACACACACACACACACACACACACACACACACACACACACACACACACTACCATTCAAAAGTTTGGGGTCAGTGCGATTTTAAGAAATACTTTTATTCAGCAAGCATTGCTCAAAAGTGACAGTAAAGACATTTATAATGTGACAAAAGATTTCTGTTTCAAATGAATGCTGTTCTTTTGAACTTTAAATTCATCAAAGAGATGTATCAAAGTATCACAGTTTCCACAAAAATATTACTGTAAGAAGGAAGAAGCACAATTGTTTTCAACATTGATAATACAGTTTTTCTCGATTGTTTACACACATTTTCTGAAAGCATGCCTCATACTCCCAGAACTCTACACACAAATCAAAAAACACACACACACAATGGGCAAAAACCCCTCAATTCTCATACAAAATGAAACTTTGCATTCAAAACAATGTTATTTCTTCTCAAAATGGTATTTTGTTTTCAAATGACACACACTGATGTGCTCATCTGCTCAATGTAAAACACTATGATGAATGGAAAACACTTCTTCTCCATTCATCATAATGACTTAGGCCTTTTTTTTATTCAGTGTTACACTTACTACATACAATACATACATAAGTGAGTTGTAAAATATTTGAGAATATTGTATTTATACTCAGAACACACATATACACAGTAACAAATATATTTATTTTTTCCCACAAAAACAATGTACACAGTGTACATCCCAACCAACACAAAGTTGCACATACAGTGGTCTACATACAAAACAACAGAAAAATTTACTGTATACAGTTACAGTAAAAAAAACTATGCTGCATCATCTCTTCTGTTTCGGTCTTTTATGCTAAAGCTCTGATTGCTAATTGTAAAACTGTGTGACAGGTGTTTGCCCATGTGAGGAGTCAAGTGTGCATATTTGAATGGCAGTGTGTTCCTTGTGAAAACAAGAGACTTTTTGCATGAACATTGTGCCAATTACAGAGAATTGTGTGTAGTGTTTTGAAAAAAAAGTGTGTTTTAGAGCTGCAATTTGAGTGTAAAGCAGGAATTGGTGTAGTTTAGCAGAATTGGTTCAGGGGGTTGGTGCATGAGTTACATGTTGTGGTCATTGTGTCTCAAGTACCAGTATTTGTGTGTAAACAATTGAGAAAAACTGTAATAAATGTTTCTTGAGCACAAGATCAGTATATTAGAATGATTTCTGAAGGATGTGACACTGAAGACTGGAGTAATGATGCTGAAAAATCTGCTTTGTCATCACATATGTAATAAATTACACTTTAAAATATATTTAATAGAAAACAGTTATTTTACAGTTTTTTTCAACTACTTACACACATTTTCAAAACTGTGCCTCTTTGTTTCTCAAAACTTTACACACAAATCCAAGAATTACACACACAAAATGCTAAATGTATCCTATACATTTCTGTACAAAATTGAAAGTAATTGGCAGAAAGATTCACAGTAAACACGAAAGCAAGATTGAAACTAAACTATTTATTTTTTTACTGTAAGCATTTGTGGTTGTGAATACAGTATTACACTGTCCGAAAAACCTATAACTTGACCTTAGGCCTATTTATAGGCCTATTCTAAAGCTATGATTGGTTGGTGTCAAGTAAAGCAACGAGTGTTTGCACATGTGAGGAGTTAGTGTGAGGCACTGATGAATTAGTGAGGCATTTTGATAGGTTGTGTTTGAAAAAGGAAATCAAGATACTTCCTGTTTGATTTTTGTGTGGCCGAGTCGAAGGCAGAGAATTAGTGTATGGTTATGGTGTGTGGTTCTGGTGTTTGAGTGTCAGGTTTCAGAAATTGTTTGACAAGTAAGGATTTTGTGTGTAAGCAGTTGAAAAAACTGTAAATTGTAATAATATTTCACAATATTACTGGGTTTTTTTCTGTATTTTTGATGCAATAAAATCAGCCTTGGTGAGCATAAGGGACTCTTTCTAAAACATTAGAAAAATCTTATTGACACAAAACATTTTAACGGTAGTGTATATATGATCCCTTGCATCCTGAACTGAAAGTATACCTACTTACATATCTTACAATTTTATGATGACAAACACATCCAGGACAGTCCAGTACACCTCAAAAATTGTTTATACTGAGTCCTGCCTGGTTTATTTTTTTTTATTTTATTTTTTTTTGCATTACTTGCTACAGACACACGCTGCCATAAACACAGACACGCATAAAAAATATGCAAACATTGACAAACACTGTTTTCTTTGCTGCAAAGCTGCTTAGTTCCGATATATTAGATCTGACATCTCTCTCCCCAGACTCCCATCTGGAGTATTCACATTTTGTACTGGAACAAAGACACTAAATTTAGCCTGCAGAAGAAGGGAGGAAGATACATAGATGACAGGAATAGAGAGAGTCTTTTATCAGTGAGTTTAATAATGTATTAAGCATCTCCATCCTAGACGAGTCTCATTGCAGTGAGATTGCTCTAATGTGTTCAACATTGCTTCCAGACTGCTTCAGCCTACGTTTGTAGACAGAGGCACTTTGACTGTCCTCCTCTAACCCCGCTCCAGTCTCAGAGTCTGCCACAATCACACACACAGTGCTGAATTCTGATGTCTACCTCCATATTGCAATCAAGGATGGATGGATGGATGGATGGATGGATGGATGGATGGATGGATGGATGGATGGATGGATGGATGGATGGATGGATGGATGGATGGATGGATGGATGGATGGATGGATGGATGGATGGATGGATGGATGGATGGATGGATGGATGGATGGATGGATGGATGGATGGATGGATGGATGGATGGATGGATGGATGGATGGATGGATGGATGGATGGATGGATGGATGGATGGATGGATGGATGGATGGATGGATGGATGGATGGATGGATGGATGGATGGATGGATGGATGGATGGATGGATGGATGGATGGATGGATGGATGGATGGATGGATGGATGGATGGATGGATGGATGGATGGATGGATGGATGGATGGATGGATGGATGGATGGATGGATGGATGGATGGATGGATGGATGGATGGATGGATGGATGGATGGATGGATGGATGGATGGATGGATGGATGGATGGATGGATGGATGGATGGATGGATGGATGGATATACAGACAGACAGACAGACAGACAGATAGACAGATAGACAGATAGATAGATAGATAGATAGATAGATAGATAGATAGATAGATAGATAGACAGACTGATACTGCGACAAGCATTCCTTTATAATGCCTCTCTGTCTTATATCTTCCTCTCGCAGTTTTTTTTTCATGGTCTCTAGTAGAGGCACTGAGGGGAGCTATTTGAAGTCATAATCCCTTGGACGAACAAGAGGGGGGATGATCGATATGGCTATAATGAAACTGTGTGTGCGCTCAGGCAGTGTTTTGTGTGTTTGGGAGAGGATGTTTCTAGATGCACACATACCAGCAGTGTGTGTGTGAGTGCATGTATTCTCTCTGTCAATGGCTGCAAATAAAAACAGAGAAAATTAAAACAGAGTCAGTTCAGCATAAAAAAAATGCCAGTGTGACATCAACTCTTAGTAAACCTTCAGCCTCTGTAGTGCACACTTCTGCAAATGTAGTGGACACTTCAGCAAACATCTAGAGCCCTGCCGTTAGTTATGGAATGAGTGCCCAGTGTAACCAGATCTCAATGCATCTCTTAGCAGTGCAGTTGTGGTCAATATTTTTAGTCGCTGAGTCCTTTGTAATTACCCTCCTGCGTTTGTGTGTTTGCTTTCTGGATGGTGGCAGAAACAGAGGGAAAGTGAAGAGAAACGCAGAAAAGAGAAATGCGACTTGCATGCAGGAATGCTAAATACATGGGAGAAGACACACCACAGATATACTGTGTGATTAAGAGCCTGACCTCAGTTTTGGTCTCATTCTTTTGGGTTTTCAGCTTTTTTTATTTTTAAAAAACTGAATACTGACAGCTTAAAGAAAATAGCAACAAGACACCATGTTCACACAACGTAAATATAGGCTAAATGAATTTGTCTCACTCATAAAGCAGTTGTTAGCAAATCATGAAGTATATCAAAGGCACCACCTTGTGCGGTACGGTATAAGAGGGGGCTCAGCTTATGTTAAGAGAGTCAGAGTCGAGGTAAGCAATTATTTTTTTCCAGTGTTTCCTGTACTGCTTTTTGGCGGTGCTGAACTATTAGTGGGGGGAAAAAATAGTTTTTATCAAATATTGGTTGTTGGTTCGAATTTGCAGTCTGTACTGAATGAAATGCCATATAGAAACATGCACTAATGGAAAGTTTGGATCATTTTACTGACTCTGAGAGCCAGCCATTGACCGCAAACAAAATGAAACCAAAATGAACGAATCTTCGAACAAATGACTCTTATGGGCAGTTTCTTTAATGAACAGCCCAGTTATCATTATCATTAGGTTATTATTTTCAATGATGTCCATATCAAAGTTAAATATGTTTTGTGTCTGTAAACTTATTGTCAATGTGACATTCATTATTTTTAATAATAAATTAAGATATATTGCTTCCTTGCATAGTATGTCAGAGTGCAACACAGTATTGTAGCCTACATAATAATTTTCCAATAATTTTCATAACCCATTTTTCTACAGTCTCTCTATTGTATTTATTTAGCTACTTTCAAGCTATTTATTCAAAAATATAATTAAACAGTATAGGCTACCCCAAAATGTTGGGAAGTTGCGATTTCCTTTAGCATATTTTGTCAAAGCAAATCAGTGAAACAAACAAGAAAAACTCTTTGTTCTGAGAACAGTTTTCTAAGCTGCCTTATTGCAGTGTTAAAGGGAATTCATGTGCTGAGGGCTGATCTGAGACCAGCGCGCTTAAGTGAATCCTGGCAGGAGTATTAGTGATCTGCAGTTCATTAGCAGAATAAGCAACCCAATCAACACATTCACAACAGGTCCTAGAGTAGCAGAAGAGAAACACATACATCCAGGAGAGGTAAAAAAAAAAATAGCTCACTACAAAACACTGAATTTAGTACACTGACTGGATTATTCACATATATTATCTAAAGCAATAAAAGGAGACTTTTTTTGCACCATAGCACGAATGAGTCGAATTTAAAAAAGAAATAGGGTCAGTTTTCATTTCATGTTGACCATTTCAGTTTATACTCCTTTTTTATTGCATGTGTCAGGGGAAATGCAAACTTTTCTTGTGTGTCAGCCCATGTGTGTGGCCTGTACGATTTACACAAGTTGTAAAAATAGATACTGAACTTGGCATTGGCATAACTCCATTCATGCTCTGTGCTCTGATCTGACGGACAGTGTGATGAGTCAGTATTATGAAGACACATTAGTAATCAAATGCATGTAGGGGCCCTCAGTGATGTCATGGACCCCTCCGGACGAGGGTGATAAGACGGGGAGTGGCTCTTCCTCCCTGACACGAGAGACACTGATAAGAAGTCTTTCATCTTGTGCCATCTGGCTGAATAGTAGCTGGTATGAGACAAATAGTGAAGGTAGGCCTATGTCCCAGCGCTGGGGAAGGTACTTTAAAATAATATATACAGTAATTATATATACACACACACACACACACAGACTCACTCACTCACACACACACACACACACAAAACATAGGCCCTTCACAGACTCTGACTTTACAGTGTTACAAATGAGAGAGGACTATTTAGGATGAACCGATTCACTATAATAAATTGCTGTTGATAATGCTATGAGTTATGGAGACATGGAGACCTCAGCTCAGACAAAACAGCGATGTATTAGTCGTGTTACACAGCTACATGTTGGAAAAAGTAGCACATTAATGAAAAGCGGAAAAGACAATATGGGCAAGCTTACTGAAAAACAATTGACTTTTATTTAGTTATTCAACGTTATACTTAGCACAGGTATGACTGAGCATGAAGAGGCATAGCTTAGAGCAGCACAGCTACATGCAATTCAACAATAATTACACCACTGTAAAGCAGAACTTGAGTTATAAAGACCATAGCATCATCATAATTCTAAATATGCAAAGCTATGGGCATTTTAATCAACAGCACAGCAATTTACAAAGGAAAATATAGCATATCCCTTGTTCACCCAGAGAGTTACTGTAAGGCGCTTTGTTCTTTCATATTGTTCCAGATCAGCACAGCAATAATTGAATGTTTATGAAATTATGAGCCTTGTTTGTGCATAGGGTATTGTGTGTGCTCACACTGTGTTCCTCTTATTTATGGTTATGAAATGCACACCAGGCCTAAATAAACACCGGCCATGTCAGTTCTCTCTCTCTCTCTCTCCTTTTGGCTCACCATAATGCTTCTCATTGATCGCCTTGTAAATTTATTAGCCATTGTGACAGCTTCCTGCCAGGTTCAGCAGGCGATCAGGGGAAACACACAACTGCTCAGATAAAGGGAGGGCACACAATACCTATTGTGTCCTGATTGCGGGTCAAAGTATTATTACCCCGAATGGAATGTTTTTCAGGTATGCATGTACGTTTGTGTCTATGAAAGTGTGGCCATGTTTTCTCAGTGTGGTTATGCATGCACCTCCTAATCCAGTGAAGCTGAAGAATGAAGATTGTCACGAAAGGCTTAAAAATTCCAAACACAAGGTCAGAAAAACAAGAGTGCGGATGAGAAGAACAAAACAGGGTAAAGGAAATGGATTCTAGCCAAAGGCAAACAAATGAGCGACAATGGCTTTAAATGAATTACCTTGACCTTTTGCGGTCAATAGCACTCCGAGTTTAAGTTCAGTGTTTTGAGGAAAGTATTTGAAAGGGTGTGCACTGGACTACTGGCTATAAATGGAAAACAGTATCTGTCCTTTCAATACTGTCAAACAGCAGTGTTACATTATCTTAACATCTATTAAGCTCACGACTAATTTTAAACCCTAGGAGTGAGCTTTGACTATGCAGGTCTATTTGTATAGGTGATGACAAAATGACTGCGTAACTGTAGCAAGTGTCTCAGTTTATGTTTGGAGGTCTGTGTTTGTGTATGTGCATTTTTTTTTTAAAGTAACAACAGGTAACTTTTCAACCTTCATAATATATTTCCAAGTCTCTTGTGATGGTACATCGACTTACAATAGGTTGAATGACACGTCTGCCATAGCCTGACGGGGTCTGTAGCGTTTTTAATCGTACTTTTAAACTTCGGGTTTCGGGTAGTAACCGGCGAACAAAGAGAACTACAAAATTCGACTGCTTTACGGCATATACGTCACTTCCACCACCACCCCCACTTCCTTAAAATCGGACTTACGAGCCAAATGTTATAGTCATGGCCGAAGCAGCACAGAAAAACAAGAAAGCAAAGGTTTTATCGGAGCAAAGCAAAAAGAGAAAAAGAGAAAGTGATCGCGTTAAAGGCAGAACGAGGATCAACATTGCAGAGCTGCCAACTCTCACGCATTGGCCTTGAGACACCCGCATTTGATTGGTTTCACACGCTCACACGTACGCCACACCCCCGGTTTCTCACGCTAAATTGTCAACCCGGTCGGTCAAATGCCTGAAAGATGAGTTTTTCTATAGATCTACCGGTAACACTTTAAAATACGGGTGCACTAATAAGCATTAATTCATGCTTAACTAATGCACAGATAATACTGAATTAATGTGTAACTAATGATTATCTAAGCTATTCATTAATGATTACCACATTAGGAACTAATTAAGAGTCTGTAAGGTTAATGTATTAGTTCATACATGCATTGTTATTAATTAAATATGTAATTGTGGATTAATTCCCTAATAACTCATTTTTTTAACTAATAGTGTTAATTAATATGTTAATTACCAGAATGAGCCAAAGCCTTGTATATCAACTTCCAGATAATACACCTGTATGCATTAATACATGATTAATTACTTCATTGTTAGTGCAAATTCATGTATAAATTACTACAATTACTAAATGACTAGTTAATAATGATGTGCCTCAACAAGTGAAGTCATAGCATAATGATACCTTTGCAAATCATTAGCTAATGATTAATTAAAGCAGACAACTGGTAGTTGAAGTGCATAGCTTTGACTAATTGTGGTAATTAACACATTAATTTACACTATTAGTTAATAAAATATGTTATTAAGGAATTAATACACAATGACACATTGAATTAATATCAATTCATGTATTACTTAATCTATTAATCATATAGACTCTTTATTAGTTGCTGATGCAGTAATAATTAATTAATGGTTTAGTTCTTCATGAGTTATACATTAACTCATGATTATCTGTGCATTAGTTATAACTATTATAGTTATAATCCGGGCAAGAACTAATAAATGGAGCTGGCCCAGTGCCAGTCCAGATGTGGCCCAGAGTATCTTGGAGACTCTGGGCCGGATCCAGTATGGAACTGGTCCAGATCTGGCCCACCTTTGGGCCAAATGACTATAAACGAATTCTCATCCGTTCTGGAGCTGGGCCAGTGCCGGCCCAGATGTGAAAACCGGATCCGCACCGGCATTGGCCCGTTGTGCTAAAGGACACCGGCCCAGGTCCGTTTTACAGATCTGGCCCAGAACTTATGAAGGATCTGGGCCAGATCTGGGCCGCATGATTTTTGTTATCTGGGTAAACATGAATTAATGCATATTAGTGCACCCGTATTGTAAAGTGTTACCGATCTACCTGTTGAGCCACTCGTGATCGACAAGTTATACCGCAAATTAGTTCAAATCTCCCGGAATCTAGAGCGAGCGCGCACGCGAGACAGAGACTGTGCTCCAACGCGCGCGGACGGCAGAGAGAGAAAGCGAGCGAGAGACCTTGCGTGTGCAGGGAGCATCGAACCCTCCATCGAAAAAAGAATGCCTCTCTCTAACCTCTCTAATTCGCTAGAGTAGTAGCGAATTATCAATCTGGTAGCTAGTAGACGATATTCTAGTTTTTGATGGTTAGCTATCGCTAGTATTCTCGTTCTGATTTGAACTTTGCAATCGATGAAATGCAAATAGCAAATGTTTGACCTAAAAAGTGTAGTCTACTCAACATGTACAAAGAAAGGAGGAAGATTATTAATAAAATCATATTTTAGGATACCTAACATGTCTGTGATATTTGTTTATTTGTCTTGCCTCAAGCTATAATGCAAATCGATTTGTAAAATTTGCAGATTCATTTATGGTAGCTTGATATTATAATATTGACGATATATGGTTATTATCAACCACTCAAACATTGCATTGAAGTATCATATAGATCCAGTAAAACGGTAACCAATAGACTAGGCTACTATAATGACGCTGGCTTGTAAACGTGAGCATCGCGATCATTTGTCGTTAGAAAAAAAATAAAACCCATGAAATTATATTCATATGACATGCTGAAATATATGCCACTGTACCTGGGATGAAGACATTTCACACGCGACGCAAGCAGAACACCTGCATGTGACCTCCTCCTACAGTGTTCAGGGCTATCCTGGTTGTCAACAATTGCACGTGCATGTAGGATGACAGAGTTTACGACAGTAGTAGAGGACAATACTGTTTCCCAACTGTAGGGGGAGCCCGAGAGCAAAAAACTACCTGTTGTTACTTTAAAATATATATTTTGTGGTTTCTGTGTCGGAGAGGTTGGGGGCTTGTTAGGGCTTGTTTTCATGTCTCTTATTAGAAGTGACGCTGAGGTATGACACTGGTTTAGCTGGATGATTGACAGCTCCCTTTTTCAAAACAGGCATCAAATAGGCGGATGCACACACTGAGACATAAATAGGATTGGTCTTATGGTTTGTTTCCTAACCCTAACCTAAGGGACATTCATGTAGACTTAAAACGTATTACACATCAGCACCAGTTACTTTGCTAAAACCTGGAATAGATTTTTAATTATACCTTTATCAGGTGTCCTAATGATCTCTTATGACAACCAAGGCAATTACCGCAGGTTCAACAGTAATGCCACATGGTGCACTTTGGTGTCTCTTGGCATAAATACCATGTTTATTTTTATTTTTTTTCGTGTTGGTTCGATAAACTATTATCTAACATTACATTCACCTTGCGTGAAAAGTAGGTAGGTTTCAACACATCAAATTGCTGAATCCCTTTTTTAAAATGATTTTTTTAAATCCTGCCCCACCTCAGAGATATTGAACTTCTATTGAAATCCAATTCATTATAGTAAACTCACTTTTAAAAAAAGTTGCTGCCTTAAATTAAGTGTAATCAGCTTGGATGTTTAAGTCATTTCAACTTAAATTACACAATAACTGACTTAAAAAAATTAGTTGAATCTTGTATAACTGAAAATGGCTTAACTTATTTTGGTGAGTTAAAGCAATGTTAAAACATATGTTGTCATAACTTATTGATCATCATACATTTTTTACAGGGCAAGTTAATTATAAGTACAAAACAATTTTTGAGCTGTGTCCTAAATTAATTGGTGTGCAACCATTACCACCCAAGAAGTGGGCGTACTATTACACCATACTTTTACAAAAAAAAAAAGTTAAAGCTGCAGTCCGCAGCTTTTCCTCTTTGTCGCCATCTCTCTGTTCGAAATCTGTAACTGCAGTGATTCGCGGAATTATCATCTTTACGTGGGTTGTAAATCGGCATGAAACAGCGCGGATGAACACAGTGCTTTGAGGCGAGTGCTGCTGTCAGTCACCGCGCTGTGTGGATACTGTCATACAGAATCACAGATTCACTTTTTGAAAGTTTGACCAACATAAGAATTTTCATAAGAAAATGTCTTCTGAACAAGTAAGTAAAATCCATTTTTGTTCTGACCAACTAAGGGGGAAAAAGCATTCGACATGATAAGCTTCGTTAGATTTAATCAACGCGATTTACAGCAACCGTGCAAATTATAGCCTACTTTGTTCTCAAATTGTTCATGTTAACAACATCAGCATTGCGTGACTAATGTTAAATTTAATGTGTTTTATGGTTACCTGTGTAGTTCAGAATTCATATTCTCCATAATAGCAAAACGAGAAAGGCACAACAAAGGAAACTCCATAACTGTGTGAATTAAGAAACACGATTGAACTATTGAAATGTCTTACTTGTTCAGCAGAAAAAAGCCGTCTCTTCTTCCATTTTGAACCCCTTCAAAACACGGAGTTCACGCACTTTTCAAAAGACCCACCGATGTTTAAATCCTTGTGTTCGCATGAGACGGTTTCTTTCTCTTTCTCTAGCCACCTTAAATCCGAAGTACGAAGTCTTTTGGGTTTTATAACTGCTGAATCTCCAGTTGACACTGATGATTGTTGTTTGGATCTTTCTGGATGCCATAAGTTTAATTATGTAAAGTGCTGCGAGAAAAGCCTATACATCTAAACATCTCGTCACGCGCAGTATAGCCGGCTAGCCGAAACTCCTTCTTTATGTGTACGGGTGTGACGTAATGACGCAAAGACATGCTCGAATTTCCCGTGGAAACCCACCAGTACCACTGGAATTAAAATCATTATTACAAGCTAACCGTTTTGAATCTAGCTATGGCAAGCAGATAGTTTTGACCACTGGCAGAATATGTTTTTTTTTTTATATAATTATTTTGGATTATTTTTAACTTAAAAAAGTTACGGACAGCAGCTTTAACAACCCATTTTTTATATATATATTTTTGCTATTAAATTCTGATGTTTATTTAATGTTTATTGTTTGTTGTGTGTAAGTTGATAAATCGAACAATGCAAGGTTTTAATTGGCACTTTGATAAAGGATTCATGGTTTGGCTTAGTAATACTACATCTGTTCAGGTCATGAATGTTTTGCAGTCAACAGGTGCTGGTGGTTTAAACTTGAGTATATTCTGACACCTACTGTTGCTTAAGGGTATGGCAGAATTTAACTACTGTATGTGGAAATTAAATTGCAGCAAAAGCATAAAAACATATACATTTATTTAAAAGCTTTTTTGTAAAAACAAAAACAAAAAATATATAAACAATACAAAACAAAAATGTAAAAGTACAATAAAATAATGATATTTAAATGGCCTATTAATTTGCTAAAATATTCCAGTCTCAGGACTAATTTGGCACATACAGTATTTCAAGCTTTAAGTTTTAGTCCAGGAGGGGCTGTTCTCTCCCCTTGTTCCCCTGAGGCTCTCATTAGTAGCACACAGCTGCTGAGAGAAGAAAGCAGGCCGAAAGCTTCTAATGACAAGTACATGGTATGCTGAGCTTGGTCTGTCAACATTTTTTTGTTTAGCATAAATGGTTGAAAACGACACAAATCATAACAGGCAGTTTAATTTCCCTTATGGAAAATTTGTAAGCAAGACAATAAGTTACTCACACGTATGAGAGTCATGACTAATTAAAAAAAAATTTAAACATAAAAACGCATCCTAATGTGTTTGTTTGTTTTTCTCAGTAAGATGCCAGTCCAGTGTTTTAGTGATGTAAACTTGTACATTACTCGTATCCTGTCACAACGCATGCTTATTGTCATTTGAACGTTTCAAAATATGTCCGTGTCTCATTTACAAGTGCTTGCTTGATGTAGCAAAGCTCATCCAAGGTCTTGGTCGTGTGTAAAAGGTCACAGTGACTCTGTGGATGTCTCTGGTGGTGCAGGAGCCTGTCCTGAATTGAAGACGACAGAAAGGAAAGACAATTATTCAAACATATGCATTTATGTACCGCTATGGAGTAACATCCAAAACCAGCTTCAAGATTGCATAATATGTGACAGCTTTTCACATTTTAAATTGGGTTCTTTGGACTGTGATATTATTAGAGTTCGGCCCTCAGTAAAACAGAAATATTGACAAGTACAGAAAGAGCTGCAGTAAACAGTATCTTCTGTTCTAAACAAGGATTGTGCCAATATGAACACAGAGTGTTTAACACATCTCTGGTTAATCTCACTTACATCTGTTTACTGCTAATAGTTTTACTTTCTTTATAGATATAAGAGAAAACATGGTAATACTCAATCTGAAAATAAACAGAACATTTGATGATTTGTAAGCTTAAAACAAAGAAACAGTGCCATAAAATAATTAAGGAAAAGTTCAAATTATGCAAATGTTTGATAATATACCTTGTATATACACTACTGTTCAAAAGTTTGGGGTCCTTAAGATTTTTAAATGTTTTTGAAGTTTCTTATGCTCACCAAGAATGAATTTATTTAATCAAAAATACAGTGAAAACAGTAATATTGTGAAATAGTATCACACTTTAAAATAATTTAAATTTTAAAAATGCAATTTATTCCTGTGACGACAAAGCTGAATTTTCAGCATCATTACTCCAGTCTTCAGTGTCACATGATCCTTTAGAAATCATTCTAATATACTGATTTGCTGCTCAAGAAGCATTGTGTTTGTCAGGATACTTTGATGAATCATTAAAAAAACAAGAGGCCTTTGTCCCAGACTCAACTTTGAGCCTTGTGTAAAAATCCAACACATTCGGCACAGATTTGGTCACAGTGTAATCCTTTATACTTTGTCTCTAGCTAGGATATGACATTATTATCTGTGCCAAGTGTTAGCTAAAAGAGGCCATTAGGTGTGCTTAGAATAAACAGCAAAGCTTGTGAACTAAAATTACAATTAATTTTTCACATTTAAATAAACTTTTTTATATATTTAATAGCTTGACATACCAGCTTTTGTTTCCAATTAATCAGTCATTGTAATTGGCTATTTTAAATGTCCCTTTTTTACTTAACATTGTTATCGTTTTATTTTTATCTGCCAACTACTGTATGTGTCTTGCATTCATTAAACACTTTATATTTATTCATTTTTAAAATCGAACTGGCTGATCATGTCCAAGAACATACAATCATTATCTGAAGGCACCAAGAAGACAGACTGGACAGTCTGTAATTACAGTAGCCCGTTATTACCTGATGTGAGCAGTTCTGCTGCCTTCCTGTCCTCTTTGATATACAGAGAGGTCATTAGGAAAAACAGGCCTCCCAAGACCCCAATGAAGGGGCACAGAAGAAAGCTATATTCCAGTCTATGGAAGTCCCAGCTGAGAGAGTCTGGCTTATACTTACGCAGAGCATCTGAGATCTGAACAAAACACATACAAAGAGAAGTCATTTTGTCTTTTAAATAGTGCAGTCAAATTGATTAATCGCATTTAAGATCAAACTTTGTATATATAATATCTATGTATACTTATTAGTACAGTATATGCTATGCAATTAATCGTGATTAATCGTTTCGATAGCACTACTACACTGTAAAAAAAGCCATTGTAATTATGCCAAAATAATTACTGTTTCACAAGGTGCAATTTTGTATCCAGTAGTGCCATGTGTTCTATAGCACTTCTGGATAGTGACAGCATAGCCTTTGACCCTACTGCTATTTGATGTGAAAGTATTGTGGATTAAAATATGCTTACCGCACCAATAAGGTATGGACTTCCAGCATCTCCAAAAAGATGACAGACCATAATCTGTAAGGCCTCAGCTGTAGCTCTTCTAGTAGGCACGACAACATACTAAAAATAATATGAATAAAATTTAAAAGATGCCTTTTACACACAACATTTTTCAGCAATTTAATCTAATCACACACTGCAAACAAGAATAACAATAATTAAACAATACACCCCTGTTCTCAACGTTTCTAAATTTAAGCATAATGGCATTTTACTTTTATGCTATTAGCTTTATTGAATCACTAAGCAGGTTTTCACATGCTTGTCGCCCTGTGCTAATTTAAAAGAGGTTTTTTCATGTCTGCACTTTTTTTTTATGTTGTATTGAGAAGTGTAAATCTCTCACCAGCAGAATGTCCGCCAGAAGAGCCCAGTTAAGGGACAGCAACAACTCTCCAATTGCAATGAATGTCTGTAAAAATGGCACAAACATAAGAAACATGCAGTATACAGGTGAAACTCGGAAAATTAGAATATCGTGCAAAAGTTCATTTATTTCAGTAATTCAACTTAAAAGGTGAAATTAATATATTATATAGACTCATTACATGCAAAGTGAGATATTTCAAGCCTATATTTAT
Source organism: Rhinichthys klamathensis goyatoka (assembly GCF_029890125.1). Classification (NCBI taxonomy): domain Eukaryota; kingdom Metazoa; phylum Chordata; class Actinopteri; order Cypriniformes; family Leuciscidae; genus Rhinichthys; species Rhinichthys klamathensis. The sequence continues at coordinate 189,097 of NW_026606578.1, read as the reverse complement.
TATTATTTTGATGATTATGGCTTACAGCTTATGAAAACCTTTTCACAATATTCTAATTTTGATTTCTTTTTAAAGCTGTAAGCCATAATCATCAAAATTATAACAAACAAAGGCTTGAAATATCTCACTTTGCATGTAATGAGTCTATATAATATATTAGATTCACCTTTTAAGTTGAATTACTGAAATAAATGAACTTTTGCACCATATTCAAACTTTTCGAGTTTCACCTGTATTTAGAGAGCATATCGCAACCTGGTGGTCACACTGTGCCATAACAGCAAATAATCTGTGTTGTTCTGTATGTACTCAATCTATGTCCCCAAGCAAGTTAAGTTTAGGTTAGTAGTTAAAATTTAAAAGATGCCTTTTACACACAACATTTTTCGGCAATTTTATATCACACTAAAAAAAAAAAAAAAAAAAGGTTCACCCAAAAAGTTTAATTCTGTCATTTCCTAACCCACATGTTGTTCCAAACCTGTATGACTTTCTTCTGTGGAACACAAAATATATATTTTTTGTATGTAAATTCAAAGTCAGTTTTATTCCAGGATTATTTCTGGCCATACAACTTACATTTTAAGGATAAAACAGTTTAAACAATCTTTAAATGCTCTTCTGTTGTTTTCCACACAAAAAAAGAAAAGTCATACAGGTTTGAGAACTATTCCTTTAATATTAACACAAACACTGAATCACAAAATAATCCAGCCAAACGCAGAACCGTGGCTGAGCTTTGCTTACGTAAGTGGCCGGGATGCTGGTGCCTGCCAGGATGATGGCAATGAAAAAGCAGGGAGAGGAGCTGAGCATGCCAAAAGCACAGATGAGAGGGTCTGCATTCGGCAATCTGTCTCTCAGCTTCCTTGATATGTAGGTGCCCAGAAACACTCCCACAACCCCTGTCACCACTGTGATTGCTCCAAAAATGTAACTTTCACAAGAGAAAGAAGAAACCATGAGATATTATTCAATTTTGGCCTCAGTTTCAGAACATTCTCTGCGTTTTATTCCTCATATACCAGACCAGTCTGACAAGTCAAACTGATAAATACTCTCTCAACTCAGTTTGGAAGTACAAATGGCTGAGAAACATAGCTGAATCAGATATATTGACAGGATTGCGAGAGCAAAAACAGCTGCAGTAAACAGTATGTGCTATCTAAGCAAGGAACAAGCAGATATGAACACTATCACAGAGGAAGTCTCTGCAGTTTAACCAATCTTTGGCTAATCTCACTTACTGCTAACCTCACTGTTTTCCTTTAAGATCTTTTCAATTATATCAAGTCAAAAAGCATCAAGAAACTTGCTGTACCTGTCTAAAGGGTTACAGGGCTCTTCACTGCAAGGTGGTCTGAGACCCTGTGTAACCTGTGCACGAGACAGAAAGGTGGGGGTCCAGAAGGCCAGAGCCCCTGTGACAAAAGCCATGGCAGTCACACCAAGAGAAGACCAGACAAAACTCCGACTGGAAGGAGGGCACAGAACCAAACACAATAAAAAATATATATATATATTTGCAACAACCTTTAATAAGTGAAAACCCTTAGAGACCCCCCCTTATTTTACACAACAAAAAAAAAAGCTTTGAAGATTGTTATGAGCACATGCCGATTTGAACGACATGAACATTTAATGTAACGTGGGTCTTTACAATGTGACTTACTTCTTCCAGAGGTACTTGACGTCCTCAATGTAAGCAGTACTTTCCAACGTTGCTCCTCCCTGCGTATCCGAGGCTCCACGAGGAGGATTGGGAATCAGAAACACAAGGAGCAGCAGACCCAGTCCTCCAAGAGCAGGACTGAACTATATCAGAAGAAACACTCAAACAATATGCTCAACTTTCTTTTATAAAGGTGGAAGGTAATTGTCTTGATTATATTAATCAAATATATGCTTACATAGCAACGCCACTAAAATAATCATTACTGATACATAATCTTGTAAAAATTATATTTTTACTACATTTCAGTTGACAGCATGATAACAAGATTATTAAATCTAACACGGTAAAGTTAATATAGCTTCTGCACAATATTTTCTCTCTCCATATATATTTACAAAATATATATTATCTTACCCTCAGGGCCCAACGCCAATCCTCTGTTGCATTAGCTATAGTTGCTCCCATTATATATCCTAGACCACTAAATGAAAATTTTAAAAGAACACATTCCGTCAGAAAGAGTAAAAAGATTCAACAAAAGTCTTGTCAACATGTAGGAAACATTGTATTGTATATATAAGAATCCCAGTGTTGGGGGTAAAGAATTACAAGTAAGTGAGTTATCTATTCAGACTACTTTTACAAGTAACGCGTAATACGTTTTTTGTTTGTTATTAAAAAAACAACCAAGCAAGCCCGGTCCAGGGGCCTCATTTATAAAACTTTGCGTAGGATTTGCGTCAGAAGTGGCGTACGGATGAAACATAGGACGTGCGTACGCACAGAAATATTCGGATTTATAAAACCGTGCGCACGCACATCCTACGCATTTTTCCCTTAATAAATCACAATCCAGTCTAAATGTAGCGCAGCTTTTGCCGCTTCATGTCACGCCCATAGTTGCCGATAAATAGTCCGTGAAACGCCCTCAAGTTAATATTCATCGATTGCGAAATCATGGCAAACATAGAGAGGAAATAAAAAAAAACGTAACTTCACTCAATGTGAAGTAGAAGTTATCGTTGGCGAGGTGGAAAAGAGGAGAAAAATGTTGTTTGGAGGGCACAGTGTGGGCATTACTAATGCCAAAGGCACTTGAGTGGCAAAGAGTTGCAGACGCCGTAAATGCTGTAGCCTCACAACCTCGGACTGTGGCCGAAATAAAAAAGAAATTACAAGCTACAGATGTCGGTTATAATCTACTTGGAAATGGGAAATAGTTCAGCGCAAATGTAATTTCTTGCAGCTTTCTGAATGGTTGAGACATAGGCTACGTCATACGTTATTTTATCAAAAATAAAACAAACTAAAGGCATATGCATGAAATACCTGCATGAATACCATGATTCCGTAGCTGATAAATACATTTTTACTATGAAAACAACTTTCCCCAGTGGACAAATAATACATCTATCTATTTATCTATCTCTCTCTCCCTAATTGTCTATCTAAATGACTATCTGCTATATTTAGCTATATCTAGCTATATCTAGCTATATCTGCTCCACCAGACGGACACATTGGCGAGAATATCAGTTTTGTACATTATTTCGTTCTGTTTACTATCTTATTTATGAGGATGAATTGTATAACATGCCAATATTATTGCAGAACATATTTCACTTTTCTTTTTGCAAATATGTGTTAATTTGCATTTCTGTTGTAGATCGATCAAACGGGTGTTCGTTTAGGCTGTTAATTGTAATACTTGCTTTTTGACGTCTTCGTGTTATTTATGAGAGGCAGTATTGCCATTTATTTTACACAACGGTCTACAGTTTCACACACTTTCACGTGTTTCTTCCATCTGCCGACGGTGTCGCCATTTCTCATTTCACCCGTTTTTGTGCGTACGCCTGGGTCAGAGCTTGCGTGAAGGACCGCACATTTTCCCGTCAAGTTTGCTTTTTATAAATACCAATTATTGCGTAGAGAGCGGCGTACGCCTTCTTTTGTGCGTACGCAACGTTTATAAATGAGGCCCCTGGTGACAAAAGGTAACTCAAAAGTTACTTATCCCATTACTTAAAAGTAATTAAGTACTGCAATCAGTTCGTTTTTAAGGGAGTAGCGTAATATTGTAACGCATTACTTTTAAAAGTAACTTTCCCCAATGCTGGCCATCTCTGCCATAGTACTGATTTTATACAACAGTTTAAGAAACAAGAGGCTTCTAAACAAACCACAACAGAATTATCTCTGTGCCTCATTTGGATGGCTGCGCCCTTCGGAGTTCACATTTGTCTGCAACATATGTCAATGAGGATGTCTTATTTCAGAAAAGTAACCATTATAAAATTGACTGTTATTCCTTGTGAGGCGTAAATTACTGTAATTTCTTTCTTAATTTGCAATGTAATGGTTATTGTTTTCCTAAATGAGCCTCGACAGTTTCTGAATTAATCAGAACTTCAAACAAATTAGTTGACTGAATGAGACAGTTGTTTCGCTCCTGAATTAATCCGTTTTTGAATTAATCATTTGAATAAACGAGTCGATGACACACTTATAAAGACAGTCACTTGTCATCCCTAATGGCATAAAGATGTAACCTGCAGAAAGAGTCACTGCATATCCACTAATAAAGGACAGACTGACAGTAAGTCTGGAACATGCAAACACAGACAAGCAAAGCATGATTATTTTTCCCCAAAACAAGTTCAGCGCAAATCCCACCCTGCACCCAATTTCTTTGGTGACGGTTAGGGAGTGGGGTAGGGTTAGGGGTTAGCATTTGTTTTAACATTGTGTAGGCAAAAAGCACTGTGATTTACATGACCAATGAAATCTTTAGAATCGGCTGAAGAGCAGAGTTTGCTCTGACACGGGCTGCATCTTAAGCCTTTGTTGATCATAGGACCATTGCCATCCACTTTGCAATGCTTTTGGGAAATGCAGCCCTGGTCATACAAATTGTTAAAAGTCTGTATTTATGAACTTTTAGACGGCCTCTCAGCCAATGAAAGTCTAGGACCAAAACATCTCTATTATATAAATTGCGATATACATGATTATTATATATCTTCTCCAGATCAGAGTATATTTATCTTTCTTAAATATAGTTTAGTAAGATCTTCACCTTCCGACCGGTATGAAGATATAGAAGAAGGAGATCATGAGAGTTCTTTGGTTGCCAGTGAACAAGTCACCAATGATAGTAGGAGCTATGGTGGAGTAACTGGCCTCTCCTGTACCAACCATGGCCCTCGTCAGGACCAGAATCCAGAAGTGCTGTGGTGAGAATCAAGACAGATCTGTAACTTAAAATAAAATAAAATTCTGTTCTCTTCCATTTTAACTGTTAAATATAGTAAAATAAAGATATTGTTCAAAAGTAACGGTAAAAAATGAAACAATTACACATTATTAGGGTTGTAAGACTTCACAAAGATTACACTGAAACCCCAGAATTCCCCATAAAGACTTTGTACTGTACCGTTTTTTTGACGAAAGAGCTGCCCAGTGATGTGACAATCCACACAATCAACCCAGCGATCATGAGAAGCTTCCTGTTGTAGCGATCTCCAAGGTAACCAAAAACTGGCGCCAACAACATAAAGCTACAGATAAAAACTGTACATATGTTAACATAGGGTTGATGGCAAAGATACACTATATCATTGAAAGTTTGCGATTTTCACGGTGTGGCTGTAACAAATAAGCACAAGACGCAGGAGAATAGGGTACACAGAAGAATAGGGGCTAAGCAAGAAAAATTTGCATTTCACTAGTCAAGTCACCTTATAGCGCTTTTTACAGTACAAATTGTTTCAAAGCAGCTTTACAGTGTTATGAAAATAATGCAATAATGATTGTTTTGGCTGTACAGCAGCTCTAGAAGAAAGTCATTGTCCAGCTTAAGTAAGTTTTTAATCGATTAAATTTCCATTGTAAAAATCATTAGTTATTAACTTACACGACACCGTTTTCAAATGAAAACGACACTCGGTTACTAACGTAACCTTGGTTCTCTCTAGAAGAGGGAACGAGTGTTGCGTAAGCTAGCTTACGCTACGGGAAAATCCCTTTTCTCAAGAATACTGCAGCCAAAAATTATCCTTTAATTTTTTATATATTTAAAACGCATTGCTGCACAGAGCAGAGCTAGGCGAGGCAACTCGTGCGCCTATTGGCTGCTCTGCGGCAAATGCTGCAACCTATCAATGGACTGGTCATGACGTAAGCATCAATGAGGGCGCGGGCGCCCTTGCGCGTCATGTCCTGCCGAAATAGGCGTGGCTTATCCCTATATAAGCCGAGTCCAGATAGGGTGTTCCTTGGTTTTTCATACTGAAGCGAACCAGAACGCAGCACTAGCACGGTGGGGTTAAGCAACACTCGTTCCCTCTTCTAGAGAGAACCGAGGTTACATTAGTAACCGAGTGTCGTTCTCTTACGAGAGTATTCTCGTGTTGTGTAAGCTAGCTTACGCTACGGGAACCCAATTTAAAGCGCCATGCGTGCTGAGATCATCCACACATAGCCCCAAGGGCAAGTGCCCGAGGAGCACATAATATTATAGTGAAAAACATATGTTCATCATGAACCTTCGGGCCAGCCCTTGTCGGCCCGAAGGTTCATGATGACCATATATGGGGAGTGTGACGCATCATATATATATAAGAGGAGTGCTTAACACAATATAACAGTCAGCGCGGACGAAGTCAGGCTGAGCTGTGTAAAAACACAACTAATCAGTTCGCCAGACAAAAAATGGTCCTTAGACTGAGAATAGTTTAGCCTGTAAGGCAGGAATCTCCAGGTTGTAAAACCTTATAAGACGGAGAGGACCAGCCAGCCGCTCTACAAATATCTTGGAGTGAAGCACCACTAGTCCAGGCCCAGGAAGAGGCCATGCTTCTAGTGGAATGGGTTCTAATACCTAAAGGGCAATGAAGGCCTTTCGACTTATAAGTCAAAGCGATAGTGTCAACTATCCATCTGGAAATGCTCTGTTTCGAGGTAGCTAGCCCCTTAGTGCGGCCACCGAACGAAACAAAAAGCTGTTCTGACAGCCTGAAAGCAGCAGACCGTTGAACATAAATCCTTAGTGCCCTGACCGCGCAAAGGAGATTTACGTTGTTCTCGTCGTCAGTTCCCGGAAGGGCTGACAGAGAAATGACTTGTGCTCTGAACGGGGTGGAGAGCACTTTGGGGACATATCCGTGTCTTGGTTTGAGCATAACTTTAGAGTCATTAGGCCTAAATTCCATGCACGACGGGCTCACAGAGAGCGCGTGTAAATCACCCACTCGCTTGACTGAAGCGAGAGCCATGAGAAAAATGGTTTTGAACGAGAGACACCGTAAGTCCACTGACTGCAGTGGCTCGAAAGGGTCACTCTTCATAGCCTCTAGGACCGTGGGGAGAGGTCCCAGGCTGGAACCATAGGGGGACGAGGAGGCTTTAGTCTTCTAGCTCCCCTAAGGAAACAGATGATAAGATCGTTCTTTCCCAGTGACTGGCCGTGCAAAGGTTCAGTGAACGCTGCTATGGCTGCCACATACACTTTGAGCATGGAGGGGGACCTGCCCTCGCCCAAAAGCTCTTGAAGGAAGGAAAGAATTTCCGTAACGCCACAGCGTTGTGGGTCTAGGTTTCCGGCTGCACACCAGCCGGAAAACACTGACCACTTAGAAGTATAGAGCCATCTAGTAGAGGGCGCTCTCGCCTGTGTAATTGTACTCAGCTCTCCGACTGGGAGGTCAGCGGGTATCCTTTGACAGTCCACACGTGCAGTGCCCATAAGTCGGGGCGCGGGTGCCAAATCGCGCCCCCGGCCTGAGAGAGGAGATCCTTTCTCAATGGAATCGGCCATGGAGCTGTGCTCGTGAGCTGCATCAGTTCCGGAAACCAAGCATGGTTCCTCCAGAACGGCGCCACGAGGAGCAAGGAGGACTTGCTTTCCCTGATCCGCTTGATCCAAGGGGGTAATCCATCAGCCGGAAGTTGTAGCTGGCTATCACCTGCTGTTAGCATCCCATTGACTCCCATTCATTTTGGCGTCACTTTGACAGCGAATAACTTTACATCTGAGGCGTTCAAAGACTCCATTTGTCCATTATTTATTTCTAAAGAAACACGACAATGTATAAAAGCCTCCATTACTTTGTATCTTACGTTATGGCCCCGTAGAAGCCATTCTTGTAAAAATAGGCTAACGATTGCGTCATAACCACGGGACGCTCTGTCACACAGTAGAGAAATTACCGTATAGACAGAAGTAGAAGCTCGTAGGCAATCGTTTACTGTCTATGAGGCAATCGGGTGGACATGGAGGCATAAAGTCAAGGGAGAAGCCCATAGATAGAGAGTTCATAAAAGCAACGGGACAAAATATTTCAACAACAGATTTGTTTCAGATTTCAATTCAGATTTGTCCCGGCACAGCTACTAGAAGGTCAGAACGGTTGCTCACGTGACAACTACGTCGTCAAGCTCAGTTTGAGCCTGCGCAGAACGCTTGGCTATCAGGAAGTGAGTGCCCATGTTGGGCTTCAACTCTCTCCGTTGAAATCAACGGGGTCGCTGTGTCCATTTCTTTTACTGTCTATGGCTTGATCACCTGTGGTAATAGTGCGATCGAGGGAAACGCATAAAGCGGGCAGCTGGGCTAGTCGAGGGCCAGCGCGTCCCTGCTCTTCGTAAAGAATATTGGACAGTGCGCATTCTCTGCTGACGCAAAGAGATCGATGTCCGCTCTGCCAAAATTATCCCACAGTAACTGGACTGTCTGTGGGTGCAGAGACCACTCCCCTGGAGGAACATTGTCCCTGGACAGCCTCTCCGGGCCCACATTCTGGTGGCCCGGCATGTGCGTCGCTGTGAGCGAACGCAGATTGTGCTGGGACCATACCAGGAGGCGTTCTGCCAGAGCATGAAGGCGCCCTGATCTGAGACCGCCCTGACGATTTATGTAGGACACTACCGCCATGTTGTCCGTTCGGACTAGGACATCGTGGCCCTTTAAGAAAGGGAGAAAATGTCCCAAGGCGTTCACGACCGCTATCATCTCCAGACAGTTTATGTGTAAATGCCTCTTGTGGGCCGCCCAGCGGCCGAAGGCTGGTCTGCCCTTGTAGAGGGCGCCCCAACCTGAGTTGGAGGCGTCTGTCGAGATATTTTTTCGTGATGAGGTCGACCCCAGACGATACCTGACTGGTACCAGTCTGATGGCTTCCAGGGTCCCAGCGCTGTCACACAGTTCTGGGCTACTCTGAGGCGAAAAACGACAGGAAGTCCACGCCCGTGGCGGGACTAGTGTTTTCAGCCAGCGCTGGAAGGGACGCATGCGAAGCAGACCGAACCGAAGCACTGCCGAGGCTGAGGCCATAAGACACTGCCAGCTGTGAAGGACGCCGCTGAGCGCTGTATCTGTAGCGCGTGCCGTGACGTCAGCCGTGCTGTCATGGACACGGAGTCTAAACCTGTCCCCAGAAAGGACATTTTCTGGCTGGGAGACAGCAAGCTCTTGGTTCAGTTGACTTGGAGACCTAGATCTCGCAAATGGTTGAGCAGTTATCTGTGCGTTATCAGTTCCGTTTCTGACTGAGCTAGAATAAGCCAGTCGTCCAAATAGTTCAGTATGCGCATCCCCTGAAGTCTCAGGGGAGCGAGCGCCGCGTCCATGCACTTCGTGAAAGTACGGGTTGCTAAAGACAGGCCGAACGGCAGGGCGGTGTACTGATAACTCTGACCCTCGAAGGCGAATCGCAAGAAAGGCCTGTGGCGGGGAATTATTTGAATCTGAAAATAAGCGTCTTTCAGATCCAGTGAGATAAACCAGTCCCTCGGGCGAATTTGCGCGAGGATTTGTCTGGTCGTGAGCATTTTGAACGATCTCTTCATCAGTGCTTTGTTCAAGCGCCTGAGATCTAGGATGGGTCTGAGGCCGCTGAAGGTACAAGGAAATACCTGCTGTAGAAACCTGCAGTTTCGCTATTTCGGCAAGAAGCAGATGTGCTACATCGTTCTGCACCGTAGTTTCGACCCTGGCTTTGAAGCGCGGGGGTCTGAGAGCGAACTGCAGCGAATAGCCTCGCCTTATAGTGTTCAGCACCCACTCTGACACGCCCGGGATCGCTTCCCAAGCTTTCAAACGCAAAGCTAGAGGGAGGATGATACCCGTGCTTTGGTCGCTGTGTGTGTGTGGCACACAGCTCGCAGCGTCTGTCAGAGGGCTTTGAGAAGCGCGCGCGCTCTCTGCACACAGAACACACTCTGCGATCATTAGCCCTGAGTGAGTGTGTGTGGCGGGGCAAACAGTGTTTATATGTAGGGGTGAGCACTGAACAGTGGGCACATTTACTACATTTAAAACACAGGCGGCGTGAGCCGGCTTTATTGATGTGGGCCGTGTATGAGTGAGTGTCACTGAACGGGCCGTGCTTGTGTGTAGGGGTGGGCACTGGGAAGTGGGCACTTTTCCTACATTCAAGACACCTTCGGCGTGAGCCGGAAACACAGACATAATGCTCTCTTTGAGATTTATCTGGGCTGGCGGCTGAGGAGGCGGTCGCGCTGAGTTCCGTGGAGGAGGCTGCTGCTTTGAGCGACCTGTCGCGGAACTAGAACGTCTCGGGATAAAAATGTTGCATGGCCTGCGACGTTTTCTGCACCTCCGTGAAACGCTCGGTGAAGCCTTTAACCGCTGGACCAAAGAGGCTGGCAGGGGACACAGGCGCGTCGAGAAATGTGGCTCTATCAGACTCTTTCATGTCGGATAGCGTTAGCCACAAGTGTCTCTCGGTCATGGTGAGGGATGCCATATTCCGACCGATGGCCTGCGCGGCGGACTTGGTGGCTCGCAGAGCTAGGTCTGTCGCACTCCTCAGGTCCCTGAAGCTTTCAGGGTTCGAGGCCCACCTCGTCCATAGTACAGAGAAGGTTGGCCTGATAAATCTGCTATGGAGTGCAGTGCTGAAGCGGCTTGACCGGCGGCGGTGTAAGCACGACCGATCAGAGCCGAAGTGGTCCTGCAGGGCTTAGAAGATAACGCAGGCTTCGATTGCCATCCAGCAGATGGTGGGCACAGATAAGTGGCCACCGCTTCCTCGACCTGAGGAATGGTGAGGTAGCCTTTGTCCTTCGCGCTGTCCACAACGGAGAGCGTCGAAGAGACAGTAGAGCGAAGCCTAGCAGAAAATGGTGCCTTCCAGCTCTTAGCTAGAATGTGGCGGTCCCCGTCGCTGAGGGGGGCTCGGCAAGAGCCGCACTTAGAAAAACGAGGCATTTGAAACAACGCCTTGAGCTCTTTTAGAGAAAAGCAGTAAAAAGGATATAAGCGCCGGATAGCGCAGCAGGAACGGCGGTGAAGCAGCGATGGCGGCTTCCAAACTGCAGTGCAGAGGGCTCGTCAATTAAATGCCAGTGAAGAAGTAGGGGGTGTACAAATTCACAATGATGTCAAAGAAAAAATATTACAAAATTAAACCAAAAATAAATATATTTACAAAAATACATATACACTAGACTCAGTGCTAACTTTGAGGTATCAACAACCCAAAGGAAAACAAATTGCTATAGGCAGCAAAATCTTCATGAATACATTCAGCAATATAACCCCACCTTTTCCTCCCAAGGTCCAGTTCAGACTGTCTTATATAGATTAGGACAGCCTCATTACACCCAAGACCGTACCAACAGCAGGTGTATCAACATCAAAACTTTGTAGCCTAAATATAGGACCATTTAACTTCCAAATATAATACAATAAACTCATTCAGCAACTTAAACTAAATGTAAACACCATAAGATATGTATCCATACCTACATCACCAAGGGTTAAGTCCCCCTCCCTATTAATAGGAATGGTTTAACCCCACACAAGAAAAAGGGAAGCTGTGATCCTGACCCCTCCTTTGAGGAGTCACAGGAACAGGAAATGGTGAGTAGACAGCATGTGGGGTAACCGTTTGCCATGTAGAGATAAATACAGATTTGAAATAATAAATAACAAAATACATCACTAACTTGTCTCTGTGTGGTTAATGGAAAAAAAAATACATCAATGGGTAACTACAGTTAGACATAACACGTTGGATGACCGCCGATATGTGCACCTATCCGCAATCAACCCAACCAGCATATCCCAAACTCATTACAAATGCATGTTATAAAATAATGATCCAGATTAAACAATTGTATCTTAAACCTAATAAACTGCACCATAGTCAACAGAAACACAAAACCATAAATAACAAACGTAAAGAAACATAAGCAGTTTGTAAAGACATGCTGTCATTATCGCAGTAGTGATGACGTCCTCTTAGCACCCGTCATCACACCCGTAGAGTAAGCTAGCTTACGCAACACGAGAGTACTCTCGTGGTTTCAAAGTGCTAGTTTTTGAAAACTATACCGTTTTCATAATCGTGTAAACTTAAAAATGTAAATCTGTGAAAACGGTGTCTATAGACAGGCGCATTTGAATGCGTATGTACGTGGGCGTGTATTCTTTCTTTACAGTGACATCGGCAATCACTTGTCTGACATGCATAATACAGCGTTTTTAGTTGTTTCCGAGGGAATCATTTTTAAAAACATTTTCATCTGTAGGCTACAAAGGAAAAAAAAACTTTAGTTGTGAAAAAATGTTTTCGTGTCGATGAGACCTTCGCAGGAGATAGTCTAGTTCAGTCTCTGCTGACACTTCAGGGCTGCGTCGTGGTCGTGTCTAGGTGCAAGTCCTCAGCCAGATCCGGGCCGTATCAAGATCAGACGAATTCATATTAGCGTAGATGCCATTCTTCTTATGATGTAACGAGTACATCAGGTGTTATGGTAAGTGTTACCGGTTCCCGGCTGACATAATTTATGCAGCCTAACAATCATTTTACATGATTTGAATGATAGAAACTATCTCTTTGAGATCATAACAGAACACCAGTATCTGGAATATCTCAGAGAAGCTAAAAGTCTGAACCCTCACCAGGCCCGTTGGGTATTATTCTTCACCCGATTTCAGTTTACCGTTACCTACCGTCCTGGCACAAAGAATTTGAAAGCAGACACCCTTTCTCATATGCATGCACCTGATCAACCGAACAGTAATCCAGAGCCATTACTCCCTCCAGCTGCCATCGTCTGTCCCATTCAATGGGCCCTGGACGACCAGATCGCCAAAGCAAACCTGCACTGAACCTGCTCTGCCAGGATCTCCTGAGGGATGGATTTATGCTCCACCTGGGGTCCGGTCCTCCAGGCAATCAACAAACACTCTCGCTCATCGGCAGCCGTTATTAGTGGGCAGGCATGTCTCAGGAAGTCAACCGCTTTGTCCAAGGCTGTACCACGCCATCTTCCTGAAGAAAAGCTCCAACTACTGCCCATTCCTCACGAACCCTGGTCACACGTAGGAGTGGATTTCATCACTGCCTCTGAATCCTTTACCTGTATCCTGGTGGTAGTCGATCGATTCTCCAAAGCCTGCCGCCTCATCCCCCTTACAGGATTACCATCGGCTATAGTAACTGCAGAGGCCCTGTTCACTTACATGTTTCGTAATTACAGCTTACCTGAGGACATTGTCTTGATTGTGGACCTCAGTTCATCACCAGAGTATGTAGGGCATTCTTCCATCTCCTATAGTGTCGGTGAGTTTACATCCGGCTACCATCCACAATTGAATAGGCAGACAGAGCGGAAGATACAGGAGATAGGACGCTCCCTGAGATCTTATTGCCATAGCCACCAACACAGCCAGAGCCACCCAAAACTCTCCACACCAATTTGACAACAGGTGAACGGAATAATTAATTAAGGTAATAAACTGGAACACACTAAGGGGGCTTTTACACTGGGCTCGTTTGCTGCGGTCCGAGGCCGATGCGTTTGGTGCGTTTGCATGCATATTACGTCATCGCAAATGTGCACGGCGCATGATAAAAAACAGAACGCAGGTCAATATTGTGTATTTTATTAATTCACTGCTATTATGCACAGTTGAGTGAACAATACAGGTTTACTGTGCGTGTGTCACATAAGGTGGCCTTCTGCTGCTTGCAAACGGACTCTTTTGAGGAGACAGAGGATTTCCAAATTTGGTGCCCTGATTTCACGTGCAATGCACGAATACACTGCAGGCTCACTCTCGCTCGTATCCAAGGTAAATCATCAACATACTATCATCCCTTACAAGTGTTTTTTTTAACTGAATACATCACAATAAGCTAAAACGCATGCGCAGGTCACTTTACTTCCTGAACAAGTGCGCACCCGAGTCCGTGCTGCTTTCACATTCACGCGAACCGCGGCACAGTTCGGGAGCAACCGAACTCAGACCACCTCCTCCAGGTAGTCTCGGGTTCGGTACCCCAGTGCGCACCCGGGTCCCATGACAGCGTTCACATTAGCGATTTTTCATGCGAACCGTGCCCCGTTCCGAACTAAACTGCCAGTGTGAAAGCCCCCTAAGAAAACTAGGTCACACAGACAAACAGGAACAGAACTAAAACACAAATACCGTAAAACTTCAAATAATAGCCGAGTCCCAAATAGACGCCTGTCTCTTTTACACGGTCTGTTTTTTAGTTTCGGGTTGTATTTAATCCTCTAAAACCGCCAGATCGCCCGCTTTTTGGCGGCCCCCAAAGCACATTTTTGTCCCTCCAAAGCCTTTTTTTGATCGATGAGTGATGTAGAATAGAATGACTGCTGCGCTTGACAGGGCGCGTTACGAGCAGAGAGAGAGAGAGAGAGAGAGAGCGCGCCCCGACCGCGCGCGCGCGCACTCTCCGTCTTCAAACAACGAGCGCTGTCTTGCTCTCTCTCCCTCGCGCATATTAATCAAAATCAATTGACGCGATAGTAAAAGGTCGGAAGACCGCAGTTTCACGTGGAGCATTTGGAGATTTTTAGAGATTAGAGACAGGCCTATACACTCAATGAACGACATCTCAACACTAAATTATAAAGGCCTGTCTCATATAAACGCCTGTCTCAAATACAAGCCGGTGCAGTTCGACGATTTGGGTAAATAAAAACCCGGGCTACTATTTGAAGTTTTACGGTAGACTAAGCCAAAACAGAACATAACAGAATATAACAATTACAAGGATCTTTAAGATTTTTTTTTTTTTTTTTGAAAGACATCTTTTATGGTCATCAAGGTCAACAGTAATATTGTGAAATATTATTACAATTTAAAATAACTGATTCAATTTTAATATATTTTAAAATGTAATTTATTTCTGTGATGGCAAAGAAACATTTCATATTATCAATGTTGAAAACCAGTTGCCTAATATTTTTGGGGAAACTGTAATACTTTTATACTTACTCAGGATTCTTTGATGAATAGAAAGTTCAAAAGAACAGCATTTATTTGAAACAAATCTCTTTTTAACATTATAAATGTCATTACTGACACTTCTGATCAATTTAATGCATTCTTGCTGAATAAAAGTTTTACTTTTAAATAAAGTCCTTTTTTTCCACTGGATATTTCATTTTTCTAACTACATCAGATTTTCAACAGTTTTGTCAAGGCTACAACAATAGCTATAAAACATGATGCTGCGTAACATGGTATCAATGTATGGATTATGCAAGTCCATGAAACAAAGTATATTATTTTAATGAATGTCAGTATGCAGTATAATCAACTAACTAACAGTTTGTAAATTAGAGCAGAGACTGAGTACGTATGAAACTGCAAACCAGATCAGTGTTGGATTAGATCATTTAGCCTTTTTGCTGCTTTCAAGCAATGCAAACTCCAAAACAGATTACATCATTTACATGTACAAATTTGAACATATCTACTTGTGTTTTACTTAATACCAGGCTTGTTACTAACTTACAAAATGACAGTAAAATACCTATTAGTTCATCTCCAACAAGGATGTACTCTTGTCAAATCAAGTTCTGCAATCTTGTCTTCCTTCTTACTGTTTTGTCAGTGCAATGTGCTACAAATTCAAACTGATACCTGTCTGTAGGAGACCTGATGTGCTGTCAGGGATATCGAAGTAATTCTGGATGCTAAGCAGCACACCTGGATTAGAATCAGAAGAACATCTGTCGCTATTTCAAGTGACAATCTGTGAACCATCACACTTGCTATGGCTTTGGTATAGTGTGCTCACCTGCTATAGTATAACGGTCCATATAGTTGAGGAGATTGATGTAGCAGAGCACTGCCACTGTGATGTATGAGCATCTCTGAGAAATGGGGGTTGTTTGAAAGGAGGATGCAGAAAGTTCCATGGTGACAGAAAAAAAAACGCAACAAAAAGAAAACACTACTTTTTTCGGTTCGGTGTTCTGTCACTTTGTGGCTGTAACAAGGACGCGTATACGACGCACTAGAAAATAATACAAATCGTCTTTAATCCAAAAATCCACAGGAACACTCAGGGAACATATTTGACAACCACATAACTTAGACAAGACAGAACAAAGAACTGAATGAAGAGAGGACTTAAATACAAAGAGGAACTTGTGAGCTAATTAACTGGACAACAGGTGAACAGAATAATTAATTAAGGGAACAAACCGGCACACACTAGGAAACTAGGTCACCGAGACAAACAGGAACAGAACTAAAACACAACAACTAAGCCAAAACCAACACTAACAGAAAATAATAGTTACATTGGTCAGACGTATCGTTGGGCTAAGGCTCAGGGGTGGGGTATGGCTCAGATTGGTCTGGCTAGTTGTCTTTGGCAGGCTCTGGCTCCGTGACTGTGGTGGGCACAGGCATCCGTCCTGGCCAGCGGGGTGCAGGCTGAGTGGGCTCTGGGTCTTGAGTGGGGCTGGTGTCGTCCTCCGCAGGGAAGATGGTGAATGGCAAAAGTTGTTACCCAGCACCCACTCCACCAGTGTGGCGAAGTTGTCATGAGGACCGCTCCCTGGGAGGTGTGCCTTGGACCTGGCACACTAATTCCAAAAAAAATCCCTGGTGTGAGACTCCAGGGAGCTATCCCTCTGCTCCAGGCATAACATGTGAACTACAGGAAGAACCATGGTGATGGAGGGAGGGGAAAAAAAGATAAAGGTCGCAAAAAAACCCACACACACAGTGTGGCTGTAACAAGGAAGCGCACGACGCAGGAGTAGGCTATATAATACAAATAGTCTTTAACTCAAAAATCCACAGGAACACTCAGGAAACTGATTTGACAACCAGTTTTGTTAGTTAGGTGACACGGAACAAAGAAGCGAAATAAGACAGAACTTAAATACACAGAGGTTAATTAACTGGACAACAAGTGAATAGGATAATTAGTCAAGGGAACAAACTGGCACACACTAGGGCAACGTCTACATTAATCCGTATACATTTGAAAACAGTGTTTTCGTTTAAAAATGCTCTCCGTCCACACTAGCGTTTTCAGGCGTTTTCCGACGATTCAGTGTGGATGAGAAACTTTTGGAAAACGCCTGAAAAAGTTAAATTCACCTTACTGCGCATGCATAAAAACCTCACAAAAGCTCCCTGAGATGATACAGACGTAAAAATAAGTAATAACACTATTCCACAACTTTGTCAAGGCTACAACAACAGCTATAAAACATGGTGCAGTGTAACATGGTGTCATGAATGGATTATGCAAATCCATGAAACAAATTGTGACTGTCAGTACGCAGAATAATCAACCAACTAACAGTTTGGAGATTAGAGCAGACAGAGATTGAGTAAGAATGAAACTGCAAACCAGATCAGCGTCAGATTAGATCATTTAGACGTATTGCTGCTTTCAGCCTAATGCAAACTCCAAGACAAATGTGAGCATATCTACTTGTGTTTTGCTTAATACCAGGCTTGTTACTAACTTACAAAATGACAGTAAAAGACCTATTAGTTCATCTCCAACAAGGATGTACTCTTGTCAAATCAAGTTCTGCAATCTTGTCTTCCTTCTTATACTGTTTTGTCAGTGCAATGTACAAATTCAAACTGATACCTGTCTGTAGGAGACCTGATGTGCTGTCAGGGATATTGAAGTAATTCTGGATGCTAAGCAGCACACCTGGAACAGAATCAGAACAACATGTGTCGCTATTTCAAGTGACAATCTGTGAACCATCACACTTGCTATGGCTTTTGTATAGTGTGCTCACCTGCTATAGTATAACGGTCCATATAGTTGAGGAGATTGATGTAGCAGAGCACTGCCACTGTGATGTAGGAGCGTCTCTGAGAAATTGGGGTTGTTTGAACGGAGGATGTGTCACTATCTGGTTGTTCAGAGCTCATGGAGCCATAACGTACAGTCGTGTTTGAGCGGAGGCTCAACCTGGGTTTTGGTCTGTGTTGGTTGGAGGCCATAGTGCTCTCTGACTCTATCGCTACCGAAATACTTTTTTGCCCCTAAAGAAGAAAAATGACTTTTAAGCACTTCACAGATGGTAAAAATGCCAAAAACATTGTGGTTTTTAAGCCCTCTAATACTGATGAATGATTTGTGAACTGTGGCATAAAACTCACATGGCTTCCATGTGATTCCAGGACACTGGACAATGTTTTAAGATTGAAGTAACCATGGCAGCAAGGAAAAGCATGTCGCAATCAATGAACAAGGCTGGTGAGTGGTGACAAATGCCTCATAGAAATAAACAGTGTTTTATCAAATAATTTGGTTTACTATTGCTGGATTAGGAAAACTTAACTTGTATTTAGTGCAAAAAAAGTTAATCAAATGCCAAAGGCTTTGCATGAATTAAGTGTCTGAGGATGTTTACTGGAGTTTAGTGTCGCTACCTATTAACTTGCGGCCATTGGGTCTCATTCATGAAACACGAGCAGAACGAATTTTTGTGTAAATCGTGTGTAAAGTGGTTCTGGCGTAAATTTTCGGATTCATTAAAATTTTCATATTTTCCAAATGTTAGTTGGTACACAAGAAATATAAAATGTGGCGTTTTGAATGAACTTCTGATAATAAAACTTCAATTTCTGCATAGAATTTTTTTTTTTCATTCGCATTCATGTCATAATATGATGCCCATATATAGTTGTCAGTCGGATTTAATGGGCGGGATTTATGGTAATTGAGAATGAACGTGCACGCGCATCCCATTTACGACTGATTGGAATTCATTAACACACACACACACACATTTCACTATCACATCTGACGTTTACGAAGTATTTGTGAATCAGGAGAAGAGTTTTCGGGAAGGTCTCTTTACGCGCAAATCACTCGCATATTTACTCGTATATTTACAAATGTTTCATGAATGAGACCCATTGTGTGGTCAGTCAAAATTAGGCAAAGCAGAACTTGCTGAAGACAAATAAGCACAGTGACATCATTTTAAGCAGGACTTCGATAATAAATGGGCCAGGAACTCTCAAACCAAGCCTTTGATAAATTAGGCCTAATTAAGAGTTATAATGGGTAATGGTGAAAATGTGCTTGTCATGATTTGACATGTAAAACCAAATAGGAAAATTTCAATTTACAATGAATTATTTACCTCTTTCCTAGTGTATTCTCTTATAATGCTGTGAAAATACCATAAAAAGCATCGGTGTTAAAAGGGCTGCCACAATTTCTGTAGATAGTAGAATTACTTGTCATTTCATTCATCTCACAAACAAATTTGTCCTTTTAATAATACTACTTTTGCAATGCATCTGACTTGTTTTTCTGTATGTACAGACATTTTGTGAGAATGGAATATGTAGACCGGAACTTGCTATCTCAAAGTTGGTTGTTGTGATCTTGCACCCGGCAAGCTGTTATTTTAGATGCAGCAGTCCTAATTATGGCCTCACATTTGCCACAGGAAGGGCATCCTCTACCTAATAATAATAATATATGGCCACTATAATCTTTTTACCTAAAGTAATATATGTTTCAGTGTGCTTGAAGGAAGATTTATCAGATTAAACCTCCCTTTTAGTGGTAGTCTGAACAGATGATACTTCCACATGGGTATCATCAGTTCAGGTCAGGACTCAGTTCCATAGCGGACTGCCAACAATGCCACTGTTGAGGTGATTAGCTGTGTATGACCACCACAGGACAATGCCATATGATTGTTCAGCCTACAACCAGTCTTTTAGACATTGAGGCTGCTAAATTCACATTTTTTATTTATTAATTTGTTCACAAAATGCATATTGAACATTTCATGAGAAGATCATTTTACCATGACAATTTCAACAATTTAAGCAACTTGCTAATTCAATCATTTAAGTTACTTACACTTCAGTCGATGTGCTCCAATGTCCAGTGCTGCTCTAATCCATCTTTTTTTGCTGGCCTTTTTTTCTTTTCTCTTTCGTTGTTTGCTGTGTTCGTTGAGATGTCACTTGTAGAAACAGAAAGGCATTCCTCTGCATGCAGCACACTACAGGGTTATCAAGTTAGAATCAAGCCCTAGGCCTACCCCCTTTTTTAGGTCACAGGCAGCAGAACAGTTCCTCCTTGTGTTGCGATATAGACCACAAACCAGTAGATTTTCATGCATGCTCCCTTCAATGCTTTCTGCTTTACACTGATCTGTTACCCAGATCTGCAGGGCTTTTGGCATTATGTTTCACATCAATGCTCTTGCTCGGAAGTCTGAACACCAGGACAAAGGTCTGATAAAAGAGCTGCCAGAAAATAAACACCAGGGAGGGAATTCTTCAAATGGAAACCTCATCTTGTATTGTCTACTCAACTGAGTGAAGTTTATGACCTTTGTTTTTATAGTTAACATTTCATACTGTTGCATGCATATCATTCATCATCTAGATAAGCCATTATCATGTTATACGATATACCCCCCCCCCCCCCCCCCCCCCCCCCCCATACGAAACAAGTGTTTCGTTCTTGTGAAATCATCTCTGCCTATAACAACTTCTCCAAAATACAAAGCCTCTGAGCCTCTGTACATTCTACCATGTTATGCACATGATATCCGTTTTCTGTAAGACCACATCATCACAATCATGTACTTGTTTACAGTGAGCAGTGACCTCTCACCACATCTGTATCGCTGATTTCAATGAATGATAAACTGATGTCATGAAAAAGTAGGTTGTGGTATGCATTATAATTAGGCTTATGATTAATAATGCATTACAATTATATGGGTTACCATTATAAAAAGCAGGATGGGTTTCGTTAAATTATATACTAAATTATATGCCGATCAATAATTACGCAATAGATGAACTGGAATTTTGTATTAGCCTACTCTTTACTGCCGCCCAGTGGTTGAATGACACTGTAGGCCTACTGTCCATAAAATCGAGTAGCATCTGCCTGCAGTCCCGGAGGCTGCATTTTCAGGACCCCACTTCTAGGACCGCATTTCTAGGACCCTAGGTTTTTAGTGACAACGCCACCTACCGAATTAGAGGACCAGCGAAAATGGATGACATTCAGAGTGTGAGTATCAAATGCGAATCAATTTTTATTTGTTTAACTTTAAAAACAATTGTGATGCATTTCATTGGAAAGTTAACGTTGCCAACGTGCTGGTGATTTGCTAAACAGTCTTGAATGCATAGCCATCATATATTAGCCTCTAATGCTGGAAAATGAAATACTACGGTTCATTTAACGGAGCTGTTGCATGATAGGCTAAGCCTGTGTTGAGTTACTTACAGCACAATAAACTGTACCATGTTCGTTCTGAAAGCTTGTTAATTACTCATTGTTTTTCCATTTTAATTCAGTTAAAATAATCGTAATGTTTTCACTGTCACGTGCTCACAGTAAGCCTGTTAACGTTACCCACAATACATGTTATGTGTACGTCTCTTCATTTTGACATGGTTTTATAAAGTTGGTTGAGACATATGACATTTTAATAGTCAGACATATCAGAGAGGCCATTATAATAATTGACTGTTAAAATCCCACGTGTTAGATTGTGTCATTTACTGTATAGGCCTACTTATATATGGTCAGGAAAAGTCGTGTCAATAATGTTATTTCTATTCAGATTTCTTGCATCTCTCTCTATTATTTTTTTCTCAGTTCAGATGGGCTTTATTGACATGAGTGTTTCTAGAACCTTTGTTCCCACAACATCAAAATCATTTTTTTTTCCAAATCTTTGAACAGTATGCAATAATTGTATTATGAACAGTAATTGGTATGAAGATTGATATCATTATTTTTATCATTATCATTACTCTGTGGTAACTAAGATCTTTTAAATATGAAATTTAAAATTAGAGAGTAGAACATGTTCAACTAAATGTTCCTTATTTAATTCACTTCTCTTTCTCTCTCTTAGGAGTCAGTGATGATGTTGTCCATGTGTTTGTCCATCCATTGAAGTGGTTCACGTCATGATCAAATTTGTTTTTGTGTGTGTTCAAGTTCAGTTGTTACATATTATTTTGTAAAATATTTTGTGTGCAAGTTCAAGTGTTATATATTATTTTGTAAAATACACAATCAATCTACCCCCTGAGTCATCCTTGTCTTCCCTCTGTACTTGAAAATGTGGTCCATCGAGTGACTGAAAAGGCTATAACATGATTCCTTGTTTATTTTACTTGAGTTATATTATAGTATGCTACTTAGACCCAATTTCTCAACATTCCTAGGAACCTGGTTTAATTGCAATAAAGAAAGTAGTATTTGGGTGTAATAAAACTTTTTAAAAAACTCTAATGTAGTTAAAACTGGGTGGAGATACTGCCTTGGTGGCACTTTTTTCGTTCCTCCAAAACTAGGGTCCTGGAAATGCGTTCCTGGGACTGCGGTTCTCCGACTCGGTAGGTGGCGCTGTCACAAAAAAAACTAGGGTCCTAGAAATGCGGTCCTAGAAGTGGGGTCCTGAAAATGCAGCCTCCGGGACTGCAGGCAGATAATATTGATAAAATCAGAAACTTTTCACCTAAACTGGCCTAATTAATCACTAAACATACACTAAGTAGCTAGAGCATTAAGCTATAAGGAGAAAACATGTTACTTAGTGGTGCTTATCGTGTTATCTTGCAAACATGCAGAATGTCCTGGCAACTGCCTAGTGACGAGTTTTGAACCAGTCACATTTTCTTCACAAAATGTACATCTAGTGATTATTTTATCGTCTTCTGTGTGAATTTTGGACTGGAATCACGTTTTCAATAGACTCACTAACAACATAATTCAAATGTATAGGCCTACATGTCTAGTTATTATTGTATCGTCTTCAACGTGAATTTTGGACTGGAAAAACGTTTTCAATAGACTCACACAACAACACCATTGGAGCGCTAACACAAAATCTTGCACTCAAAGCCATCACTGTTAGTCGTGTATGCTGGGGCATGCGCGAATCCTTCTCTCCTCGCGGCCTCATAGAGAGCAGAGCGCATGCGCACACCGGATCAGAATGTTGAGCAAAACGGACTAGAGAAGAGACGGAAAGACGTGCAAGCAAATTCAAACATATTTTCTCCTTAGCGAAGTGAACGACTGTCGACCTAGAATATAACTTATAAAAACATGACGGAGCCCCAGTCAGCACTGTTACTCAGGAGACAGCTAGCAGGTAATTTTTCAAGGCTGTTGGCAAAGCCAGGCTAACAAACCGGTGAACATTTAGCCTGTCAATGCAGTCAAGACGGAGGTGTTTAGCAATTAGCCGCTAGTTTAGCTGCTAACGAGCGCTGCATTTATTGTGAAGCATTCGTTAGCGAGTTAGCAGCTAAAGTAGCCGGCTAAAGGCTATCTCCGCCGTCTTTTGTTATTTTTAAATGCTGTTTTGGTACCACTTATGATGGAATATTCATCCGAGAGCCGTTAAGATTTAATTAAAGTAATAATACGCGTACATTTGTATGGTTTTATTCAGTTTGCTTTTGTAAATGTATGTCAGGCAGTTTTGTCTGTAATCACTCCGGCGGGGCCGCTCGCAGTCGGCCAGTCCGTGTTTTGACATCTGTGTTTGGACTCCGGACGCAGTTTACATAGGAGCACCAGCCGTCGGTTATAGTCTCAGGGAAACTCTGTCATTGGTCCAATTTCCGTTTACCATCTTATCTTGATCCGTCAAACCAGTATTGTAATCATAAGGCGTAAAAGTGAGATTTATAAGCCGTGCATTGTGTACCATGTCCCCGCAGCGGGGCGATCAAATCCCTTTGTTTTTCTAGCTGGCTAACAGGCTAAGCTAACAAATTGATGGTTGCTGTTTGAACACCAGCTCACTGGTACAGAGTGAACTACAGTGCAGTCAGACTCAGTACAGTCCAGTCAAACTGTACTCTTCATAATAGATTTACATACGTGATGAACACACAACGTGCTTTTTTATTTACTGGTTATATACGAATTTAGCTGTTACTAGAGTCGTTACTAGTTTGTTTCTCCTGTTCTTTGGCCAATAAACACACTGAGCAACATGATCCGTGAGTGTCAGCTTTACTGAGCTCAAGCCAGAGGAGGATTTCTCCACTGGGCCCCATTTGCGCAGTGCAGCCAGTGAAGTGAATTATTTGTAAAAGGGTCAAACTAAGCAGATAGCATGAGTTCTCAGTTTAAACATGAACAGTTCAGATCATGTTAAAAATGTTAGATCTGATTCATGACAGCTGTCTCTTTGCTGCATAGACCGCTCAAGCAACCCCATCCCCCCAAATTACTCATCTTACACACTCATAGAGGCAACTCGCCTATTTCTTTCCAAGGGTTGACAGGGTGAGTGGCACCCCGGGTCTGTCATGGCGTCAGGTTCTGCGGTGGCCCTGCGGCTCATTGACTAATTCAGGGGATCGGGGCTGTTTTGGTTGTCTCCTTTCAGCAGGACCAGCATGGTGAACTCACCGGCCTTGTTCTAAACTCAGTGAACCCTCTGTGGGAACAAAAGCCTCACAACATCCATTTATGTTGGACTTAAAAGATACGGGCCAGGAAAATGTGGCACTTGTGAGATCTTAATGCGCTCATAAAAATGACATATCCATGTGACTGGATTACACAACTGTCAACTTGTTTTTGTCAACAAGGTGGTCATCCTCAAACCTACAGTGATTTTGTTTTGCTCTCTCTTATAAGAACACAGAAGTTCAGACAGAGCGTCTGAGACCACAGGCACCAATAGATGGACGTTCTTTGGCTTCAGGCTCAGTCAGTTGAACTGATAACAAACAGGCAAATTGCTCATTTCTTGTCTAAAATTGTCCCCAGATGTGAAAACAGTTTTTGGTGGTGTTACTGTGTGCAGGTCCAAGTATTAACACCCATGTGTTAGCACAAATGCCACGTTTACTTTTTCTTCTTTCATCTAAAATAGCTGATCAGTATCTTCATGTTCTCTCTTCCTGACAGAACTAAATAAAAATCCTGTGGAAGGTTTCTCAGCCGGTTTGATAGATGATAATGACCTCTACAGATGGGAAGTGCTAATAATCGGTCCTCCTGATACACTCTAGTAAGTCTTTTTGTTGTCTTATGAAATACCATGTGACATTTTTATTTACAAATTTAAATTATGTCATCAGTTAAAGGATTAGTGCAACCAAAAATGACAACTGTCATCATTAAAGTGTAAATTGCAGGTTACATTTTTCACAAAGATAATGCAATGTGCTTACTAAACATAAAGTTAAGAACCGCCCACAATTGTTTTTTAGTTTTTTTTTATACCAAAATGCTGATTATAATATGAAAAGTTGGTACGTTTTACAGTGGTTTTAAGCATGCCCCCTCCCTTCCACTAGGCTGGGCGTGACATCATAAAAGGGACTCCAAGCTTTTACTGTCTATGCCTGGTCTATGCTCCAAGCCTAGAGTTACCGTTAGTCTAAACGGCAAGTCGGCTAGCAGTTATATTGGAGACCTAGCCAGCAAAAATGGTTAACTATTGTGTTTGTGCGGGATGTACGAATACATCAAAAACGGGGGAGAGGCTCCACAAGTTCCCCAAGGACAAACGACTGATTCGTGCCTGTAAGTGTTAGCATACCCGAGGTAGATCTCGGGTATGCAAGCCCGACCCTACCCGAGCACGTTGTGTCCGAGCCCAGCCCGGCCCGACACATTAACTGTAATTATGATCCCGAGCCCGATTTAAACCCGACCATTTTTAAATACGTGGGTCATTATTATAACTGACGTTCTCAACTACTTTCTATGTTACTTTCTCCCGCCCGCAACATTTATGTTTTGTCCTGCTCCCGCCCGCAAAAAGACTTTTTTTCTGTACCTCCAAATACTTTCAAGTTAGCCTACGTGTCGCCACCATACACATCAGCATAAATGCTCCTGATAAATTATTTGTTATTAAAGCATTAACACACAAACCACACTGTTATAACATAAAAACAAGCAGGCTAACTTACAGTCATGCATGGTTTGGCATGACTGCGCGCAAAGTGCACTCCCATAATAATTCCTAAAAAGCTGACATCAGTGCATCGCGATCTCACACATCTCTGTTATTATCAACGAATCTTTCATAATATATACACTTTGTTTGTTATAATTCGAGGATTTGCCAGCATACAGAATTCATCACTGAACAAAAAGTCCTTTTTGAGCGGTGAGGGAAGTCTATCGTAAATGCTTCTGATTGGCCATTGCGTTCCTAGAAATCAGTCTGTGATTGGCTATATCGCTCATCGCTGCAAACATGTTATAAATAAAACTCTGGCCTGTAAATCGTTTCTATTTTGTTTTAGTTGTTCTTGTTGCTTTTCTGCAACAGATGAATACAAATGTATTCGTTTTTATGTTTTATTCATAGATATTTCTAGTTTGCGGGAGTCCCGCAAATCGTTTTATTCTCCCTCAACTCGAACACACAGAGTGAGTGCATTACCGGCCGCGCTCCCTCTTATGACGTCATCACCCAGATACTGTAAAAAACATGCTACCTTTGAAGAAACCCCAATAAATGTTATTTTAATGCATTTTAAGACAGACATTTTTAAATGTATACATATTGAGCACTTTAATTTACACATTAATTGGTTGTGGTGGTTAACCTGCAATTTTCACTTTAACAAAGAATGAGCAGTACAGTTTTCAAAATGTAAGTTTTGTGTTGCTTAGAAGAAAATGAAAGTCATATAGGCATGAGGGAGGGTGAGTAAATTATGACAGAATTAAAATTTTTGTGTGAACGATGACTTTAATATGGATTGCCCCATGGCAAATGACAGCCTGGTTGTGGTTGTTCTTAATGAAGAGGAATATGTATACACAGTACACACACGTTTTAGTGGTGCCGTAGGGGATCCTAACTGGCACAGTTTAAGCAGTTGCAGAATATTTTAATACATTGCAAAGAATTTA
Organism: Rhinichthys klamathensis goyatoka; assembly: GCF_029890125.1. Taxonomy (NCBI): domain Eukaryota; kingdom Metazoa; phylum Chordata; class Actinopteri; order Cypriniformes; family Leuciscidae; genus Rhinichthys; species Rhinichthys klamathensis. The sequence continues at coordinate 162,238 of NW_026606578.1, read as the reverse complement.
CCACCACAATATTGTTACTGAATAAAGCTTTAAGCCTGTTATGTTTTTTTTTTTTCTGTTTACAGTGAGGGTGGCGTCTTTAAAGCCCATCTTACATTTCCCAAAGACTATCCTCTCAGGCCTCCTAAAATGAAGTTCATAACAGAAATATGGCATCCAAATGGTAAGTGTGGGTTCATCCCACTGGGTCTTTCACATTTTTTTCTGAGCTGTGTTTATCAGCAATGTTTGTATTTAATGTTGTAAAACTGAGAAACATTTTTGTGAGATTTGTTGTTTGCAGGTTTCCACCGAATGTAAACATCCCTTATTCAGGTTGCCCTCGGCTGATAGAGAGGCTGCTCACTGCAGATCCATCGGTGGAGTGTGAAGTTCAGCTCCTCCTCTCTGGTTGTAATTTGGGCGTAATGGGTGAAGGTTCAACCACACCCTAACCCTACCCATCCCTCCACCCATTATATCCACAGAGGTGGAGCTGGACTAGGTCAAGCTCAACCCATGAATAGCTGCAGGTCATTTGGCTCTGCAGTGAGCACCATTTGGGCTGATATAAAAGCTATATTGCACTTACACTGACACCTAGCGTTGTGAATTCAGCTTCATGCAAATGCTTTTTGTTGCTTATTATTCAGAATGTAAATATTTTATTTCACTGGCAAAATGTCTAGTAATGGTGCTTGCCTACCATTGTGTGTGTTTTTGGCTGGTCTTCTAATCTAAACTTGTCTGCTCCCATTAGGAGACCTCCTCTATATAAAATAAATCGCTTTGATAAAATCTATTGATATGACAGGAGGTTTTTTTAATGTGAATGTACATGATTTTAAAGAAATTTTTAAAAGTTATATTCTTCTGTGTAATATTTTAATGAGGGAAAAATTATGGGATAAACCTTAGTAAAATGTTCACATTCCCTGCCTCTTGTTTATTATTGTGTTGATTTAATTATTCTTTCAGCAACCATATTTATCTATTATATTAAATGAATAGCAACAGAAAAAAATGGTTCATGTATGTCAAACTGTGTAAGACTGTAATAACTTGCATGCAATCCTCATGTCCTGTTTCTGTATTGTGTTTGCAGTTGACAAGAATGGTGATGTTTGTATTTCGATATTGCACGAACCGGGGGAGGATAAATACGGCTACGAGAAACCAGAAGAGCGTTGGCTCCCCATCCACACCGTAGAGACCATTATGATTAGTGTCATCTCTATGCTAGCTGACCCCAATGGAGATTCCCCTGCCAATGTTGATGCAGCAGTAAGCTTGATGCTAACTTGTTAAAACTAACATACTCGGCTGATCAATAACTATTTAATACATATATATGCTTCGTATTCCATTGTGGGCATGTTAGCAGAATGTGATGCTGCTGTACTTTTATTCACTTAAGTGATAAATTAGATAAATTATATGTGTATTTATGCATTCATTTTTATCTAATATTTCAGAAAGAGTGGAGGGAAGACAGACATGGTGAATTCAAAAGAAAAGTTGCCCGCTGTGTGAGAAAGAGCCAAGAGACTGCCTTTGAGTGAAATTCATCTAGCAGCTTGTAGCTTCACTATTTTCAGGGTAAGCAAGTGGACTTTTACCATCTTGTTTTACTGCTGATGTCTTGTGACCATTTTTTTTTCAATTCCCTAACTTGACTGACTTATTGAAAACTCACGAGCACAGAGCCAGGTGATGCAGATAATTTTTTATCACAAGTTTTAAAGCTATCCCTCAGGTGACTTTTTTTATTAGCATGTTGATTTACACTGATCTGTTTTTACCTGTGGTTGTTTTTTTTAATATAAGGTAAAATGTGCTTTATCTGCATATGAATGCGTAGCACATAAAAAGTCAGGAAAATATTACTGACATTGCTGATTTGTACAGGGTTAAAAATCACCCAACTCTCATGTTGCACTCACTATCCCGTACAGAACTAATCCCCTCGGAATAGGGCTTTTGTCAGTCTGAGTAGAGTTCTGTCATAGTAATGTTGTGGGCTAACCTGTTAGAACAGGTTCACAAGGCTTGTTTAAAAATAGAGGTTCGATGCTAAAGATTATTAGGTAACAGTGGCTCTTTTGTCTGCTTAGCCTCTCGTAGGTAACTTTTCAGTTGGTTGTACTGTTTCCCCCTCGTTCACACATTACCCCTGTAACTGTAGTGTGTTTAAAGTAAGTTAAGTTTCAAAAGATTGATATCGCTGATGTATGTCACTGACTAAATGAACTGTTGAAGGCTATAGATGTCTAAAGGTCTATTAGTCTGACATTTGTTGAAATATCTAATCTAATATCTCTGTCTGTGTCTTTCACAGGTCTCCAGTTGAGAAACAACATGGCACTGTTTTCTTGCACTCTACCACCCTATTGCTGGACTGGTTTTCATTGAATGTTGGCAGTAACAGACTGGCATTAATAGGCTGCAATAGAACATAAGGCCATCACAGATGCTGACAGAACACGCCAAGCAAGTGCCAACAAAAAAGAGAAAAAAAAAACTTACAAACAATTACGCTTTTTTCCTTCTTTTTTTTTTCTCCAAGTCTACGAACTGATACAACTTTTCAGGAAGAGATTGTAAAGACGTGTACATAGCACAGACATAAAAACCGGATAATATATAATAACTTGTTCCTATCCATCCAGCAGGACTTAGTACCAAATAAAATAGCAATTCTGTAGTTAGAGTGTGACATCATGTACAGTTCTTGAAGAGTATAGTTCATCTCCTACCCTCCACCTCCTGCTGCCTCACATCTCTTAGTGTGCATCAGATCTGGTACATCTGCAAGCAGCCTCACGTACCCGCCTGTCGGTTTGAACAAAAGTCACTCAAACTCAATCCAGTTTTAGGGTGGGGAAGGAAGGGGTAAGCTATAATTAGAACTCAAAGCATGCTCGTCATGTTGGATGGCTTTCTCACTCGGGACACTTCAGGTAAAAATAGCTGTAAAGCACGTCATTTTCTTATTAATTAGGGGTCATGAAGGTATTTCTCTGATTTGGTTTTTAAAAAGGGTGGGTTGGGGGGGTGCTCTTATTTTGGCTGAAAGGATGACTGCATTCTGAGTGTCAGGTTCTCATCTTTTCTCTTGTTTTGTCTGTTTGAGGCGGGAAGGCAATGGCAAGGAAACCCATCAGATGTGATTTTCTTTTCTTTTTCCTGCATGTTTTAAGTTCTCTTTTGTTTTCAAAAGTGCCTCCAATTTAAAACGCTTGGCTTGTGCCCTGCATCAAACGGGAGCTTAAGGGAGGAAGGTGTTTAAGAACTGCTGAACATCCTCTCAAGTTTGTGTGAATGTGTAAGGTTTTTTTTTCTTCCATAACCTTTGTACCAGCATTCTGAATTATTTAGTGTAGCAATAACTGCGTTGCCCACTTTCCGAGGACATCCTAAAATTGGATATTCATATGAGATTTCGAGTAAAGATTCCCCCTTGTATCAGAACAGATTTTTGTGTGTGTGTGCTTGACATCTCTTTTGTGTGGTTTCTTTGATAGGTTTCTTAGCCATGCTTTAAATGTAGATTTCTTGCTAACAATTTCTGGGATTTCAGATGAGGTGTATGTGTTTAAGGGTGAGTGAGCATTAAGTGTTATGCAGAGGTGTGTGTGTGTGTGTGTGTGTGTGTGTGCGCGTGCGTGCGTGTGCATGCCTGTATCCCATCCTCTCTCCCACAATCTTTAATTCTCTGGTTAATTTTATTCTGGCTCTGACAGACTACTGCAATTCTTTTGCCTAATGTACAAAGACAAAATACCGATGTATATTTTTCATGTTATGAAAATTGTCACCTCTAGTGAGTTCTTCTAAAATATAATTTTTTCCAATACTTGTGTGCTGTCTGTGTTCAGTTCAAAGTGTTACTACAAATCTGGATGTGATAGGACACTCATCCATTCATCAATACCAGCATAACTACAAATGTATTTGCTTTTTATTAAAAATATTCTTCTCAGAACATGGCAGTCTCATATAAACCACTGGGTAAAAAGTGTATCTACAGTTGTGTAGTTTTAAAAACATATATTTGGGCCAGTGTGATTTTAGTATTTATATACTATATTATAGTATTTATATTTTAAATTTGTTTTATTTTTCATATTTTAATTTTTGTTGAAGCAGTTTCACATGCTTTGTTATTAGTTTAGTTATATTTCTAGATAGCTTTAATTTTATTTTTAAGCTAAAATAATTTTAGTGCTTAAACTTATTTCAGTTACCGTAGTTGCTAAGGGAATATTTTATATTTATAAAATATTTATTTTTTCATCTATATTAATTTTATTTCAGTTCACTTCATTTAAATGACTGAAAACAAGTTTGAATAGTTTTTGTGTTGGCTAACAATAACAACACTGCTTAGGGGGGCAATGGGAAATATTGGTTGGCCATCATAAGGACAATTGAATTGTAACAATGTGCATTTGGATGTGCAACAGTTTAACATGCTCAATGGTGCAGGTGACATGTAGGTCTACTGAGACTTTTATACAACAGACTAGGCCTTATTTTTAGAAAGGGTTTGGGAATGTGCCAAAGAGGACATTTATCTAAATAGAATTTATTTTCCCTAATATATCTGCAACAGCCTTGAGGAAGAGTAACACACACAGGCTGATGGTCAGAATTAAACTTAAATAAGACTAAATAATAAAGACCCCGTGTAACAGCTGGTTTCCTTGCAACACACAGACTTGCAATTTTTTTTTTTTAATCTGGAATTTAGATTAAACATCAAACGTAATGTATCTTTGGGTCATTGCTTGCTTCCACCAGCACGCTCCTCCCAAATCAAATCCTTCCTCCCGCGCTCTCTCGCGATATTAGGCGACGAGCCACGGATCCAACATGGCAGAAGGTATGAGGATGGTTTCTTTCTTATTTTTCACGCCCTTTCTGTTTAACATCCACAGTTGTTATTTCTTTACACAATGGACAGGCCTAATACTGTATTTAAGTGTTATCACCACAGCCATTTGGTGACAGATATTGCATAACGCTGAAATGAACCACTTTATTGCATTTTTGTCCAGCCTAGCTGGTTGCAAGTCAGGTGGTGGGCTGGGCGGTGGTAGTAATAATTCGCCGGGTGATTTGAGCTCTCATGTAAAGAGATATCCAATGAATCCTTTTTCAAATGATATATTCAACTGCATTTAGCGCAGATCATACAACTTTATGCTTTTGAAAGGTAAATGGTTGATTTTAGAGACATTGTCGTCCTGTAATCTCATTTTGCGCTGGTTTTCCCAAGTCATTTCTAATCAGAATTTTCCCTTTTTTGTCTTTTGTCTCTGTCTTCATCACCCTGAATGAGTAATTCATCTGGCTTTGCAAATTGATGATTAAATCTGTCAATACATTGCTCTTTTTAATGTAGCTTATGTGATACAATTGAATATAACCTGACATTTATATATAATAACAGTAGAAAATAATTTTTATAGCTCTGCCTTGTTGATTTTTATAAATAATTTTCATATCATGATTGCATTTAGTGACGTTGCTGCAGGCGTTTATAACCGTTACTTTTATCAGCTGATGTGTGACATCTCCCTTCTTTATCTTCCCTCAACATGTTGTTAAATCATAATACATTTAAGTGGAATTGCCTTCAAACAGCGTACGCTTAAGCTGTCTTTCTGTCATTTTTGTTTTACTTTTTATTTAAAGACGGGGTGGCTAACAACAGGCTAGCGAATTTTTATTGTAGTATCAACACAAACGTATAACTTGTTGACAAGCATATTGGTTAAAGCCATGGTTGGTCATCTTGGTAATATTTTGTACCTTACCTTTTGTAGTACCTAATTTTCTGTACCCAATTACGAATTATTAAACCGCTAGAACAATTTATTGTATATTAATTGCACAATTTCTGATGTATTCTTCATCTGAGTTCATTGAGTAATTCATGAGCTGTTATAATTCGTGTTAATGCTTGTTGGTGATGCAAGCAGATTATTGCTTCACAAGGTTTCCTGTCATCTGATTGGCTGATGAGCTTTTTAAATACTTTATGGGACCTATTTGGACATCTCTGAGTTGTTGATTGCTCAGCATACTGGATTCCTGAATCTAGGCTGAAGACAAATGGCTCACATATTAAACTGAAAACATTCTAATTCTTTGCTTACAACACCACACACACACACACACACACACACACACACACACACACACACACACACACACACACACACACACACACACACACAGGTTTAATTGTGTGCAATGACTAGGGTAGACTTTTCTTTTCACAAAATGTACAGCTTTGGCATGTTATACTTATACAAGGCGCTGGCTAGCTTGCTGGGGTTTTAATAGTTTATTTTCTTTTAGCAGAATTCAAAGATTTTCCTAGATGTCAAATGGTAAGACATTACTAGACCAGCTCTCTCAGCACCTGAGCTTATGTGGAGCAAAGGCAAAGTGTAGCCTCAGCATTCTGGAGAGGTGAACGTAAATAAATTCAAGGAAAGAGGAAGGAAGCGGCTGTGTTGGAATGTAGGTTAAGCTGTGAAATCCTCTAGTCACAGATCCAAGGCAATTACCACATTAAAGATGGCGAGTTTAAAGTTGTTATTTTGAGGTTTGAGTGGAATGAGACTGATCAAGGTTGTAGCCTATATTAACTTTTGCGATTGTGGTTATCATGAATCGGACCATGTTAAAAGTTTTTACTTCTTGTAACATGTAAAGGCAGTTTTGCTCGCATATCGTAGGTCCACTTCTCCTCCCGTGAGCGTGCTCAGGAAGTCTGTCTGTGTCAGCAGTTTTCATGTGAAATCTGTATTTTGTCCCTCTTTCTCTCGTCTACATGGCATTTCCACTTCCCTTTTGCTTTAACCCACCACATTTGACGGTTTATTCTTATTTGTTTACCCTTATTTTCTCCTTGTACTCCATGTACTCCTTCCTTTTGTTCCACTACTCATCTCTCTTCATCGTTTCCATCATGCCTGCAGAGGAGGTGCAGAAATTGCAGAAGCACCTTGCTCTGCTGAGGCAGGAGTATGTGAAGATGCAACAGAAGCTGGTGGAGACGGACAGGCGGTGCTCTGTGTTGGCTGCCCAGGCCTCTCTCCCTGGCTCTGTGTCCCAGGCCAGTGACTCCTTCATCAGCCGCCTGCTGGCCATTGTGGCTGACCTCTTTCAGCAAGAGCAGTACAGGTGAGAACTGGACATGAATGCTCACATACTGTTAGATGATATGTTGGGTGAATGTTAACCAAGAAATGTTCAGTTCATATTTAACCCCAGAAGCAAAAGAAATATGAAAATATGTTTGTTTGTAAAAAGAAAATAGCATTTACTGTGATAAAGTTTTTCTTATTAGCAATGCCAATGCAAAAAAATTTTTTTACCATCAAGGCTCAAGCTATGTATATACACACACACATATAATTAAATATATTAATATTATATATCAGTAATTCTTTGCATATTTAAATAAAATATTTATTGTATTTTTGTTGTTGCGGAATTGAGAATGAAACCGGCGTTTAAATGTACTTAATTCTCATGCAAATAGTCAAAATCCAATTGACAGTTTTATAAGATGCACATTGTAATTGAAAGGCAGTATGTAAGCTTGTTTGTGGCTTTGTCCTGATTTAAATTTTAAAAGTTATGATTTACAGTTTCATTTTGCTTCTCGGTGTATAAAAGCTGGCTGAAAGGTTTTTAATATGTCTGCTGGGTCTGTAAAGTTAGGAAGTTCTATTACAGTTGTATTTCTTTTTATTGCACCACTTATGAGGTTACAGAATGACCGGTCTGAGATTTGAGCCTGGACTGTTGTCTCAGATCTGACCTCACTGAGACCAATGCATAATACATTAGGTCTAATACATCAAATGATATGGTAGCTGATTACTGCATATTTCAAAGAGATGCTGTGTAAAACCAGTATGACCACATCAGTCTTTTTTTCTCCTAGCGATCTGAAGGTGAAGATTGGAGATCAGAGGCTCAGCGCTCATAAATTCGTGCTGGCTGCTCGGAGTGAAATCTGGAGTTCAGCCAACTTGGCCTCCACTACAGAACTGGACCTCTCAGGTAACAATGGCTTCTCTGTTTCCTACAACCTGCACTAGAAATGTAGCATGTCTAGATTATGTTTGGTTGTTTTTTTCCCCTTATTGTTCTAATGCAGTATGCAGCCGTAATCCCTCAAAACTGAACTTGTTGTTGGATTCTTTCCTGTACATCCCCATGTGACTTCCTAGATGCCAAACCAGAGGTTGCCATGGCAATGCTGCGCTGGGCGTACACAGATGATCTGGAGTTGAGTGGGGACGACGGCTTCCTTATCGACCTGATGAAGTTAGCCAACCGCTTCCAGCTCAATCTTCTGCGTGAAAGGTGGGAACGGTCCACTAGAATAATAAATGACTGGATAGATTTTATGACTCATGTTGCAGCTTTACATCTCATAGTGTTTCACCAACAAAAACGCCATGTAACTGCTCTTATTGGTCACTCAATATGTAAGAATATCAACTACAAGTAAAAAAAACCACCCCTCAGCATGGATTGATGTGGAACATGAATGATTTTGGGGATGAATGCTACACTTGATGATTAATACAGCATATGCATCACACCATCATTTTAGTCACTCTGGTCATGTTCATTAAAATTAAATAGACATCTCCCTGAAAGCATGTGCTCTTTTACCAGGCATTTGCTTGTAAGAGGCTTCTAGTTAATCTGGAGAGTTGCAGTGATGCCCCATCACCACTGTGGCCTTGAGTCCTCTCCTGTCAATAAGTATTCTTTGGATAAAAGCAGCTGCTTAATGGCAAGCAAACAGCATATATGTTTGGTGCTTTTATGCTAATGACCAGCTTTTATTCTTGAGCGCTGGGACTGCAGAACGGAAAAATATGTCTGACATTTATATGTCACATTTATGTGTCACATTATTTTGGATAGCAGGGCTTGCATAACATGAATAATATTGCAATTAAAATCAGTTTGTGAGTTGTCATTGCATGGTTGTGACAGGAAATACACTACCGTCTAAATATTTGTGGTCTGTAAATCTTTTGTGTTCACCAAGACTGCATTTATTTAGTCAAAAATACAGTAAAAACAGTCATATTGTGAAATATCATTACAATTTAAAACAACTGTTTTCCATTGTAACATATTCCTGTGATGACAAAGCTGAATTTTCAGCATCATAAATGTCACATGATCCTTCAGAAATCGTTTTAATATGGTGATTTGGTGCTAAATAAACAATTCTTATTATTATCAGTTGAAAACAGCTGTGCTGCTTATTAATGTTGTAAAAACCGTTGTGCATTATAAATGTTTTTTCTATAACTTTTGATCAATTTAATGCATACCTGCTGAATATTAAAGTATTAATTTCTAAAAAAACAAAACAAAATCTTACTGACCCCAAACCTTTGAATGGAAGCATGCAGTATATATAAAAAATGTGATGCTGGGCTGGCTGCTGAACTCATAGCAGGTGAAATATAGAAAATGGACCTAATTTATATAAAGTATCAAGTATATTGTCTAGTATAAGTCAGGTGGTAATAATTTTTGTCATCATTTTAATAAAATAAAGAGAAAAGAATTAGAAATGATGCATTTAATGATATATCTACTTATGCATATCTAGTTAATTTCAAAACTGAAATGGTATGTAAAAGAATACAAAGCGAGCTCTAAACGTAGATATTGTTTTTCAAATGCAGATGTGAGAAAGGAGTGATGTCATCAGTGAACGTGAGGAACTGTATCAGGTTCTACCAGACAGCCGAAGAGCTGGACGCCACAACATTGATGAACTATTGTGGAGAGATCATTGCCAGTCACTGGGTGAGTCAGAAGAACAGAGCCATCGTCCTCATCCTTGAAAGATGGGGAATTTGTTCTATAGATGCACATAGGCTGGACCTTTATTTTGTTTGCCAGAAATATATCAATAATAATTAATAAATGGACAATTTCACTGTGAAAGATAGCCTTCCTCCATTGAATGCTCTGTTTAAAAGCAGCAGGATCTTGTCCTCCTCGATGTTTGGGGTCTTCTTTATGGCTCCTTGTAAATCCCCACAAGTAGTGATGATTCTCAAGGCTATGTCTAGGGTGTATTCACACCTGCCTTGTTTGGTTCGATTGAATCGAACACTAGTTTGTTTCCCCCCTTGGTGCGGACCTTTTGTGCAGGTGTGAATACAGCAATCGAACTCGGGTGCGGACCAAACAACCGAACCGAGACCCAGCTGAAGAGGTGGTCTTGGTACGGTTCCAAACGAACTCTGGTACGGTTCGTTTACGGTGTGAACATGAACCGACCCAATTGCAAGAAAGCACTGCGCCTTTGAGTTAAAAGGCTTCCGTAGTCTGAGATTTTGGCATAAAGGTTTGTGTTGTTGTTGTTCAAAACAAGTGCGAAAGAGAATTCCATTCCGGCGCGCTGTCTGGCCACACGATACTGTTGCGCGTCTTTCTGCGCGCCGTGTGTGCATCATTGGAATGGAATGAATGAATGAGTGTGTGCATCAGGACATTCCCATACAGAGCGTTCTCTTTAGTCTAATCTCGCATAGATGCAAAAAAAGCTTTTGCAGTTCATATAATAGTTACAAGGATGACGCTGCGTTAAACTGGACAAACTTAATCGCAAGCGTTAACATTGACAGCACTTGTTAGCAGTATATACAATAAGAATCTCATTATTTGAATGTGTGAACATAGCCCCTCTCTATGAATCAAAACTTTATACCTTATCCGTCTTCTGCAGTTTCTTCATATTGCGTTTGTACAGAATAACACAAAATTAGTAAAATAACAAATATTGCAGTACGAAATATCTCCATGCTGAGCCTTTTTTGCACTTCCTGATTTCCCTACTTGAGAATCCTTGTCCAATGAATGGACGACCTTAGCACACGTGTGGTTTTGTTTACAAATTTTGGTTCACTTGCAAAAAGAGCAGTGTGAAAGCAAACCGTTCCAAAAAAAAAAAAAAAAATTTATTTGGTCCGGACCAAAGCAAGTGAACTATCGGACTTTCCTGGTGTGAATACACCCTAAGATCGGGATGGTAAAGGAAACATTGTGGTGGGTTTACAGGCAAGCTCTCTGCTGAGTGAACTAAACGCATCAATATCAGCTCAGCAGACCTTGAGCAAGACCTTGAAAAAGACCAGAGGGAGATTTGCATAATTATTACATGTTGTTGTCACCTGCTGTTTTAAAGGAGATTTTTTTTTTTTTTTTTTTTTTTTTTTTGGAGTGTGTATTCGTGCAGAAGGTATGATTAATATTTACTTTCTTTACCCTCTCAAACAGGATGATCTACGGAAAGAGGACTTCAGTAGCATGGATGCTCAGCTGCTCTATAAAATGATCAAATCCAAGACCGAGTACCCCCTTCACAAAGCAATTAAAGTAGAACGAGAAGATGTTGTCTTCCTTTATCTAATAGAGATGGATGCCCAGGTAAAGAGCCAGCACTGAATCAAAGAAGTGTTTTTGCTTTATATACCGTGATATAAAAAGTGCAAGGTCCTAAAATCAATAAAATCAATATCAAGTGATGTTTTTCTATGGTTAATGTTTTGCTTTAGGTTTTACATTGGACAACTAGTAGTGACCCAACACAGTAAAATAATTCTAGTATAAAAATAAACAAAAATATGAATATTACTGATTATATTTTGAATGACTCGCATGCAAAATGTAGGCTATCTATTTGTTTAAATTGTTACAACACAATCATTGTGTTGCCCCTGATTTTTAGCACATTTTTAGCCACTGATAAATGTTTTATCTTCTATTGATAAGCTTGTTTATTGCATGCCAAACTTATTAGGATAAATGTTTCTTTCATTTCATTCCCAAGTTACCAGGAAAGCTGAATGAGCTAGACAATAATGGAGATTTGGCGCTGGATCTGGCTCTGTCCAAGAAGCTGGAGAGCATCGCCACCACACTGGTCAACAACAAAGCAGATGTTGACATGGTGGACCAGAGCGGCTGGAGTCTTCTGCACAAGGCCATCCAGAGAGGTGAGGAGTGCTTGTATTTGGGCAGAGGGAATATTATTTTATGAGGAATTTGAAGTTGGCATAAAGTTTTGTGAAGTTTACCACAAAAGGCGTAAATTTTCGAGATCTGTCGTAAATCTTTTGAGAAGTTTTTTTTGTTGTTGTTGTGGTCTAAATACTGTCCCTGTCCTGTATCTTTCTCTCTCTCTCTCTCTCTTTAGGAGATGAATTTGCTTCCACTTTTTTGATCCGTCACTCTGCGCAGGTGAATGCTGCCACAGTGGGTGCAGTTGAGACGCCTCTGCACCTTGTCTGCTCTTTTAGCCCTAAGAAACACAGTGGTGAAGTTATGGCTGGCATGGCCCATATTGCTGAGGCTCTGCTCAAAGCTGGTGCCAACCCAAACATGCAAAACAGCAAAGGACGGTGGGTAACAAGTCAAGGGTTTCTTCTGCAATAATGATTTTCGGGATTATTATTTTATCCGCAATAATGTTTTTTGGGAGTAAAGCTTATTCATTGTATTCATAACCTGGTTTTATTTTTCTAATTCTTAGGACGCCATTACATGAGGCTGTGGTGTCGGGAAATGAAGCAGTCTTTAACCAGCTTCTACAATGCAAACAGTAAGCTTAAACAGGCTTTATCTGGGTGAATTTGAAGGGAACTTTGGGAAGGGGATGCCATTTGTAGTGCCATTCCAAACGAAAGTGAATAGTTGAATCCCCTCACGAAGGGCCTCTCCACAAGTCTGTTAGCAAGGGGTACATACGATGGTCACTTCAAATAAGTAATTTGATCGTTTATGGTCATGTGACCCAGGGTGGTGAATCCTCGCAATTCATTTTAAAGTTAGATGGCGGGAGAGTTCGAGTTAACATATAAACAGAATAATTAAAGTAGTTTTGTTTGTGATATATTGCACAGATTTTTTTTCATACATTTCATATGAAGATTAAATAAGTTTCATAGGTAAGAAATGTTTAAAGTCCGCATGTAGTCAAATTTATCCCTTAAAACTCATCTTTGATCACCAAAATGGCATAGGAAAAAACTTTTAAATGTGATTTTTTTTAAATTTTATTTTTTATTCATGCCTTAAAGTTTTAATGTAACTTCACACCCTTGCTTCAATAAGTCCAGTATACGTATACGCCGATCCACGAATAAGCAATTTAGACCTGCCTCCACTCACTCGTATGTGCTTAGAATAGCTGATCTACTCTGTAAACTTTACTGTAGTAAATGCTACAAAATGGCAAGTGCAAATACTGGTTTAATTCAGCCATATGTTTGAACCAGACACTGGTTCAGAAGAAGTGGAAGAGTGAAATATACAGGCTTGTATAAATAGATGTATCAGAATGGTAATGTGTTTTTGTTTTATATATCGCTCTTTACAACGTGGGACAAATAACAGTAATTAATATGATTAGCCTTTTGCTTGACTATGTTATCAAACAGCTAATACTGTGTTATGTTATACACAAACCATGTTCCCGTTCGCCACCTCAGAGTCAAGACAGCTGTCTTCTAAAAATCAGCATCCTTAGAAACCCTTTGAACAACTCAGAACGTCAGTGGAGACATGTATATGATGATATTATGATGAATTTTATGCCCAATTCACCTGCTATATTGATAAATGTACCTGATTTTTCATATCAACAGAGAAGTATACTGGGATAACCTGGCTTCTCTTGAGACTCCACTGCTTCAGAGCAGTTATAATGATATGCTAAAGCCCGCCGGCACATTGACGTGATTGGTTACAAGTTAGTTTGTGACGTAAGAAACACCAGCGATTTCAAACAGTGTTGTTTTTTTAGACTGTCTTTAGATCACTGCCGTTTTTAAAGAGAAAATACTTAAAATGTTTGTCTTAAAGCATATTAAAAACACACCACATAGACATATAAACAACATTAAAAACTTGATTTTCACCACAGGGGGTCTTCAATAGTAGATGAATAAGAATATAGAGTCCAAAGAAGAGACTGCAAGTTTTAAAGTTGAGAGCAAATAGGGAACACACGCACACAAAATGCGTATTTTAAAATCTTCATTATAAAATGTATTGTTTTATTAGCAACAATAATATTAACAGCAATAATAAGAAATTTCTGTTGTAAGATCAGCTAATGGGCTGATGGATGCTGTGTTGTCATGGTAACATTCCAGGAAATTACATTATTTTTCATTGCTCCCTTCACACTTCAAGAGATCTGGCCTTCAGAGTTAGTAGGGCACAGGGATGCTCACTTCCGATTGGAATTCACCCTCTTTTTCAAAACGAATGATCTTAAATTATTTATGTAGGTAATGAAAAAGAATTATACCAAACTACTTTCTGAATGTATGGAATACACAGAATGATCTAAAACTTGTACAAATGCAAGAGTCTAATGTGGGATAGTGTATCCCATGATGCATTTTTTCACCTCCCATTGTGATAAAGGAACTTGATGTAATATCAAAATGTGATTTGTAATCTTGACTTGGACTGCCTTAACCACTGTTTCTTCATGTGTTCTGATAAAAAAAAGTATACACTGTATACTGTTTAGTAAGCTAGTGTTCTGAACATGGAGATACAGTAGTTACCTCTACCTTCTTGGTGTAATATTGTCCCTTTCTTGTTTCCTTTTTGTAACACTGTAATCCCTCACCTTCCTGCTTAGATTGGACCTGGAGTTGAAAGATCACGAAGGCAGCACCGCACTGTGGCTGGCCCTGCAGTACATCACTGTGTCCTCTGACCCCTCCGTGAACCCTTTTGAGGATGAAGCTCCTGTTGTGAATGGAACCTCATTTGACGAGAACAGCTTCGCAGCAAGGCTTATACAAAGAGGGAGCAATCCTGATGCACCAGACTCCAATGGTATCAAACATCTTTCACTTTATAAAATGTTTAATGTGTCCCTTTAGTCATTACCCATTTTATACCTGCTAATCACAACATCTCCTCCTCAGGTAACTGCCTCATGCAGAGAGCAGCTATCACAGGAAGTGAAGCAGCCGCTATCTTCCTGGCCACACATGGAGCTAAAGTCAATCACACCAACAAATGGGTGTGTGTGTCAGCTTTTATTAGAAATACACTGCCAGTCAAATGTTTGAACATGCATATTCCTTTTACACAATTTAGAATAATAGTGTGAGTCATCAAAACTACTAAATAGAACAAATTTAAAGTGTGAAAATTCTGCTATGATCCTGAAAAAAATATGCATGACGGTTTCCACAAAGATATTAAGCAGCACAACTCTTCTCAATGTTGATAATATTAAGAAATGTTTTTTGAGTACTGAAACAGCATGTTAGAATGATTTCTAAAGGATCGTGTGACACTGAAGAGAAGACTGGCGTACTGAAAATTCAGCTTTACCATCAGAGAATAAATGACATTTTAAAATATATTAAAATAGAAAACTTGAAAATTAAGAATATTTCAAAATATTACTGTTTTACTGTATTTTTGATCTAATAAATGCAGCCTTGCTGAGCTTAAGACTTAAACATTTTGAATGATAATTTATATATAAATGTATTAATTGGCAATTATTATAAAACAGGAGTTGTAGTAAAGGGGTGGATTGTCGTAAATGAAATATTTATTATTTTTATTTTTTTATATATTCCTTTTTCCTCTTGTGATTTTTTTTTTTTTATCACATTTTCGTTTGTAGGCTGAGACCCCCCTCCATACGGCGTGCCGCTGTGGCCTGGCAGGGCTGACGGTGGAGTTGCTCCAGCAGGGGGCGAATCCTAACCTGCAGACCGACAGCGCCCTGCCTGACGGAGCCGAGAAGAGCCAAGGAGTCTTCCTCCAGAGCCCGCTCCACCTGGCCATCGTTCACAACCACCCAGATGTGGTGTCTGTCATACTAGAGCAGAAAGGTGAGGGATGAGGGAGGATGTTTGATTTGAATAGTGATCTGTGCAGCTGTGCCATCTCTTGTCATTCATAACTTTATTCTTGATCCATAGCCAATGCATTACATGCCACCAACAACCTGCAGATCATCCCTGACTTCAGTTTGAAAGACTCCATGGATCAGACCGTTCTGGGTCTTGCACTCTGGACCGGTGGGTTCTGCTAAAATCTCCTTCAGTGAGTTCACTGCTCATGCAGATCATTTGATGTTTCTTATTTACACTGCTAGGTATGCACACTATTGCCGCACAGCTGCTGGGTTCTGGAGCAGCCATTAATGACACCATGTCTGATGGACAGACACTACTGCACATGGCTATAAAGAGACAGGACAGCAAGAGCGCCCTCTTCCTGCTAGAGCACCAGGCCGACATCAACGTCAGGTACTAGAACTGCTATAAAAAACATCGGTTAGCACTAGCAGACATCCCTTTAGACATGTTTAGCTGTGGAGTTCATGTGGGCAATGAAGAATCTAGTGCTGCCTGCGGTGTGTATCAATCAATTCCCTCTCTGTCTCCCCAAATAGCTATTGTTGAACGAGTTGATGCATATAATATCTGATATTTCGATCATGAAAACAAATCCTAATACTACAAATCATATTATATACTATATAATACATATATATATTATATATACATATTATATATATATTATATACTAATATTCATCAATATTGATTTGACAGCACTGACACTAGCTGCGTTTACATGGACACTTTTAATCGGATTGACGGCTCAATCGGACTAAAAAACTTTCATGTAAACACCTTAATCGATCCGATTGAGCTCGATCCGATTGAGCTCGATCCGATTGGAATTTCGATCCGATTGAAAGGGGTGGTTTATTCCTTTTGTAATCCGATTGACAGAACATGTAAACACACTTGATCGGATTGAAAACCGAAACTGAAAGGACTGCGCATGTGCAATGACGTTGAAATAGCGTAATGACGGATGACTCACGGAACGAGCTGTTCTTCCTGTTGAATAAAGTGTCTTATAAATGAGTTTCCCGATATTCTAAAATTCTCATTTCACTCAGCGTCTGTGAAGTGGAGCAGGACAATGTCCCTCGAGTCCTTGTTTCAGATTATCATGCACGGACAACTGGTTCTGGGCGCTGGGTTTTACTGCGTGATAAATATAAGCAGCACGGCACAACGGTTCATGCTCATCGTCTCCAAATCATGACCAGAGACGGAGAAATATTAAGTCTGCTGTTTAAAACAAATAAAGAACCAATAGAGGAGAATAGTTATGCACGAACAGCGGCATATTCGTGCAGTGTGCGCATGTCAAAAAATCAATTCCGATCTTTATTTATCGTTCATGTAAACACCGTGTTCGGATTCATCAATCGGATTGATTTCATTCCGATTGAACCAAAAGGTGTCCATGTAAACGTACCTAGTGTTGGATGAGAACTGAGCTGGACGACATCGTCACTGTTTTTCTGCAGAAATGCTTTATAGATTCAATTAAATGAATAATTGATGATCCGTACAGCAGAATTGAATCAACACTGAACTGACTTCAGATGCACAATGACACTATTTTCTTTTAGAGCTGCAGTACAGCCGAAATGAACTGTTTGCATCATTTAATAATTTTCTTGTCATCGCTTTAAAACTACTTTGAAACAATCTGTAATGTATAATAAAGGTGACTTGACTTTGTTTTAGGACCCAGGAGGGGCAAACGGCTTTGCAGTTGGCTATCAGTAACCAGCTCCCTTTAGTAGTGGACGCCATCTGCACAAGAGGAGCTGACATGTCAGTGGTGAATGAGAAGGGTGATCCTCCACTCTGGCTGGCTTTGGAAAATGGTTTGGAGGACATCGCGTCCACATTGGTGAGAACTGCATTTTCTTTCCCTAGCATTCGTTTTCTTAAAGGGATAGTTCACCCCAAAATGAAAATTCTGTCAGTAATTACTCACCCTCATGTTGTTCCAACCCCGTAAGACTTTCGTTCAACTTCGGAACACAAATTAAGATATTTTTGAATAAATCTGAGAGCTGGATCACTCCTCCATAGGCTTCTAAGGGATTGAAACTTGTGTTGTACGTCACGCATAGGCTCACTATTGGCCAACGCTGGTCATGTGTGTGTGATGCGTGTGACGTACAACCAGAAGCGCTGCG
Organism: Rhinichthys klamathensis goyatoka; assembly: GCF_029890125.1. Lineage (NCBI taxonomy): Eukaryota > Metazoa > Chordata > Actinopteri > Cypriniformes > Leuciscidae > Rhinichthys > Rhinichthys klamathensis. The sequence continues at coordinate 144,127 of NW_026606578.1, read as the reverse complement.
CAGTTACACTACGTGAACTAACTCGAGGCCCACAGAGAAGTAAATGAATAGTTGAATAAAGTTGTTGTTTTTGTTTGTTTTTTTTGCACACAAAAAGTATTCTCGTCGCTTGATAAACTTAAGATTGAGCCACTGTAGTCACTCAGACTATTTTAACTATGTCTTTAATAACTTTTCTGGGCCGGCAAGTTTCAATCCCTTAGAAGCCTATGGAGGAGTGATCCAGCTCTCAGATTTAATAAAAAATATCTTAATTTGTGTTCCGAAGATGAACGAAAGTCTTACGGGGTTGGAACAACATGAGGGTGAGTAATTACTGACAGAATTTTCATTTTGGGGTGAACTATCCCTTTACCTACCTTGAAATGATTGTTTTTCCATGTTTTTAAATAATGCTTGTTTATGATGAGTTTATTTGATTCGTCAGTTATGTATTTTTTGGATTAGGTCAGGCACGGGTGTGATGCAACTTGTTGGAGTTCAGGGCCTGGAGGCTGTCAGCAAAATCTTCTCCACAGAGCCATCGATGAGAACAATGAGGTCACTGCTTGCTTCCTTGTACGCAGGTTTGTACACCTCTCCTTGTTTTCTCTTGCTTCAGGATTTGTGTTTTTAAAAATCTGTTAGACAATTCATCAAATTTATATTTTCAATAAAAACCACCAACTAAGCTGATTCATTCCTATAGAGTGCTACAGGGATGACATATTTTTGCAGGCTAAAACCCAGAAACTAGTTAGCATTTTGGCACTTCTGGTTCCATTCTTTTTCTTTTTTTTTTATGCTTGAAATAAGGTCTGTGGTTAACATAAGCTCAAGATATATTCACACAAGTTGTTCATTTGTGAAGATTATCCTAATGAACAAAACGTGTAATAATCATAAACTTTTGTTGGTCACAAGCTCACTTTTTACAATGATCCAAAAGCCAATGGAAAAATCTCATTGCATTTTTGTCAAAGGAACCAGGGTGATGCTAACTTTCAGGTTTTCCTACAAAAATACGTCATCACCGCAGCACTCTATTCAGGCTATAATTAAGACTGGGGCTTTTACACAAGGTTTTAAAAGCTTATATATATTTAAAAAAATATACAATTGTCAATTGTTTAAAAAATCGAATCAAATTATTTGCGTGTTATGCAAAAAGTGGCTGTAGAAGTTTTATTTCCCTATCATAAATGATCTCAACATTTGTTTTCAGTGGCTGTGATGTGAACAGCCCAAGGAGGCCTGGTCCTAACGGTGAGGGAGATGAGGAGGCGAGGGATGGACAGTGCCCGCTGCATTTGGCTTCGTCCTGGGGGCTAGAGGAGGTGGCTCAGTGCCTTTTGGAGTTTGGAGCCAATGTGAATGCACAGGTTAATACAGATATACAGCAGATGCATACATTCTCCCTAGTTCTTTTCTTTTTCTTTAGATGACAAGGCTTTATGCAGATATGTTCCATATACTCATTGTTTTCAAATGCCCTGAGAACTGCAATGCCCATTTCTCTGCATGCAGGATTCAGAAGGCCGTGCTCCGATCCATGTCGCCATCAGCAATCAGCAAAGCATCATCATTCAGCTGCTCATCTCCCACCCTGAAATCCGATTGAATATTCGAGACAGACAAGGCATGACGCCATTTGCCTGTGCCATGACCCACAAGAACAACAAGGCTGCCGAAGCCATCCTCAAGAGAGAGCCTGGCGCTGCCGAACAGGTGTGTGGCCATGATTATATCCACATATAACTCTCTTCCACCCTCCATAACCCACAACTGAAGTGCGCTTGAGCAAGGCACCTAACCCCCAATCGCTCCCCGGGCGCCGCAGTGAATGGCTGCCCACTGCTCTGGCTGTATGTGTCCACTGTTTGCAGTGTGTTTGTGTTCATTACTCACTGCTCATAATGTATGTGCACTAACTTGGATGGGTTAAATGCAGAGGACAAATTCCGATTTGTCCAAGAAATGACTCCACATTGTTTTGATATGTGACGTCACAAGCCACTGAATATTATAAATGTTTTCTCTCTCTGTCTAGGTGGACAACAAAGGTCGCAACTTCCTGCATGTTGCTGTGCAGAACTCCGACATAGAGAGTGTGCTCTTTCTCATTAGCGTACAGGCCAATGTCAACTCCAGAGTGCAGGACAGTGCCAAACTCTCTCCTCTACACCTGGCCGTGCAGGCAGGATCCGAGATCATTGTCAGAAATCTGGTAAAGCAACAAGAATAAAATTGATGGAGGAATTTTTATTTTCAATTCAAACACTGAAACAAATATGTTTGTTTTCTCTGATGTATGTGTGGACTGTAGCTGCTGGCTGGTGCAAAAGTAAACGAGCTGACCAAGCATCGTCAGACAGCGTTGCATCTCGCTGCACAACAGGACCTTTCCACAATCTGCTCTGTTTTGATCGAGAATGGCGTTGACTTTGCTGCCGTAGATGAGAATGGAAACAATGGTAGACTATTGTGCTAAACTTATTTAATTTAATATTCTTGAATGACTAAATTCCATTTCACTAATTTCTGTATATCTCCTTCTACTAGCACTTCATCTGGCTGTGATGCAGGGGCGTCTGAATAATGTGCGTGCGCTACTCACTGAGTCCAACATAGATGCTGAGGCCTATAATCTCAGGTTTGACTCAAAATATATTACTCCACACTTAAAGGTGAAGAATGTAAGATTTTTTGTTAAAATACATTCTCTTAACCCCGTTTATTGTTCAGTGACTACTATTAGTATTAGAGATGTTCCGATACCCTTTTTCCCTTCCCGATTCCGATACCTGGACTCAGGGTATCGGCCAATACCGAGTACTGATCCGATACCTGAGTGTGTATCTATAGGCTACAGCTGCAATTCATACTAGCCCTGTATGAATTGATAGAATTATTTTATGGTGTGCTTCAGACTTATCCCTTAATAAAACATGAACAAATACATACAGTGAACTATTTATGAGTATTTTTATTATCTGACATACATTTCACAGCAATGTATTATTTATTTTTCTTAAGTGAAAAAGAACTTAAAATGCAGCCACACATCTAATACTTTACACTGAAAACTGAAGGTATTTTAGATTTACAATATAACTGTATAAAAAAGTGCAACAAATAAATCTAGGAATCTAAAAAATGATATATGAATAATATAAGAAAATAACCTCTTTATAACTTAAAGTCCAGAAACAATTTTGTTAAATACACGGCATTTCAGTTTTGACAGCGGCTGGTCATCCAGAACAATAAACTCGATAATTTTGTCGGTTATATTTATCGGTCGTTGGCTGTCTTTTGAAACCTTTCTCTTCGTTTGAATGAAGCTTCCAGAGATTGTTGATTCTGGCGCGGCTAATCCTTCTCTGCCCTTGCCATCGTGTTCTGCGGGGTGACACGTCTTCAAATGCTTTAAGTGTTGAAGCTGCTAATCTTGTGCCACCCCTCGAAATTGCAGTATGCATATGAGACATGTCGCCGTTTTACTGGCTGGTTGGTCCAGTCTTAAATACTGCCAAACAGCGGAGATACTGCTAGCGCGCGCGCTTCTTTGCTGCTCTAAACAGTGGTTGCTTGTGGCAACAGCACAACTTCCACAAGCAACCGCTGTTTAGAGCAGCGAAGAAGAATTGATCTCCGATTTGCAGCATTAAGCAAAGCTAACGTGCATAACTAGTTATTGTTTAAGAAAAGGGTATCGGATCGGTACATGGGTAGAAGTACTCGCCAATACCGATGCCAGAATTTTTATTGGTATCGGCGGCATTTCCGATACTAGTATCGGAATCGGAACAACTCTAATTAGTATGCCATTCATGGGTTTATCTCCCCCAAAAGTGTAAACATTGAGCCTCCCAGGCACCATCTACACTATTACACTATTTAAAGGAACACTCCGACTTTTTGGGACTTTAGCCTATTCACCTTATCCCCCAGAGTTAGATAAGTCCATACATGCCTTTTTCATCTCCGTGCGTGCTATAAGTCTGTTTGACGCACCCACCGCTAGCCTAGCTTAGCACAAAGACTGGATGTAAATGGTTGCAGCTAGCATACTAATCCAAATAAGTGACAAAATAACGCAAACATTGTCCTATTTACATGTTGTGATTTGTATAGTCACAGAGTGTACAAAAAACAAAGTCACATGAGAGACAGACATATTTTAACAGTATAAATACTGGGAACTATATTCTCTGAAGGCGAAGCACTGCTACTTGGGCGGAGTGATAACCGCAGCACCTGAGACGCGCTCTCTGCTCCTCACCACGGCACGTCTCGGGTGCTGCGGTTATCACTCCGCCCAAGTAGCAGTGCTTCAAACAGACTTATAGCACGCACGGAGATGAAAAAGGTATGTATGGACTTATCTAACTCTGGGGGATAAGGTGAATAGGCTAAAGTCCCAAAAAGTCGGAGTGTTCCTTTAATTCACAAAAAAATTCAAATAAATTGTGCATTATTCATGGACATTCACTAACTCTTTTGCCTTATTTTCATTTGTCTAGAGGTCAATCTCCCATGCATGTCCTCGGCCAGTATGGGAAGGAGAACGCGGCAGCCATCTTTGAGCTGTTTTTAGAATGCATGCCTGAGTATCCCCTGGATAAACCTGACAATGAGGGGAACACAGGTTGGTGAAGCACAAGCGGTTTGATTATACTGAATGTGCATTTTTAAATGGATAATTTTCCATATTAATAATAACAATAGCCATTTTGCTTGTCAGAAACAAACACTGGATCAATGATAGGTGATGTTTTTCTCCTTTCAGTGCTTCTGTTGGCTTACATGAAAGGAAACGCTAACCTGTGTCGTGCCATCGTGAGGGCTGGAGCTCGACTCGGCGTCACTAACAACCAGGGCATTAACATCTTCAACTATCAAGTTGCCACTAAGCAGCTTCTGTTCCGTCTGCTAGGTAAAAGATACAGATAAAATGTTTCTACAACATTTACAGTGCTTGTAGTAGTTATACCTAACTAGTCTTTTGTATCATGTTTTAAAAGACATGCTTTCCAAAGAGCCCCCGTGGTGTGATGGATCAAACTGCTATGAATGTATAACCAAATTTGGAGTCACCACCAGGAAACATCACTGGTATGTAGCCAACCAACTAAGTTTAATCTGTCTGACTTTATAAAGAATGAAGACCTTGTTTCCTCCTTTCATTGTTTCTTTTCAAACCATAACTCTTCCCTCCATTTATGATGTTTTGTCATCTTCCCTTGTCCTAACAACCCATTCTTTGTCTTTTCTTTCTCTCATAGCCGCCATTGTGGGCGTCTGCTCTGCCATAAGTGCTCTATAAAAGAGATCCCCATCATCAAATTTGACCTGAACAAACCTGTGCGTGTATGCGACATCTGCTTTGATGTGCTGACATTGGGCGGCGTGTCCTAACACACTAGAGGACCTTGAAGAACGGGCACCAGCCGAGCGGAGTATGAACCCACAGGCTGGGCCTAGCACTAAAAGGATGGAGAAATGGAGTAAGACACATTGAGAAGAAGAGCCCTTGAACAAAACCATTCCATTCTTGTCAAAGGAAAAAATACCACCATAACAATGTGTTTGTTCTAGCAGTTCTTTTTAGAACCAAAATATTAAAACAAGTGGAATGCAGATGCAAATGTAAATGTAGTTCCGAGTTCAGCTTTCGACAAAAACCAAGTGTGATTGAGAAGGGCAAGTATCATTTACTACAAAAAAGAAAAGAAAATGAACCATAGGGGTTTTATACAGGGCTAATGTGCTATATGGACAAATATGATTTAAATATTTCTTAATTTCCCATTAGAATGACAAGACTAGTATGATTCCCACCTGCAATTGTGCTGTCAGCAGTCGAATTGACTTTCTACAGATTGGTCGATCAATATTTCAAGGAAGTTTGTTTGGTATTGAATGTTGCTTGATATGAAAGAATCTATAAAAGGTAAGTAGTGTGAAGCCTTAATCATACTGCGCGGGGTCTGCGAGGTGTTAGATTTAGGTTTTGAACACATTTTAACCTCTGGAGAGATCCAGGCAAGGACATTTCTCTGGAGTTCAAATCAAAACACTAAGAGAGAGATGGAGAAATATACCTTGCTGGGTTTATGTTATTAGTAAAATGATCACTCAATCATGTATTAATCTGCATATTCAGTGGACTTTATTTTAACTGATCCATTAGATTTAACGTCATACTAAAATTTGAGGAACATTTCAGATGTGTAAGTGTTCTTGAAGTGGAATTCAAATCGTTACTTGTGATTCTATTAAGTCAGACAGGTGCAGAAATACATGCGCAGAATTCTGATATGCTCACTATGCATATGCATGACATTTGTAGCCTGTTATTATTGTCATCATAAATTACACTTTATTCATTTCTGATCACCAAACGATACATTCCAGTTAACCTTTTCAAAAGTCTTCTTGGTGGCGTAATGCGTCACATTGTTTCCTATCATATTTTAAATGCTTTTTCATGTCCATGCTTAACAGGTGCACTTTATCAAAGTTTTTTTTTTTTTTTTACATTTCTGATCACATTTCAAATGAGATTGGTTTGTTTGTGGGGGGAGGGCAGGGAAAGGGCCAAGTCCACAGTCTGTTATTGGTATTGTTAAACTGTACAGATAAATGTATAATATTTTTGACCACTACAACTGTTTTGTACTTAATGCAGGTTGTGCTTTTTTTGTCTATGTGACAAACCTACAATTGGCCTCTGTTTAATCTTTTCTGCATATTGTATGGTATCTGTATGCTCAGATATTTAGCCTGTCGCCGCCTCTAGTATCCTTTTCAAGAAAGGGAGGACAACTTTACATAAAGGACAATTGAAAAAACAAATCTATAAAATTGTCTTTTATTTAACAGTCTTGATTCTATGGCATAAATAATATACTCTTGTCACAAATTGCAATGGAATTAGAGGTAAAAACTAAGAAGAGAAACTATATAATTGGAAACAGAACTAGCAGCATTGGTCTCTTGCAATGTGCCTGCTATAATAAACCAATCATAAAAACATGAAGACAACTAAATGAAAATCTTGAGAGTCCTTGAAATCCAAATCAAATTCACTGACACTTGTAGTGTGGTGAGGATTTGTAGCTCAGTCTTTAGTGATTTGGCAGGATTCTGCTTGAGGAGGACAGGCCTTGTACTCTCTGAGGTTTCGGTTCTCTGAGTGAACAGGATCGGACGGTTGGATACACACACATCGGGAATGACCAGACCCAGGGGAGAAAAGCATTCTGGGTACTCCAACCCAGTCTCTGTGAATGCCACCGCTACAAAGGAAAACCTGTGTTACATTTTTCCAGAAAATGTATCGAATGTTGTCCGAAATAAAAAAAATCAAAGTACCTCATTGTGGAGCACCATACCCGTCCCCCGCTGGCTTCGCTCCACTCCGAGTTACAGGCTGGGTACAGCTGCATCTCACTCTGAGCCTGGGCCTTTTTCTTCAACCCCTCTGACAAGAAAGCTTCAACACGTAGCAAAGCGTCAGTGGGCTGCCCGGTTTCTGTGTAGAATTGGCCTATCAGTTTACCTGCAGCACAGGGGTCATACAGACAGAGACCTTAAAGCAGGGGTAGGCAAGTTCGGTCCTAGAGAGCCGCTGTCCTACAGAGTTTGGCTCCAACACTGAAAAAAACCTCTCCTGCCTATAGCCCTAGTAATCCTCAAGACATTGATTAGCTTGTTCAGGTGTGTTTGATTAGGGTTGGAACTAAATTCTGCAGGACAGCGGCTCTCTAGGACCGAACTTGCCTACCCCTGCCTTAAAGGGACCGTTCACCCTAAAATCTGTCATACTCATGACAATTTTCATTTGTGGGTGAATTATTGCAACAACTTAGCAATGAATGTGGAGTGCATTATATAAAAATATCTAAGATCTTACAAGTATTACACCATAGAAGTCTTACAAGTAATTGAATTATCAGTTCTTTAAATAATTCAAATATATATCAACATTTTTCTTGAAAATAAAAGTATTTTCTATGAAATATGTTTATCAATGTAACATTTTGTATGGAAGTAAAATAATGTCAACTGTTTTTGAAATAAAAAGCCTGTTGAATTGCACTACTTGAAAAAAATAGGCATTGCATTAACCATGCTTGCATTTTTATGCATTGTATTTTTAGGGCTTGCATTTTTATGGGCTGAAATTTAGCATGGTTGAATATTTAAGCTGTGAATATTTCAATTAAAAACATTTCAAACACATTTTCATTATTACAAATTAAATAATCCATATTCACCATTCATATTTCATTTCCAAAATATTCAAACTGTTTAAAAATACAACCAATAATATTCAACAGGCAATTTTCGGTCCATTTTATTTCGCTTTGCAAATTCGCTTCCACAAATTCAGTGGTTCAAATTCGACAGTAAATTTAACATTGACGTCCAGGAACTGCAGGAAAAGCAGAAGATTGCCGAGCATAATCTCCATCTGCTGTTAGTCGACCTCACCAGCAGGGGGTGCAAAAGCGCTTGTTGTTGACGAAGACATTCATTCATAAAATGGAAATGATTATCTGTGACAGTATATGCGGAAAAGATGATAAACACACAAAAGCTGTGTTTGTTTCATTCAATAACTTCATTGTTACTTTCCCTGTGTATTCTACATGTCATCAGCTTTCTCTACCATGAACAGGATTAATCGGTTTCCCTCAATACCTCATACTCAAGGATTCCCTTTCCGTTGGGACAAAACGCTTAACACATACAGTGATATGAAAGACCAATCTTGCACCTTATTGGGGATGTAGGCTGTAGCTACTATATAGGCTACAGGCAAGAAGATGGACTCAGATAATAAACTTTACGCGCAAAGTTTCATGCTGAGCGTTTCGTGATATACTGGCATAAAATCAACACTTGATCAATTAATACTAACACTTTCTATTCTATTCTATTCTCTCTCTCTCTCTCTCTATATAAATACTTTTTATAGAGAGAGAGAGAGAGAGAGAATAGAATAGAATAGAAAGTGTTAGTGTGCTCAGTGCTCAGAAGCAGTGGATTTGTATTTGTAGGCTGCTGTATCACGTGCCGTTTGAACTGACGCGCTACAGCGATCTGTCACATTTCAAAGAGCCAAAACGTTATTTATTGTGTGAATCTCGTAAAAATATTGACAGAATCTGACAGCTGTGGATTTGTTCCATATCAAAAGTAACCTTTTCTGTATTGTCTGTCGGTGTCAGTGTCCTCTTTGTCCGCGATTTTTCTGTGTGAAAAGGGTCATTTGCGTGAGTCTTATGGTCAATGCGTGAGAGTTGGCAGCTCTGCCTGCTAGTAATCTCTATTAATCTCCAGTATTATTACATTGTTTGATACAATATTGTTTCATTTGATATTATGTAAATATGATTTTTTATTTTTTATTGGTTTTATTATTACCATATGTTACTTGTATTTATATTGTTTAAAGATTTAAGTTAATATTGTGTCCAGTTTGGCCCTGTAAATTAAAGGGTATTATTTTTTTATAAAGTGTGTACGGTTTCATTTTCTTAAGTACCGATTCAAGAACCGTTTAAGCACCGGAACCGTTTAAAAAATACCGAGTAGGTACTGGAATCGGATAAAACCCAACCGATACCCAACCCTAATTATGAGTGACATCATCGTGTGGTACCCACCTACTGGAGTGTAGTCCCTCTGATAAAATGACAGCCAGTCATAAAGAGCCACAATCTGGGAGTCCGAGAAATCCGAGACATCGCTAGACAAGCCAGACTCTGTGAAATCCCCTGTAATAAACGCCCTAGACGCGTCTTTTCCTGCACAAACACACATTTTTAAAGAATCTCTATGCGGTAGCATCACTCAAACATCTTTCTTGTTAAAATGCATGAACTAACCCGTAAAGAAATGGTAACCGCCACCAGGGCCGTAATGTTTCCTCCCCTTTTCAACGTCAAACACCTGTCCTAAGATCGCCAGGTACAATCCTTTACTGTTGTCTCCTCCGTTGTATAAAGACAGCTCATCTTCGGTCAGCATGCGTCCAGGTGGAGATGCTGACACATCACTGACCTGCTGCCGCAGCCACGACTCTAGTACATTCACAACATTGCCATAGATCGGGAATGTGAGCCACTCGGGCACAGTCCACACGGCCAGGACCATTGAAATAAGAGCTACTAAATACTTCAGCATTGTACAGACAAACTGTCAGGCAGTCAGTATTTAAAATAAGAAGCAATTGCATTCCGTACCGAGTATCTCAGTATCTCATCGGATTCAACAATATCCATCATGTCAACATGTTTCCGGGTGTGGAAATGCGCATGCGCAAAATCTATAAAAAATAATCTTTTTTAAATAGAGCTTAAATGTGTTTTTATTCAGTGAACAACAACATCAATCGACACTATTGACAGCAACCAAAAGAAAGATAAGAGAGAAATAAACGCCAGGGTGAATTAAAAAAGTACACTGTGACAAATTTCAAAATAAAGTAGGCAGAATTCAAATAAATATGATTTAAATATTTTGGCTCTTGGTGGTTTTTTAAATTGAAAGAAAAAACTGCCAAAGTACGGCCTGGTTACTCTTATAAATCTATATATTTGGGTATTCTATTAGTAAATGATTTTTTTTTTAAATAGGCTACATGAAATTTGGTCAAAATTACAATTAAAATGCACTTTTATTTGCCGATTGAAGTGTTTGAAATAAATACTCTGTCACATTATTATTAACAACATTTGCCAGAAAAGTAACATATAGATTTGTACAGTGATTAGTACATGTTTTAAAGGTTTCCACAAGGTTTGCATAACCTGTCAAAAGTTTGTTTTTGAAGTCTCTTATGCTCACCAAAGGCTACATTTATTAAACAAAAAATACAGTAAAAACAGTAATATTTATTAATAATATAAATAAATAAACTGTTTTCTATTTGAATATATTTTAAAATGTAATTTATTCCTGTGATGACAAAGCTGAATTTTCAGCATCATTAGTCTTCAGTGTCACATGATCCTTTAGAAATCATTCTAATATGCTGATTTGTTGCTCAAGAAACATTTATTATTATTATCAATGTTGAAAACAGTTGTGCTGCTTTACATTTTTGTAGAAATGGTAAAAAAAATTCAGGATTCTTTGATAAATAAAAAAGTTCAATTAACAGCATTTATTTGCATTTATCAAATTTATTTATTGAATTAATTAGTTAATTAAATTAATCTTAAATCTATTTTTTGTAACATTATAAATGTCTTCACTGTCACTTTTGATCAACTTAATGCATCATTGATGCTGCATCTCTCTCTCTCTCTCTCTCTCTCTCTCTCTCTCTCTCTCTCTCTCTCTCTCTCTCTCTCTCTCTCTCTCTCTCTCTCTCTCTCTCTCTCTCTCTCTCTCTCTCTCTCTCTCTCTCTCTTTATTTTCTATTTTTAAATCTTACCACAAATGTTTGAATGGTATTGTTTCCACAAAATTGTTAAGCAGCAAAACTGTTTTCTACATTGATGATAATAATAAAATAAATGTTTCTTGAGCAGCAAATCATCATATTAGAATGATTTCTGAAGGATCACGTGACACTGAAGACTGGAGCAATGATGCTGAAAATTCAACATTAACATCACAGGAATAAATTACATTTTTAAATATATTAAAATAGAAAACAATTATTCTAAATGTAAATAATATTTCACAGTATTACTTTTTTTAATTGTATGTATGATTAGGTTAAATAAATGCAGCCTGGGTGAGCATAAGAGACTTAATTCAAAAACATTTAAAAAAAAATGTCGTTTCCAAACTTTTGACAGGTTCTGTATATACAGTTAGTAATAAAATGTAAAATATATAAATTAAAAAAGGCTATATGGTATTTCCCCCACCCCAAAAAAAGTAGGCATAAAAAACAAATCTATTCTAAATCCTTTAAAATGAATCTTGCTTAATTACAATTATAAAACAAATACAAATTTATTATATATTAGTTCATTTTTCACAGATTCGCAGTTCACAGGTAGGCCTATATCAAATGTTCCTTTGTTGAACATTTTTAAAATAAAGAATGACCTTTCTTCCTTTAAATTGGTTTCGGATTTTTTTTAAATAAAGAATGACCTTTCCAGATAGCCAACAAATAACTAAACTTAACAAGTAACTAAACAGCTTCGAAAGTGACTAGTTATTTGGCCCAACATTAAAAAATGAAATAAATCAAATACTGGCGGTGATACGCTAGGGGGCGTGTTTCCAACGCAGCGGGCGTCGCTGAGCTCACGGAAGGGACCAAAGTTTTTTGCTGACAAACATGACGTCAGCTGGCGGAGCCCGTCAATGCGGTAGTGACAGCGGAGGAACGCACTGACTGGAAAAGCACAAGCCTGACACTAAAACTAAGCCTGAATACTGGGCTGAAGGCGATCGGAAGAGAGCCCGAGGCCGCAGAAGAACAGCATGGGGAACGCGGAGAGCGGCTGTGGCGCGGGGAGCGGCGATGAGGAGGACGTAGAAACGGAGAGTCCCGTGTTCGCCGAGGGCAGCCCGGCCTCTGCGGCCACAGGCACCAGGGCCGGCAACGAAGGTGGTGGTGGTGGTAATGGTGGTGGTGGTGGTGGAGGAGGAGGAGCAGCAGCAGCAGCGGCGGCGGCGGCGGCGGCAGGCTCCGGCCAGGGGAAAAGCGTAAGAAGTGCGGCGAACCCTCCGGCACCGATCTACGGACTTCCCACCCCTGAAGCTCTACTGGAACAGGTGAAGCTGCGAGAGGCAGCGGCCCGTATGAGCGACTCATGGGTCGCCATTTCGGAGTCGGTACTGGCTCGCAACGAGAGCGCTCTGGTGCGCTGGCTGGAGGAGCGTCTGAGCCGCGGAGAGGAGTCCGTGACCCTGGAGCAGTTCTGCGAGATGCTGGAGACCAGAGACGCCACCAGAGAGGAGTGCGAGGAGGTGAGGAGACATGCCACTCAGACGAGCAATGTATCTAGTGGTTTAAATTCTTGCCAATTCGGGTAACTGAAAGATCGAAGGCTCAAAACCCAAGAAGGGTGTTGTTTATAGACATCGTAGACAGTTCACAAAAGCGCCTTAGCCCCGGTTAACTAAATACGTAATATGTATAGAAATAATGTTTCACTGTGACTAACAACTCAAAGTTGTGTAATTGACCCCACGGCTCTACTAATCTGTGAGTGGTTATATTGTGTAATCTCTATATTTGTATCACACGTTTGATAAAGGCTGTTTATTGGCTGTCTCTCCACCTAGTTTACTTCCAATCTAAACGGCATTTTAAGTTATTATAGGACTGTCATTGTTAGATTTTACTTTGTCTTTTTTTGATTGGCAGCTACAGGTTTTGATTAGATTGGCCAATTCATATTGACTGCAGATGAGTCAGACCCATGCATCTAGTGCAAGGTCTTTCTGTACTGTACTGTACTGTACTGTACTGTACTTGCTAATAAATATATTATAAATGCTTTAGCAAATGAAATTTCACAAATCTAACTTTTAAAACGTATTTCTACATTTGACATCTGACTATTGGCTGCCAATTTGTATAAGTAAAATATATTTTTTACACACACACACGCACATGTATACAATATGTGTGGGATAGGCTAAACCATAGAAGTCTTGGAGTAGTGGACTAGTGGGTGTCCATAATCACAGGGCCTGGGGAAAATGTCCCCAAAGTCAACCCTGATTAAATTTAAAGCCTCTCCGTAGCGTATGATATTGAATAAATGTGTTATTCTTCTGGGATTGGCTCACAACATCACCGTTGGTTATAACTGATGGCTAGTGTTTATACATTGCTTATACAGTGTGGTACTTTTATATGTACCTTGGTGCTGAGTGATTATTTTATTCATGTACTATGGTATTTACATGGTATTCTAAGACAAATCCAAAACATGGTTGAACTACGGTACTTTTTGTGCCTTTCCTGATTTAACCATGACTCTCTTTCATTTGCTTTACAAATGATTCGCATGCTGGCTCGAGTGTGTTTATGTAGGTGAAATAGACAGCTGGTTTGAGAGAGCTAGAGAGACTAGCAGCAGCATGACTTTTTTGTTTGTTCGTCTTCTCCTTTGTGTCCTGATATATGTGTAATAGAATGTACAGACAGAAAAATCACCTCTTCCTTTTGTGCACTTTAGGCCTTTGGTCAGTTTGATGCTGAGGGTGATGGGATTATTGATGTGGAGAACATGCTCATGGCACTGAAGAACTCCAATGGAGCCAATCTTAAGGGAGAACTCAGTCATGTGATCAGGCAACTTCAGGCGTGCTCTTTGACACCAGGTATGAAAGCAGTTATATTTATTTGAATGCAGTGGTGACAGGAGCACAGATGTCCATAGTTGACCATTCTGGGGGATTATGAAATTGACTGTCAGTGTTTGACCCAGATGTGTTCCTCTTTTACCCTTCATGCTTATCCAGGATTTGTGGATATCTTCTCCAAGTCCAAGGACCGCCTCAAAGCACATGCCTCCAAAATTCTGAAATTCTTGCACCGGAATCGCATCCCCAGCAGTGCCATCCCATTCCCTGTGCTGGAAGGCTACAACAGCATCTGCACCATGAGGTCATCTGTACTGCAAGACTTCCTGGAATACCTGCTGCAGAAGGAGAAAGGTGAATGGCAAATGGGGAGTGGGCTCATAACAACAATTTCTATATGTGTGTATATATATATATATATATATATATATATATATATATATATATATATATATATGTGTGTGTGTGTGTGTATATATATATATATATATATATGTGTGTGTGTGTGTGTGTAGGCCAACCCAGAAGTTAGCATCTTCCTGGTCCTCGACAAAAAGCCAATAGGAATTTCCATTGGTTTGTGGATTATTGCAGAAAATAAGCTCTGTGACCAAGAAAAGTTTAATATTCTTGCACGTTTTGTTCATCAAGATAATCTTCACAAATGAGTGAACTAGGGATGCTAACGATTAATCGACTAAAACGTATCAATCGTCGATAAAGCAAGGCAATGCGCGCGCGTGCTGCTCAACCGCGAAACAGGAGTTTCACAACCGGAGTTACACATTGTGACTAGCTCGTAGCTTAGTTCAAGTTAGCTTGTGCATTAGTGTAACTTTGTGCAGATATAATTTGTAACATCATGTTTATTTTGTATATATCTGATTAATCTCATATAGGATGCGTTTTGTTGAGTTAAATAACCCGCTAGCAAAGCTCCGTTTACCTGTGTTCATTCAGCGCTTCAGCTTTAGCACGCGCAGCTCAAACAGCAGTGCACAACTAATATAATTGGGACTGTCATATTACATAACATTTTAATGAGAACACTATTTTAATAAATTCTTTGGGTTTAGTTGCCGTGTTAACATGAGTTACACATTCTGAACAGCACGCATCTGAGGCTCCGTTGGTGACACGTGGTATTAGTCGTTATATTTGATTATTAAATAATCTAATTTAGACTAAAACCCTTCTCATTCATTTGGCGAGGAACATGGCATTTTGAGCAGGATTTGCAGACCCTGTCATGCGGTTGGCTATATGCCACTGCTGTAGATGCATATTGCAGTATTAAGGCTAACGATTCATCAGTTAATTGATTGTTAATTTAAACAACGATCGATCATGGGAATTTGTGTAAATTGACATCCCTAGAGTGAAAACAACGTTTATGACGTTTAAAGCCTAAATAGGTTCACCAGAAGTTATAATAACAAACTACTATGACTTCAACATCACCACCACTAAGCTTCTGACAACTTTGTAAATTTAAATCATTATTTAAAATGTACTTGTTGGAAAGTTAGAATAGTTTGCAAGAGCACGAGTATAAACAACGAGGCTGTAAAAATGAACTAGTCAGTAGATGAGATTTTCTGTTTGGCGTGATGTTTAAAGATGAAGTATGTAGTTTCTGCGACATAAGTGGCAATTACAAAAATAAAATGTATTTTCAACGTCAAAAGTAGCGAGTTATTTCGCAATGCCCCGTTTGCTTTGAAGGTCTAAATTTAGTAAATTTTGGCTTGCACTTTTGTACCCAAAGCTGAAAGTCTTTTCCCATGTAAAACATCAGCCATGATCCCACACCGGCTAAACACCCTCTGGCTCAGCCGGCTACAGTAGCCACGCCCCAAACTCATGCTACAGAGAATGAGAATGTGACATTTCACTCCGCGTTGCATTTCGGGAAGGCGTCGCCATATTGGAAGGATACGCTATCCGTGACCATGGTTACTTTGGCAGTGAGACCGAGAGAAATAGCGACAGAGAGAGAAAGAGCTGCTTGATATTCGTTTGTATTTTTGTGATACGGTTGAATAAATGGAGAAATAGGATGCGAAAGGAAAGGGGCTCTATCGGGAGAGACAAAATAACAACGCCAGGCAGCGTTATTTAGAGAAACTGCTTGGCATCAACAACATGGAGACCTGCAGCTACAGAATGGACGAAAGGCACTACCCCCTTTCACACACCCTAACATAGTCAATTACCTGGTTTATGGTATCAGTGGGTGCCTACACAATGCAAGAGATTAGAAGCTTATGAACATTTCTGATGTGGCTGGGTGCAACTCACAAACCCACAAACCTGTTAACTGCGAGAGCTCAGTCGAATACTTGAGGTTTCAGGCGTCATTCATAATTGGAAATAAATCTAATATGAATCGGATGTGCATTTGGACCCGCCGTGTAAGCGGACAGATCGGATATTCCAAACAGTTCAGATATATCTATAAGAAATTAATCAACTCTAGTTGACTAACAGAGTATTCATTTCGTTCATTTGTGTAAAAAAAACAACAACAAAAAAAACATCTGGCGCTGAAATGTGTTGCTTTTGAAATCATGCTGAGTGCTCGTTGTCGCTGCTGTCAGTTTAGTGACGAGCAGTTTCTCTAAATAACAATGCCTAGCGTTGTTATTTTGTCTCTCCCGATAGAGCCCGTTTTCTTTCACTTCCTCCTTCTCAATATCTTCCCAATAAACCGTGGCGTCTCGCTAAAATACAAACAAATACTAAGCTGCGCTCTCTCTTTTGCTATTTCTCTCGGTCTCACTGTCGAAGTAACCATGGCAACGGATAGCGTAACCACCTAATATGGCTGCGCCTTCCCGAAATGCAACGCTGTGTGAAAAGATCGTGACGTAATAAATCCTCATTCTCTATTGGTTGAGCTGGAAAGAGATTGAGATTGATATTAAACCCTTACCTTTAATATCCCTGACAACCTCTGTAGCCCCATTTAGCTACTTATCAAATCTCGTGTAAAAGTAAAAAAAAAAAAAAAAAAATCAGGTATTACTGATTTTATGTTGTAGAATAAAACAAGTAAATACTGTATGTGTTAACCACAGTCCTTATTTCAGTCATTTAACCAAAAATCCATTGACTTTGGGAAAATGGAACGACAAGGGCAAAAATGCTAACTCATTTGCAGGTTTTAGGACTCATTACTGCTGCATTCTGTTGAAAACAAAACATGAATTTAACCATTTTCATTTTGTGCTACTAGTGGTGAAATTTACTGTGGATAAAACATGCAAACATTTTCTTCCATCTCCTCCTTTGGCCTTCATCTTCATATTCTGATGAATCTCCTTTCAGATCTAGACATCCAGTACAGAGCGGAGCTCAATCATGACCCAGATATGGATAAGGTCAAAGTGGTCACCCAGTGCTACAGCTTCATCGAGGCCTCGTCCAATAGTGCAGATATCAACAAGCTGACCAACGGTGAGACAGTGTCTTTCTGGCAGTCGGACGGCAGCGCTCGCTCACACTGGATAAGGCAAGCTGCTTATTTCATTGGTGCATCTACATGCAGTTAAAATATAGCTGATGATGTCACAAATTCTATTATCTTTGCTAAATATCTAGTTAAATATGACCACTTCCTCTGACTCATCTCTTTCACAGGTTAAAAATGAAGCCAGACATAGTTTTGAGACGGTTGGCTATTGCGGTTGCGTCTAATGACCACAGCTACATGCCACAGCTTGTGTCTGTAGCTGTAGGGAAGAGCCGGCGTTCCATGCAGGAGATCAGAGATGTGAGGATCCCCAGTAACGTCACGGGATATGTACCACTGCTAGAAAATGCCAACATCAGCCATCCCTGTGAGTACACGCTTGAATAGCACAGTGTTTTGTTTGAAGTTTAAAGTGGGACACTGCTGTTCAAATGTTTGGGGTTTTTGAAAGAAGTCTCTTATGCTCACCAAGGCTGCATTCATTTCATTAAAAAAAAATTTTATATTGTGAAATAGTATTACTATTTACTCCTGTCTTCGGTGTCACATGATCCTTCAGAAATCATTCTGATATGCTGATTTGGTGAAATCAAGAACATTTCTTATTGTTATCAATGTTGAGAACTTTGTTCTTTGTAGAAACAGTAATGCAGTTTTTCAGGATTCTTTGATGAATAGAAAGTTCAAAAGAACAGCATTTATTTTAAATATAAATCTTTTGTAACATTATAAATGTCACTTTTGATCAATTTAATGCATTCTTGTGGAATAAAAGTATTTTTTTTTTTTTTTTTTTTAAATCTTACTGACCCCAAGCTTTTGCACACTTGTGTATATGTATTTTGAATTTGCATACTATGATTGAAATGTAAAGAGTGACTGTATTTTTGTGTATTTCAAGTATATACTACTCTAATTCTATCCACATGCATGTTAGAAGTCAGAAAGCCCTTGCAAATTCACACATATCTTCCTTTTGTCTCTCAGATATTCAGATTAACATTAAGCGCTGCCTTAGCGATGGCTGTGACACACGTATTCACGGTCTGAAGACAATGGGCTACCAGATCACCAAGAGCAAAGAGGTTTCAGTATCTGACGCCTCGGCTATATGGTATCTGTCTCTCCTCACGTCTCTGGTCACCGCTTCCATGGAAACCAACCCTGTGCTTGCGCAGACAGTCCTACAGAGCACACAGTGAGTCAAGAAAAATGACTATTGAGTTTTGCTTCTCACGAAAGCTTGGTAGTGATAGCACTATACAAATCCAGCTTTTGATTTACATACCCTGGTTTCACAGACAAGGATTAAGCCTAGACTAAAATGCATGTTTGAGCTGTTTTAACTGAAACAACTTGCACTATATGTCAGTGTCTCAAGATGCACACCAGTAATGTTTGTTTTTTTCTAAGGCATATTTATAAAAGCTACTTCAATGTCCTAATTGAACTAAGGCCTAATCCTGGCTTAATCTAAACCCAGTCTGTGAAACCAGGCCATAGTGTCCTAGATGGAAACTTAATGTTTCGTCCTCTACTTTGCCTGATGCATTTTAATTTTAAAATTGACAATCATAATTTTAGAGACATTTACACTACCGTAACTATTCAAAGGTTTCTTTTTTGAAAAAATGATATACTTTTATTCAGCAATGTTGCATTAAATTGATCGGAAGTGACAGTAAATACATTTATAATGTTACAAAAACATTCTATTTCAAATAAAATGCTGTTATTTTTAATGTTTTATTCATCAAAGAATCTTTAAAACTATATCATGGTATCTGTGAAAATATTAAGAAGCACAACCATTTAATAACATCATAAACATTGATATTAATAAGAGATGTTTCGTGATGTTATTTAATTGATTAAATAAATGCAGCCTTGGTAAATATAAGAGACTTCTTCCAATAACATACAATTATTTTTACCCACCCCAAGCTTTTGAATGATAGTATGGTTTTGTTCTGATTAATCCCATCATTTGTTCAGAACAATTAATTTCACTGTGTTTTTTTTTACCCTTTTTGTTCTCCAGGAAAGCCTTACAGCACATGCCACCCCTGTCCTTAACACCGTCTTCAACGGAGTTCCCCAAATTCTTCTCTGCGAACATTCTGGAAGAGGTGGACAGCTTTTTACTGCGCATAGCAGAGTAAGAATCAAGCTGTACAAACTCAACTCAGCACGTTTAAATGTATTATTAAGAGGTCAAAACAATGCAAAACCCCTTTCGGTTTTTATACAATACGAATCAGCCTGATAATAATGGAAAACTCTTTTCTCTCAGTGAATAATTACAGCTGTTTTATCTGAATGTAATTTGACACTGCCTTTCTCTGCTGAGAAAGCTTATCAGAAGTGCTTTGCTTTTAACCGCCCCACCTCTCTCTAGCTGCTGTGTGTCTCCTGAGGCTGAGCTGACTCTGTTATCATTCGCTCTGGCTCGAGGCAGCGTGGCTAAAGTCCTCATCTCTCTGTCTGGTATCTGTGAGCATCTGGACTCAGAATACAGAGCTTCCTCACTGCTGGCCTCTATGGCGTCGGTCCGGTTAAGACTTCTCTACCGCAATGGTAATGGACATCAGTTCCATAGACAAAGGATTTTAATACTTTGATCATGAACTTCTACATATGATGATCCCCATAACTATTTATGAATGTGCACTGCAAGACAGGAGAGAAGAAAACTTTTTTTTTTCAGGGTTATTTTAGTATAATTTATATACTATTATGGCATTTATTCATATTTTAAATGAGCTTTTATTTTTATATGTTTAGTTTACATTTTAATTTTTAAGTTTGAGTAATATTGTCATGTGCTTTTGTCATTTTTTTTATTACGTTTTGTTTTTCTATTTAGCTTTTATTTTAATTTCCGTTTTAGTCATTTTAGTACTTCAACTTAAATGTATTATATTCCACCACACTTTTAATTTGTATCTCATATTTATAAACATTACTTTTTTCAACTAATATTTATATTTTATTTTCTTTCAGTTAATGAAAACTGAAAAATAGTTGTGATTTTAGTTAATAGCAACACTTATTTTGCTGTTTTTTTAAGCCTCTTTCAGTATTGCTAAAACGAATTTTCTAAAATATTTTTTCTCCTAAATTTCCTCATGGACCCCCTAGAAGCCCCTTTCAACCCAGGTTAAAAACCCCTGGCGTAGAGCAAAAACATTTATTTTGTTTGTTTGTTTTCCTGACTTAAGTTCCAAATTGCTTTGCAAAAATTTCATTTGCAGCTCCACATAGCTGTATTATAACTATCTAATATTGATGAGAAGAGATTAGTCATAACTGCACAAAATTTCACTTTCAGCGTTAAAAGACACAGCATTGTAATGCATGTAAACCTGTGTGTGTAGGTAAAGCCCTCCAGCTCCATCTGCAGGCATGTGATGTGAAGAGTAAAGAGGAGAAGTCTGGCCCCGAAAACATGCTGACGGAGCCCAACTCTGGAGATGGTATGCAAACCATATATAACATTCCAAATGGTCCTGGTTTTAAAAGATGTGTAGGGAGGGGTATTGTGGTCAAGTACTTCACAGATAAATCACCAGAGTACTGGAATGGATAGGGACGTCTTTTGAAACTTTTAAAAGCAAAAGTTGCTACTAAACTTTCTCTGTGGAGAAAATGAATATGATTTGAGCTGCTCTGTTTTATTCACATCATCTGTTTTGCTTAGAAACTAAGTACAAGTTGAGACTTTAATGTAGATGTTTCATTTGAAACTGCAGGTTTTCTGACAGAGAATGGAAAGAGGAAAGCCAGTGTGATTCTGTCCACTGAAAACCAGAGCTGCTTCCAGGTCACACAGATCAAGATAAAAGTGAGAGAAGCTTCAGTACACACTTGAACTTTTGGGTTTTATACTACATAAACATGAAATTAGAATATGTTCTGCTAGTATGGTTGGTCAGTTGGAAACACAAACTGATTTGATCTGCTCATCCTAGTTTTAATGCACTGCTGTGTTCTTCCACCTCAGGTGCGTAAAGGAGCCATTGGTGCTAAATGTGGCTTGTTGTTTGCCTACAATGACAGCGAGCCATTTGATGCCGATAAACATTTCAAAAGATTCAAAAAGTATGATAGCTGGGACTACAAAGACTATAAAGAATTTGTCCAAGACAGGTATGTCACATTCTTAGTCTGTAACATGTGCTTAGCTGTCGATTTATTTTGTATGGAGCTAATTTGCATAACATTGTTGGTCATAAGAGACAGCAAATGCTGATAACACGAACTTTAAATGGTGCTTGTTTAGGAGTGTGTGTGAGAATGTGTTGTCTTGGCCAGTGCATGTGAGTGTATTTTGGTCTTTGCATGTCTGCACACGGCCAAGATGGCTGTAAATTTAGTGAGAATGTTTTTGTCAGTCAATTGACCTCTCACTGTTATCTGCCTCTGTACCCCCCACACACTGTCACATGTATCACTTTCACATTCACACACAAACACACACACTTCAGCACAAGGATACCAGAAACCAGTGAGGAGGAGCCCATTGGCTGGTTTGAGGTGGAGGAGGACTGGAATGATGTGGAGATCAAGCTGCAACAATGCAGAGTGTCAAAAGTATGGACTTGCTGCCTTTCTTTCTTTCTTTCTTAAATACATGGAAATGGTTACTGCAGTTTGATCATTTTCTTTATTGCAACTTTCAGGTTTAAAAAAAAAAAAATTTAAGCAAAAATCATGGTTATGATAAAACCCTTAAAATGGACTGTTAAAACAGTCTTTTTACTTTGCTGTCTTGGCAAAGTAACCCAGTAGCTTTCACACCAAAAGTGCAAAGATACTTTAAATACAAGTGAGACAACATTAGAGGCTTTAAAATCAACTAATCTTAATGTAAGCTTGCAGGCGATTGTAAGAAAGGCTTAAGCAGACTGATTGGGGTCTGGCATACGTCACGAGAGAGAAGTCTGTTATTTTACTGGAAGACCGAATTATGACATTGATTAAAAATGATGAGGTCAACATTTTTTTTGAAACATGCATGGATGAATCATTCACAATAAGATCAATGACATGCGTTTAAAAAAATGCTGACTTTATTCACGTCTACGATTTCTTTTTCACTACTTTTTTCATTCTCTGCGGTGCTTGTCTGTTTTATTTCGTTTGGAAGTATATATTTACTGTAACAATTGAAAGACGAGTCAAAATGATGTTCTGAATGTCATTGTCACAAATTATTTGATCTTAACTTTAATTCAAAACATCTTTGAGTGGTTGCTATTGAATATGGAAACTTAAAAATCTGAATTTATATAAATAAGACAACACACACTTGATTAACCTAAACTTTCTCTGTCTCTGCATGTAGTTTCTGATGGTGAAGTTCCTGTGTGCTAGGCAGGACACAGCAGACCGGTTGGGGGTTCAGCAGATGAGTTTCAGTGGTTATTTGTGTCCAGACTCTGAGCGGATGGAGGATGTAGAGGATCTGAGTGCTCAGGCAGAGGGGAGCGTCTTAGGCCTGGTTACGGGTCTCACTCTCATGAAGAAAACCCTTTATTTCATCCAGCAGCTCACCAGAGATATGGTACACCCACCAAATGTCCTCTTGCAAGGGGTCTCACCATGACTTTGACCTGATTTATTTAAACACAACTCACAACTGAAATTCATAATGCATTTTTTTGTGCATAAATCTTTAAAGAGAGCTGTATAAACCCTGAGCCTATGTTACAGGATGTGTCTCTGTCCAAGCAGAAGTCTCTGCTGGACTTTAGTGACCTCAACCTGCTGCTGTTCTGGGACTTTTACCGCAAACTCAGATCCATGTGAGTAAAGCTGTAATATGAATGTTTGTGTATATTTATGTGCATATTTATAAATGGGATTTTGCAATATGACATAAAAAAAATGGTGCACTATTTCTAGGCCACTAATCAGAAAAGTACATTTGTGACATTGATCATAGCCGCCTTTCCACCGAAATTACCTGGAACATTTTGTCCCAGGAACTTTTTTTCCCCCCAGACCTGTTGCTGTCTGCGTTTCCATCGCGGTCTAAAGTACCGTGTAGATTAGGCAAATTAGTTTGGTGACATAGGGCGGCGCGCTCCTTTCCAGTTTCCGCTGGATTTCATCCTCTGAATTTAAGCTTAATAAAGCCTGAACTCTGTCGTCGGTCCATCTGTCGTATTTTTTAAACTGCATTGTTGATTCGAATATAGCAAACAACTCTTACTGCAAGCACCGGAACAGACTTTTAAAAATGGTGGTTGAAATAAAATCCTGCGTTGAGTCAACCAATTAAAATGCTGCGTGAACTCAACCAATCAGCATGTTCAAGTCCCACCCCTGAAAGTTCCAGAACTTTGAAAAAGTACTACCTCGCCAGCAGGGACTTTCCCTGAATTTTTACCTGGAACTTCATTTAGACCCTGGTTCCTGCGGTCGATACACACCGAGTACCACCCCAAAGTTCCTAGTTCCTGGGGAAAGTTCCTGTGGTGGAAACGCGACTCATGTGACTCTTTCTACAGATGTTTCGATTTCTCTGAAGTCCACTTGACATGAAATTTCAACAGTGTTCTTTGGTGTGACATGCTCTACTTCATTTAAAGGATCTTTTAAAATTAACTAATGAAGGCAAAAATAGAATACAAATTATAAACCGTTTTTTTTTTTAATACAGACTAGCCACAAGGAATTGAGATGAGAGTAGTGTGGCCTTGACTATTGTACAATTTCAAATGTAATTTATTCCTGTGATGGCATAGCTAAATTTTCAGCATTAATACTCTAGTCTTCAGTGTCGCATGATCCTTGAGAAATCATTCTGATATGTGGATTCGGTGCTCAAGAAACATTTCTTATTATCCACAATGTTGAAAACAGCTGTAGTGCTTAATATTAATGAGGACTAATGACGACTAAAAGGAATGTGCACGGACCGTTTATGGACAAACTTGTGTTTTCCATGATGTTTTTGCTTTTAGGAAATGTGCTGACTGATCAGTTTTTGTCTGTGTTAATGTGTTTCTCTGTTGTGTGTGTGTCTGGACACTCAGTGAGGGAGAAGAGGCTGTAAAGACACGAGTTCTCCTGCTTCAGCTGCTCCAGAACTGCTTCCCAATGCTGCCCAGCCTGACAGAGTCCCAGCCGACAGACGTCACAGCATCAGCATCAGCCTCAGCCAGCGCAGATGTGGACCCTGCAGAAGCTGTCGGAGAGCTCTACGATCACTTGTGTCAAGGTGAGACTCGCATACTGCTCTGTATGACTCAATGGCTCAAGAAACATTTCCTGTTATTATCAATGTTGAAAACTGCATAATATTTTTGTGGAATAATTTATTTGAAATAATTGAAATCTTCTGTAACATTATAAAAGTCTTTACTGTCACTTTTGATCAAATGAATGCATCCTTGCTGAATAAAAGTATTAATAGAAAAAAGAAAATGTGCTAACACTACTTTTGAACGGTAGTTTAGTATCAACTTTCCAAATAATATCAGTTAAAATTGATAGCCGAAAACTAAAGAGTTACGTCTTTAAAACATTTGCTTAAAAGCCATGTAGTGATGCCATTGTGTTTTGATTGGCGGTTAAAAAAGTAACCCATAGTTTTTGCGCTCTGCAGTGGTGGATGGGCCTGAAGGAGAGACTTCAGTGGATAAAGCTCTGAGGAAAGAAGCTGTGAAAGCCATTCTCAATGGAGCCGCCATCTTCTACCCTGACAAACAGAGCCGGAGGGACAAACTCTTCCTCTTGATGGTAAGACTGCAAGACTGTACTTCCCTTGGCTGAATATTGTTACTGAATTGCATTTATATGGGCACGTTTTTATTTTATTTTTTGCTGCTTTTCTCAGCAAAACATAACTGAGGAAAATCAACTGGAGTCTGTAAAACTGACATTCGAGTCTCTCTGCAGTTATTTCAGGTATGAAACACCTCCCTTTAAACTTGTACTCCCTGTCCTGTCCTGTCTTGTCCTGTAAACTGTATAACTGAATTTCCTGCTCAACACATTGTCTCTCACTCATCTCTGTTCGCAGTGATCATGACCCGAAAGGTCTCCTTATGCTGCCCCCTAAAGGAGCCCCGTCTGACTTTGACATCTCGCCTATCCTGACCGTCATGGACACACTGCTCATTGTGGCCACTAGAGAGGCATGTTGACAGCTGCCAACCTCATCTATTCAACCCCGGCTCACATACGATCTCCTGCAAATAGCCGACACATGCTTAGATGTTTACATTGTGCATTAACGTCTGTTAGCTGACACCTCGTATTGTAATGCATTGTGTTACAGCTCGCTAATAGGTTTCCCTTGTCTAGTAGCTTTGTAAAGAGTAATGTGATGTTTATCCATGTAAGAATGTCCCTCTCTTTTTTTCAGTGTGAGGTGTTGATGTTGGACTCCAGAGGAGGGTCCATTTGGAGGGTCCTGCTGTCTCTGTTCTGGGCTCTACAGGGAAGCCTGCTGTCCTGGTGTTTCCTGCAGCTTAAAGGAGGAACGGCCACCTCTGGTGATCTGGCCAGGGAAATTCTGCTTAAATGTTAGTGTGATTTTCTTGGTTTTCCAGTCTTCTTGCCAATAGCCCTTCAAAATACAGTGGGTTCCAGAAGTCTGAGACCACTGGTGGAAATGCTTCTATTGTACTAAAATATTTATATTTTAATGCCTTTTTCATTACACGTTGTATTATCAGCATAACAATTGAAAAGTTGAATTGAAGAGTTCGATCATGAGAACATTTCAAAGAGCCAAAATCTTGAGATTTAGTTTAGAATTTTAGATTTGTATTCTTCGATTTTCAGAGATCACTTTTGATCCCACTGTACTCCAAAGAGTTTTGCAATCTCTATAATGATGTAGTCAACCCTATACGGAAACTGAAACTTAAGTCGCCATTTGCTCGTAATTGTTTTTATATTACTCACTAGACCTTTTACATGGAATGCAAGAACAATGCAATTGAAAAAAATTTGACATTAATATAATATAAAATATACATTTCAAACACTATTAAAGTCATGTAAACAGTCTGTAATAAAATAAGAACAAATAATCAAACAACTAACAATAGCAAAAATATACAACAGAACAAAGATGCAAATGAAATAAACAGTGTTTTTCAGGTAAAATAACAATTCTTATCTGTATAAATTTAAATATTTTTTATTTTATTTATATTTATTTATTCGGCACAGTGCACATTAATGAACAATCTTACACTTGTGTAGAGACTGTAAATGAGCCAGATTATAGCATAAATGCTAATTTTCATCTGTAGTCCCAAGACAGGAAGACAACAACACAAAAGGATAATATGACAATATGCAGAATTGAATTGAATTCAGACAAATTACATTACAACAATAAAATTTGTCAAAATGAGGACATAACTGCAATATAGATGAATCCTTATTAAAGTTAAAAAAGTTATTCAGTCAAGATCGAGTGTTTTTTTTTTAAGTCTATGCGACAATGCGTAAAGCTCATCAGGGAATGAAATCATATCTGCGCTAAACTTATTTTTTGCCTCTATCTCAATTACAGGCGACTGTAATCGTACAAATCTATTAGCTATTGGCTAATTACAGACATTCTTTAATCTCCTCTTGTGAAATTGGGTTGCATATGCGAGTGATTTACTCCCATTGTAGAGAGTTGTGTTATCGAGTTTCAAGTGTTTTTATTTGTCTTCAGATATGCGAGTTCTGTAAAACAGCAAATGTTTGTGTAAAATTTCAGTAACTGCACTTTTTAGTTTAGTACTAAACTTTACTCTCAGGAGTAGCAAGACGATGACGACGTCTATGCGACACACCGAAGCAGTTTGTTTATACCTATGGATCCAACATGGCAGCAGACGCGAAGTTACCTTTCGATGCAGCCTTACGGCCGTTTTACACATAGGTTTCACACCGCAAGCGTGAGCGGCACTTGAGCAGCGCGTCGGCGTAACTACATCGTCACTGCAGCTGCAGACGCGCGAGAGTATTCACACTGGAAGCGTTTGTACAGTGTCACAGCAGCGGCTCCAAAGCTACATAAGCGAGCAATTCTTTACAAAGACAACTATACTTTTGTTTTTAGAAGTTGGTCATTTATAACATTGATAGTCTTGAAAGTTTGTAATGGGGAGGTGTACATTCGCATATAAATGTTAAACAACAAAACAACTCAGAAATGGCTCCAATCTATTAGTTTCAGTCATACTTTCGATATGTTTACAAGACTGCAAACTCTGCGGATAAAAAAACAAAACACAAATAAACCACACACTCGGGTTTGATTTGGGTTGTGCTAGCCTATGTAGCTGTCTGTGTGTTACATAAACTAAAAGAACGTTTATATATAGTATTTTCTGGCTAGTTTACTTTAGTTTTTTTTAAATATATATAATACGCAACTTTCACCCAAACTGAATAATTAAAAACAAGTTTTTACCGGGTAGCCTAAATCTTCTATAAATATTTTTGAGTCTTTATTTTCTTTTATTTGCCTACTCAAGTTCTTGTTAAAACTCACTAGACATGCTTATTCTGTGCATTTTGGGCACTTTTTGTGTGAAATCATATTTATTTTTGTCCATCAAAAGTGTGCTTTCACTTTAATTGAGCGTGAGCAGTGCAGCAAAAACAGATTCGACGCCGAAACCCCCGCTTCACTGCTGCTCACGCGCCGCTCCTGCTCGACGCTCACGCGCTGCTCCTGCTCCCGGTGTGAATGCACTTATTGATTAACATGCACGCCGGAAAAAATACGCGCCGCTCACGCATGCGCTGTGAAACAGCCGTTAGATACACGCCATCGTGTACACAGAAACTCTGACCTATCGTCTTCTTCCTCGTCTAATTTCATCTGGTATAATTGAAACGATTAGCTATACGTACAGGCGCATTTGATAGACATTCTTAGCACCCATTAAACGGCTCTGGGCATTTGTAAACCACGCCTCAAATACGAGAAAATGAACATGGGGTTCCCAGACCCAAGTCTCAATGACTTGGGTCTGACGTTAGCCAGGCTAGAAGGCTGCCATAATGCCTCTAAAATTTAGCTTTGCCATCGCAGGAATAAATTACATCTTAAAATATATTAGCAAACAGTTCTTTTTATATTGTAATATTTCACGACCACAATATTACTTTTTTACTGTATTTTTGATCAGATAAATGCAGCCTTTTCTTAAATAAAAATCTTACAGACTTTTGAATGGTTTATTTTTTTGCAGTGGTCTGTCACAGTGTGAATACATCTATGTTGTTTTTCTTAGATGTGGAACAGTTCCTGTCAGGTACCAAAGACATACTGAGTCCTCTTGTTAAGCGTTTCTCTGGAGCTGACATCATGGAGAAACTCAGTGGATCTATCCTTGCCATGGCAGCAAGACAGCTGGTAGCACACCACTATATATATATATCTTTATTTAATTATTTTTTCAGTTATTTATGTTTCTGTATATATTATGTATGTGTATGTATATAAAAGTGTGTACTGTGTCCTGTTGTAGACCATCTTCCTGCTGGAGCTGTGTGCTTTGAATATTCCTCACTGTGTGCTGCTCAAGAGATTCTACCCTCTGGCAGACATGCTCAAGAAGCTGTCTAGTGACACAGAGGACATCTTCTCTAAGGTGAGTTCACTTTGTGTCTTAAAGAAATAAAAAGAAATTGAATTAAAATAACTGATTATTTCACCTTTTTCACTTTTCACTTCCATTTAAAAACCATGAATGATAATTAATAAGAATGTTTATCAGATTTTTTTTTTTATCCCCTTGTGTTTGTAGGTAGATATGGAGGGCTGTCAACAGACACAGCAGCCTGTTGTTTTAAGGACGTGGCAAATGGAGTCGCCTCATAACTATGAGAACAGCAGGCATGAGACCACCATCTTTGTCTGTCCTGGTGCCACATCCTTCGAGGTGGAGTTTGATGAACGCTGTGAAACAGAGAAAAGGTGTGAAAGGCTTATGCTACAACTCAACTGCTAACTTCTGGTGGTAACAGGAATCATTTCCTGTTATAGATCCCTTGTGGCTCTTAAGTATGCTTTATATTTAAACTGATTGAGGTGTTTTTTAAAATATATTTTTGTAGGTATGACTATCTGGAATTCACTGATGCTAGGGGAGGGAAAGTGCGATATGATATGAAGGTTGGAACGGAGAAATGGCCAAAGGTACAACAACTTTTATTGGAGCATTTTAACTAGGGTTGTTAACTGAATGTGTTAATTGTGTAATTTTTATATATATATATATCAGGGTTTCCGTTGTCCGGTAATTACCGGACATTGGCCGGGAAAAAAATGAAATGTCCGACAAAATTAAATCTCTCCGGTCAAATTGTCCGATTAAAATTGCGTAATAATCCCGCCCCCCTAACATCCCGCCCCTCCTAAACTAATATTTGAGAATAAGCCTAAAATGTATAAAGAAAAAATACACCGACCTTTGGCTATGTTATAGGAACAGGCTCTACCGTTTGAAAGTTATTAAACAACATCGCATGCTGCATTTCAAATAAAGCGCACGCCTAGAACGGCTGTAATATAGACCTAAACAACGAACGATTGAGTGAGACGTTTCAAATATGGCCAGGTCCATTGATATTATTGATAAAGTTGATAAATTGATAAAGTTGACGATGCAGACTCGCCATCTTCGCAGTAGTGAACGCGCCTATAGAGAGAAGTGTGCACGCGCCGACGCCTCCGTGTCCTGATTAGCCTATTGTCCACTATATTTGCTTCTTATTTAATAATCCAGGCAAATTTGTTGATGAAACATTGATTAAAATTAATATACAATTTATACAAAACGAAATTTTCAAGCAAAAATAATATTCGAAGATCGTTGGGTTGATTATTATTCCAAAATCGCACCCCTCCACCACATGCATGCACACATGCATTAAGGCTACACACCAGAGCATGTGAGCAAAGCGGAGCGGTGTGACGCTTATTATAAGTTAAAAAACTTAAATATACGTTTCATTTTTATAAATAATATAATGTTATTATTTTTTTATTTCATCTATGTTGATTAGGCTATATGAAAAGGGAACCGCATGAGATGAGTAAGATAGGATCATAAGATATATATCGGAAAACATTTGGAATTGGTCAGACATGATTTTGACCACTTATTTAGTTTTGTTTTGTAGAAAGCCTTTCTTTAAAGTTTATTTCGTTTTGTATAAATTGTATCTTCATTTTAATCAATGTTTCATCAACAAATTTGCCTGGATTAAAAAATAAGAATTTATTCATATGAAGTGTGCATTTCTCTCTCTAGGCGCGTTCACTACTGCGAAGATGGCGAGTCTGCATCGTCAACTTTATCAATTTATCAACAATTTAAATGTTTCATGCATAATCATTACTTTCGCCGGTTCTTTGTGGCAAGCTTTATTTCAGGTGTTGCGTGATATCTCTGCGCCCAAGTAGCAGTGCTTCGCCTGTGTAGAGTCTCCGCAACGGCGATAGATTGAAACGCGCGTCCGAGTGAAGATTGCGCAACTCCCGCAGCGCGTCGTCCATGCAACTGATAGCAGCGGACACGAGCGCTCAGCTTGATTTAAAAAACAACTGATTTTAGCGCTAGATCTCTTATTTAATAGCGAACTAAATGAATGATCTGCTAGTTAACTCGAGATGTTAACGAGTTAGCTAGTTATTTTTTTGTATTAGGTACATCCGTGCCTCAATGTTTCAAAAAGTGAATGTGTGTGAACCCATAGTAAAAAACAATTGGTGTTAATTGACGCCAATCAGACGTTCATGTTTTTTTCCGTCTATTTGAAAGTTAGGCTAATAATAACATGTTGCATTCTATACCGCCTGATTATGTCATTTTTTAAGTTACATAGCCTGCCTCCAGTTTTCCTCAACTTGACTAATTAAGAGGCGATATTTGACCGGCATATCATCAAAATGTCCGTTAAACGAAACCTCTGCCGGTCACTTTGACCGGCACCATTTTTTTCTAGCGGAAACTCTGATATATATATATATATATATATATATAAACAAATGTGTTTGTAATGGTAACCCAATCATGGACAGCAGCCAAAAAAATGAACAGGCAGTGAAATATTACAAAAATGTTATATTTGTTAAGCCTAATATTAATTAACCTGCTACTATGCAAACATGAAACATCCATAATCCAAATTATTTTAATTATTGAGGAGAAAAAAAACACAAATTAAACAATATCCAAATTGGATGCAAACCATTATAATAATATAAGGAATAGACAATTTCCATATGCAGTCATTCTGTTAAAAATTAATGCAATTCAATTCACAGCGTTAAGAATTAATGCAATTACTTTTGCCCCGTGCTTGTACGTAATTCCAATTTTTTTTATTTAGTCTGGTCTGGTGTCTTGGAAAAAAAAAAGTTATGTATAATAAATAATGTTTTTTTTTTTGTCTTCAGAAAGTGACGTTTAAAGCGGGTCCCCAGCTGCAGTTTCTGTTTCATTCAGACAGCAGTAATAACGAATGGGGTTACAAGTTCACAGTGACGGCGTACGGCCTGCCAGACGTCACCGTGTCCTGGACCTCAGACCTGCAGCTCCTCGTGTCCAGGCTGATGGGACGTCTGGCCTCCCGCACCATGGCTTTGAAATCACCTTACGGTGAGAGAGAGCACTGAAAATCGATTAATCAGTTGATTATTTCTCTGTTTAATTTATTTTAAAAAGGGCATTCTATTCTCTGTATTTATTCCAAAAACTCTATTCCACTTAAATGTGTTCTCCTTCGAATAATAAATTGTAAATTGAAGGCTGTATAAAAATAATTGTATCCACCTTATTTTGCAATGTGGATGTAAGCAATTTTCTGTGAATGTGTGAGACTTTCGGTTCATTAGCTGCTATAGATAAATAACTAGAAGTATTACAAAGTAAAACTATTTGAACAAGAAAGCAGAGTGTTTGATCATAAAATACAATAAAACACGTTTATAACAAATGCCAGTTTGCAATATAAAGGAGCATCACAGACTGTTTTGTACAGCTAAAATAACTGGAAGTGAATGACACAGGAAGCCTTACATATTCAAATTTCAAATGGCCGCACCTGCTCTTACATTAAAAGTTGGTGGACGGATCTACTTTTAATTCAAAAAAGGTTTAAAATGTTTAAAGGATTAGTTCACCCCAAGATGAAAATTCTTTCATTAATTACTCGCCCTCATGCCGTTCCAAACCTGTAAGACTTTCGTTCATCTTCGAATCACAAATGAAGATATTTTAGTGAAATCTGAGAGATTTCTGTCCCTCCATTGACAGTCTACGCAACTACCACTTTGACGCTTCAAAAAGTTCGTAAAAAGATCGTAAAACTAATCCATATGAATTGAGCGGTTTTGAAGAGACTTGATCGCTTTATACGATGAACAGATTGAATTTAGGCTTTTATTCACAACTCAAACATCACTTAGGGTAAAAGGAAGCTCAAGCATGTTCTCTAGGCGTGAGAGAACGAGAACCAATGAGGTTCATTCTTGTGTGTTATGCGGCTCATTTAAGCTTCCGCAAGAACCAATGAGGTTTGTTCTTGCGTGTCAAAGCAGGTTCTGTTGAGCTTCTGTTAATGTTCGCTGATCAGTGTTCTGTTTATATGTGAATAAAAGCCTAAATTAAAACTGTTTATCATTTAAAGCGATCAAGTCTCTTCGTAAAACTAATCCATATGAATTGAGCGATTTAGTCTCTAATTTTCTGATCTCTTTATGACCTTTTGGAAGCATCAAAGTGGTAGTTTCGTAGACTGTCAATGGAGGGACAGGAATCTCTCAGATTTCATTAAAAATATCTTAATTTGTGTTCTGAAAATGAGCGAAAGTCTTACAGGTTTGGAACGTCATGAGGATGAGTAAATGAAGACTTTTTTTCCCCTTTTTGGGTGAACTAACCTTTTAAACTGTCACAATAAAAATTGCATATAGTTGAGGACTTATGGTGTTGGTTTTGTGTCATGTGTACCTTCCTCTTGAAGAAATCCGTGGTGTGAAGGAGTTACCTGCAGGCTTGATGAACCATGTCCTGTCCTGTCCTCTATGGAAGCCTGTGTTCAGACAAGGATTGAGTGGGCATCCCGGAGAAAAAACGTTAGCACAGGCCAGCCCAGGAACCAACCAGGTGAGGGTACTAGGAATATTACTGTATATGTGTGTTTCAGTCCGAAGAAAGTCTAATTACATATGTGCGTCTTGTGCAATTTTGTTCAACAGGAAGATCCAGCTCCTTGTGGAGATGAATTGGTGGAATTCCTGAAGGAGTTTGCTCGCTGGGATCCTTTGCAGGATTCTTCTGATGGCAGGACGGAGCTCATGAGGGCTCTTTTGATGACCTGCAAGAAGCAGCCATTCAGGAACGAGATTGCTGCGGGCTCAAAAGTGGACCAGGCGGTGAACGCCACCTGGGCGGCCATGGTGTATCACACACCAGCACTTCACCACAGTCTTAAAAGCTTTGGTAAGTAAAGCCATTTTTAAGAGTTTTAAACAGGTTTAAGAGAGCAAACACTACAGAGAAATGTTGCCGACACTCTTGAAACATTTCTAAATCATTATTTGGTAAAACTGTTGATTCTATGTACTATGAACAAACTCCATGAATTAATTCTCAAATCGATGGGACCAGATTGTTTATACCCATTGCAGAATAGGCCATTCCAGAAGAAGTTTTTAATACTAGGAAAAGCAGCAGCTCATTTGCATTTAAAGGGACACACAGAAAACGACGCATTTTTACTGACCCTCAAAAAGGGACAATTTTAACATGCTGTAACAAATTATCTGTGGGGTATTTTGAGCTTAAACTTCACATACACACTCTAGGGACAACAGAGACTTATTTTCCATATTGTAAAAAGGGGCATTATACCACCCCTTTAAATTCCCTAAAATGTAATTGTTATATTTAAAGCTGCAGTCCGTAACTTTTGCTGCACTAGCGGTTAATAAACAGAACGGCATGCGTCTTGAATCTTAAATATTTCTTATTAATTTTACTTCAGGACAGTTTTAGGATTTTGAGTTTTAAAATAAAGAAACATGGTTTAAATTAGATTTTGAATCCCAGATTTTTCGATGTGTACACAAGTATAGACTTTCACATTTCACACCATCTTTATTCATCAGGGTAATGCTCATCAAAACCTTGACCCCTTGGGACAGGCAGTATTTAGTCTGCTTCTGTAAGATGTTTGTATGAACAGGACAATTCAGTGGTCACACATGTAAATGTCCTTTTGACCATATTTCATTTCCTTTCTCATCTTCCCTGCATTAGTTGCTAAAAACGGTCAGTGCGGTCTCAGCGAGGACATTATGCAGGTTTACACCCTCGCAGATGGCATCAGAACATGGATGGTTAGTATGGCTTATGATTATTGGTTTTAAAATACCATATTTATTTTTATTTACTCTCTCATTTAAACTGTTTTGGTAGTTGGAGATGAAACAACGCTACCTTATGGGGAAAATGAATGGAGTAGAGGAAAAAGATCGAAGTCAGAATGAGGTTACGATGGAGTCACTTGGTAAATATTGATGCTATAAATGCACCTTTGATACGCATTTTTTAAAATAATGAGGCTGCATTCTCACTCTCCCTTTTTTCACTCTCTTAACAGCTGAAATTTGCATCAGTAGAAGTTTGTTCCTCTTTCAATTCAGCCCGAGCGGAGGTATCTCTGCACATCCGGAACAAGAGTCTTCCAGACCTGAAGATGGCGCCTGTGCTCCTCCTCTTCTCCGATCTATTTCGACCACAGAGGGAGACTTCCAGCCCAGTCCCTCCATATCCCAGACCCCTGAGGGAGCAGAAGCAGCAGGGCCAGGTCAGAGTGAGCGGACACAGGAGCAGGCATTCTCTGCATCAGTGGATGCTGGTCTTTCCAGCAGCACCAGTTCTCAGGGTGCCACAGGCTCCTCAGAAAGTCTTCAGTCTCAAACAGGAGACCCTTTGTCCCCGTTAGTCTTCCCACGTAAAGCACCTTTCAGTCGGGGACGCTTGAGGCTCCTGTCCTTACGATCTATGGAGGAGCCTCGCACAGCACCACCTGTCAAAGAGCGCTTCCTGATCCTCAAACACATCCTCAGCTTTTTGAAGGACATGGTCATTAATGAGAGCAGGTATGAACTGAGTATTTTCACCTCATGATGTGAATAGCTAGAAGTATGATGCCATTATTCAACAGATTTTGATGCATAAACTCACACACACGTCGTGCTAACCCATATGATTATCTGACACACTATTACACAAAAGTAGATACTGTGCTGAATGTCCTGTTGGCTTTTTTCCACACAGTAATACTTAATAGTGACCGTTAATGATCTTACAAGTAGCCCTTACAACTTGTTTGCTAAGTTTTACTGAAATTACAGCTATTAGTTGCTGAAATATCATATATATTTGAACTGTTATCTATGCATTAAAATCTGTTGAATTATGGTAGCATTTACTGTACATCTGAGAACACAGAAATGATTCGTTTTGTTGTGCATTTTTTTAATGTAATTAAAATATTATTACAAATGTTGATAACACTTTTTAATAAATATACAGTAATAAAGTACTTACAAATCATTAACAAAGTATTAGTTTATAATTAAGTCATAGTTAATATATTGGGAGCAGACTGGTAACCCTAAGGTTCCCGGGTGCCGAGGTGAATGGCTGCCCACTGCTCCGGGTGTGTGTGTCCACGGTTTGCAGTGTGTGTGTGTGTGTGTGTGTGTGTGTTCACTACTCACTACTCCTAATGTGTGTGCTCTAACTTGAATGGTTTAAATGCAGAGGACAAATTCTAAGTATGGGTTACCATCATTCATGTCACTTACTTTTACTTACTACTAGTAGTTTCTACACTTGTTAGTATGTTAATGGGATATATTTAAATAGTGAGTTTTTCATTCATTGGCACTGTAATTAACACAATTATTATTGTAAATTAGCTCGTAGTAAAGGAATTGTTAATTGTTTTTTAGTAAGGAAATAGTTCTCACTTTAGATTAGGTCACAGAAAACGGAAACATTAATTTATTTAACACTTAATACTAATGCAATTAATGTTTAATAAAGGTTGGTTTAAAGCGCTTAACGAACTCTCCCATTTTCTGTGACCTAATCTCAATTGAGAGCTATTTACAATGATTAAGTTTGTTAACAAAGCATAAAAAGTTATCTAACGCTTTACCTAAGGGCCAATTAAACATTAATAATTGTGTTAATTACAGTGACAATAAATGAAGCTCACTATTTGTATATAGCCTATTAAAATGTTAACCATGTAGGGACTACAATATATTAACGATAAAGTAACTATAAACTAATCATTCGTAAAGTACTTTATTACTGTATACTTGTTATAAAGTGTTACAAATTGGGTATATGTAATTGTAAGGTTTTTAGAAGTCTCTTATTCTCATCAAGGCTGCATTTGTTTGTTTTCTATTTTAATATATTTTAAAATGTAATTTGTTCCTGTGATAACGGCAAAGCTGAATTTTCAGCTTCATTGCTCCAGTCTTCAGTCACATGATCCTTCAGAATTATTCCAATATGTTGATTTGCTACTCAAGAAACATTTCTTATTATCAATGTGGGAGGCATTGTGCTGCTTTATTTCTTTAATAGTCTCACTGAGCCCAAACCTCTGGTCAAAGTCCTAAAACTTTGTTTAATTCCAGATTTTCAAGGTGTGCATATGTGGTGACATGTCTCTGATCAGTCGTAATGAAGTGTTCTTGTGTGTGTGTGTTCAGTGTTCTTCAAACTCTGGCTCTGAAGAAAGCGCAGGCTCTGAGTGTGTGTGAGGTGCTGGAGCTCGTGCAGAAGTGTATACTCACCCTGGGGAAACCGCACCTCTTCCAGGCACCCTGTATTTTGTTTCTCCAGGAACTCTTGGCCTGTCAGAAAGATTTCACAAAGTATGTTATCCAAAAAAATGGGCTGTCATTTCTTATGGTACTAATAATATCTACTAGTACTATCCTAATCACTATTTTAACTCTTATCTTTCTTTCTCAGTTACTTTTCTCAGTTGGCGGGCAGCGGGCAGGAGATGAGGGAGCTGGTCAGGCATTCGCATCATCAGCTGGTTCTCATGCTAGTAGCGGCCGTGCAGGACTTCAACGCACTGAACGAAAAGTGGGTTCTCTCTCCCCTGTTTTTAAACATTTGTTCTACAATATAAATTACATAGTCATACCCTGAACATGAATTTTGAAACCCGTGTATGCTTTAGAAGTTGCTAATAATAAAGTTGCCACATAAGGACTACAAATACAACTGCTGTAGTCCTTATATACAACATATTCTTTTTTATGTCCTTTCTGTGTTTTATGCCCGTTATGTCTTCTTTATGTCCTCAGGGTCCTGCTGCCTGCCCTGTCATGTGTGCAGACATGTCTGTTGCATTTGCTGGATATGAGCTGGGAGGCCGAAGATTTGTCGCTGTTTCAGGACATCAAACTGCCTGATCTTCTGCTCACCATGTCACAGGAAAACATCAGTGTACATGACATTGCCATCAGGTATCGTTCTCAGCCTTTTTGACTTGAATTCAACCTGATTAAATTTATGACACATGACCGCAGCCACGGGGACTTCAATTGTTAAAAGACTTCCGTATAAAAGGAGGGTTAAAATGAGGAGGGAGACAGACAGACACTGGATGTCCAAATCAATTATCTGTTGACTTCTAACATGTAGTTTTTGAACATGTCTTGAGTTCTTTCGTGAGCTTTGTTGTTGTTAGTTGTTTTGCATTATTGAAACTGTAAGATCAGGATTAAGTGTAGATTACACCCTATTAACAAACTAGGTTTAAAATGTATCAAATGTTTTATTTGGCTTCTCATCTCCTTTTCTTCATGTGACATGGTGGTGTAGTCAGTGGACGGAGGAGGATGAGATCGCTGACTACGAGAGGAACTGTGAATGGATGGATGAGTGTTTGGACGGCATGTTTGAGAAATGGTTTGACAAGATCAGCCAGGCCTCAGTAGAGGACAAGAGAAAGGTACAGATATCACATCAAAGAAAGGTTTTCCTGTACAGTAAAACTGTAGATCACAAAAGACC
This sequence comes from Rhinichthys klamathensis goyatoka, assembly GCF_029890125.1. Taxonomy (NCBI): domain Eukaryota; kingdom Metazoa; phylum Chordata; class Actinopteri; order Cypriniformes; family Leuciscidae; genus Rhinichthys; species Rhinichthys klamathensis. The sequence goes on along the minus strand of NW_026606578.1, from coordinate 105,268 downwards.
ATCAAAGTTCACATTAATTAAAAAAAATAAAAATAATGGAGACTATTAAATAAGGCAGCTAAATTAACACTTTTTTTAAAAGTAACTTTTTTTATTGCATTATTATTCATGCTTGTCATCTTTATTGAATGTATTCCTCCAAACCAATGGTTAATCTCTGCAAACACAAGTAAATGTCAGCATCCACAGTAATTCAAGTTTAAATTTTGATCTAGTTCATCTGTGAACAGTGTTTGTTCTCTGCAAAAGCACAGATTTTACACACTTCCATATGCAACCTACCCAATAAACATATTGTATATTTTTGGTGCTCATTCACTGACCTTTGACCTTTGCAGATGCACATGTTCATTGCACGCTACTGCGACCTGCTAAATGTGGAGATTTCGTGTGACGGCTGCGAGCGGATCGCACCGTGGCATCGCTACCGGTGCCTGCAGTGCACAGACATGGACCTGTGCAAGACCTGCTTCCTCAGTGAGTCACTTACACTGTAATGAAGGGAAAGCAACATTGTCACGAAGCATTATTTCCACTTATCTATTACAATAACAAAGTTAGACACTGTGCAATAACTCTATTGCAGCTGCAGCACATTTCTCTGGAGTGCGTTTGTTGAATGGTTCTGCTCTTCTTGTTCAGGTGGTGCTAAACCAGAAGGCCATGAGGATGACCATGAGATGGTCAACATGGAGTATGCCTGTGACCACTGCCAGGGCCTTATTGTGGGCAGCAGGATTAACTGTAATGTCTGTGAGGACTTTGATCTTTGCTTTGGCTGTTACAATGCCAAAAAATACCCAGACAGGTAATACACGTAGATGTGTGCAATAGTTTTAACGATGTGGGATCTGACATTATCGAATATGTCCCTTACTTCGCAAAAACAATCTTAGAGAGTCCATGCATACACTGCGTGATGTAGCCTTTTAAGTTTAGGACTTCTGCACATGCACATTTAGATCTTGAATGCTTTCACTGCAAGATTTACTTTTATTAACATAAAAGAATATTTGTCTTTTAGGCTATTTTTATATCCTGTAACATAGTTAAGCAATCACACAAAGAGTGATGGTTGTTTTTTCATATCAGCTCGATTGCAAATGTGATATTTATTTTATACAACAATTTAATAAACAAGAAGTTAAGTAACTTACATTTTAAACACAATATTGCCTGTTTTTGCTCCATTTCACCAACAAAAATCGTTCTAAACAAAGCCACAGCAGATCTGTTTTATATCTGAACAACACTGTGCAGTGTTTTGTTACTGAATGAATCAGTCCCCCTGAATTGGTTGAATGAATGATTCAATGACTCCCTCAATAAGAAAGTCAAATGCTCATTTGAATAATAATAATATTATATCTGTGCCGATCTCAAGCCCCCCCATGATTATTTCAATCTCTCTCTCCCCCAACCCCCCCAAGTCGCATGTCATGGTGCCGGGACTAATTAAACACTTTTTAAATAGTAAATGCATCTAAATGCCACTTCAGATACAGCTTCTGTGTTTTCTCTCCATTGCAAAGACAGATTTTGTTGTTACTGATTTCATTTGATTGGTAACAGCCCTATAGTGTCTTATTATTCTAATTTAATTTATTGATTAAATTTGATTAGGAATTTGACACAAAAGATGATGCATAGGCTACATTTAATTAGGTTAGAAAAAATGCTCTTATTATAAAGACAAAAATGCCCATAAATGGAAAAATCAATTTAAACTTATTGATAAATTTAATTTCTGTCACTGCTGCGAACTAACCACTACACAGAATATGCGGAATATCAAAAACTTTAGGAGTCAGATGTCCACGGGAGTCTTCAACCTGCCAATGTACCAGCTCAATAACTCACTCAGCAAAATATAGTTTAATTATCGTTATTGTTTCTAAAATTTTCTAAAGATTTTTTCAATATCGCACACCCTTAAATACACGTGCCACACAATCGTGAAGACAACCTCTAGCATGTATGGTTTACAGTCTGAGACAGCAACTAAACAATGGTTATTAAAGTATAAATCATTCCCAAACAATTTTTCAAAATAAACAACAATACATATATTATTGACGTATCTATCTATCTATCTGTCTATCTGTCTGTCTATCTATCTATCTATCTATCTATCTATCTATCTATCTATCTATCTATCTATCTATCTATCTATCTATCTGTCTATCTGTCTATCTGTCTATCTGTCTATCTGTCTATCTGTCTGTCTGTCTGTCTGTCTGTCTGTCTGTCTGTCTGTCTACATGCATATATATTGTTGTTTATTTTGAAAAATTGTTTGGGAATGGTTTATACTTTAATGACCATTGTTTAGTATGTATATATATATATATATACGCCCAGTGCAAGTCAGACACCCTCTGTGTCTATACTAAATATATATATATATATATATATATACACACACACACTGTATATAAACTTATACATTATATATATTTATTTTTTCCCCTCTCCAGCCATCTGCCCACCCACCGTATCACAGTGTACCCTATGGTCACCATCCGCATCAGTGACCGCCACAGACTCATCCAGCCCTACATACATAACTACTCCTGGCTGCTTTTTGCCACGCTCGCCCTGTTCACCTCTGAGCTGGTCAGCGAGAGAGCGCAGGACGGAGAGCCTCTGGATGATGTCACCCTCGGTTATGCCAGCGCTCTGCAGACCCACTGTTCTGACATCATCAATGAGTGCCTGCTGAAGGGACAGACTGGGAAAGGTAATCAGTATATTTGAATCCTCATGATCTGTTAGGAATTATGTGTGTTAACTAGAAATGGAAGTCTAAAGTGGTTTGTATGTATAGTTAGAGTTGCTGTTGTTTCCTGTAGGTTTACGAGCCTCTGCCCTGCTGTCCCTGCTTTCTTCGAATGAATCAGCCACAGAGAGTGAACTGTGTCCTGCGACGGCTGGCTCCTCTCAGGACATCAGCAGCACAGACACCTCCTCACTGCCTAGCAGCACTACAGCTATCTGCTCCCCTTTGCTATCTAGAGACAGAGTCAGTCACTGCACATACTACATTACTGAAGCCCTTTGCCTTTTTATTTTTTTTAAATCTGTGACAACCCCCCCCCCCCCCCCAAAAAAAAACATACTCTTTAACTTAAAAAAAAGTACAATCTGTCCTCATGATATTGTTTTTTCCCCTCTTGACAAGAAACCCCAAAAGCAGGAGCCTAATGCAGAAGGTGATGCGAGGAGGAGGAAGCTAGTCTCTGAAGATACGTCAGACTCGTCCAGTGCAAGTCAGACACCCTCTGTGTCTAGTGAGGACACACTGTCCCCTGGAGTCAGAGGTGAGCTTGTGGGGGTTTCGTTTTCTCTGAGTACTCTTCAATAATCAAGAGCTCTAGTCTACAGTATAATATCTTTATTTAGTCAAAGTTTGATTTCTGCTTTAGGTGTAAATTTGTTGCATTTGAATGTCTTGTGGGATTCAATCAAAGACAACGGAACATAGGTGTAAATGGGGACAAAACTACTAGAGTAAAGATGTTGTGACAGCATTATAGGTAGCTAATTTAGTGTTTATAATTTTTTTTGTGTCTCAGTTCCAGAGTCAAGTGGAGATACTATCACATCTCCTACCTCAGAAAATCTGGATGCATATAAAGACCAGGAGGAAAAGACAGCCCGGGGGCCGCTACAGGAACACGTGTTTGCTGAATGCTCCAGAGAGAGAATTCTGGGATTGTTGGCAGCCATGTTGCCTGCAACCAAACCGGTAACAACAAAGATTCCAGTTTACTTTGTAATTGCTGGCTTTTGGTTTGTTGGCAGAGATTACTTTGGAAAAATGTTGATTTGTAACCATTTTAAATACCTCTTTTGTTTTTCACATTTCTATTCTACAAAATATGCTAATATACAAATGTAATCCTCTATAGGGCAGCCCAGTATCTTTGTCCAGCTTGAGTCCCATCCTGCCACTGCTGTTCAGAGTGGTCATCTCGAATGCCGGCTGTCTCAATGAAACATACCACCTGACACTAGGTCTTCTGGGACAGCTTCTGTTAAGGATTGCTCCTGCTGAGGCTGATGCAGCTGTGTCAGAGGCACTGACAGATAAATTTGAGCTCCTTACCCTCGGAGATGGAGCAGCACTTGATGTTCCTGGTTGGAAGACCACTCAACTGCTCTTCAGTCTGGGAGCAGTGTGTCTGGACAGGTAGTGTGATATAATATGTAACATATGGCTGAATATAATGTGTATGAGAGGTCTTCAACCTGAATAGGGAGACAGAGCTGAACAAATTTTACTATTCAATATTGTATAAATATTGTGCTTTGTGCATTTTGACCTATAATAAAATGCATTTAGCACCATATTAATGTATTTATGATACTTAAATTGTATGTTATAAATAATGATTCCATTGCAAAGCCACTTAAATAATCATTTTGATGTACAGTGTCAGTTTGGGGTCAGTAAAATATATATATATTTATTTTTATACTTTGTTGTATTAAATTGACCAGACATTTATAATGTTAACAAAATGTTTATATTTCAAATAAATTTAGTTTTTTAACTTTCTGTTTGTCAAAGAATCCTAAAACATTGCATCATGGTTTCCACATAAATATTATGCAGCACAACTGTTTTTAATTTTGTTAGTACTAAGAAATGTTTCTGGAGCAGCAAATCAGCATATTAGAATGATTTCTGAAGGATCATGTGACACTGAAGACAGAAGTAATGATGCTGAAAATTCAGCTTTGCCATCACAGGAATAAATTACGTTTTAAAATAATTATAAATACAAAACGGTTATTTGTTTTTCCTTTATTTTTGATCAAATAAATGCAGCCTTGGTTGAACAAAAGAGACCTCTTTCTTAAACATTTTTTTTTTTTTAAATCTTGCTGACTCCAAAAGAGACAATGAAACTTTTTTTTTTTTTTACTTTAGCTTTGTTGGAAGTTATTGTATTTTTATATATATTTTTAATTGCATTTTTAACAAAATTATGTTTTATATAACACTTTTCACTTGTGTCTGTGTCCATCATCTGTCTTTACATGACAACAGTCGTATCGGTCTGGATTGGGCATGTTCAGTGGCGGACATCTTGCGGAACCTGAATGTTTCTTCACAGTGGTGTGCTGTTGTGGCAGCTTTCACTGATCACTGCATCCAGCAGTTACCACAGCAACTTAAGAGAACCAACCTCTTCACTTTGCTGGTGCTCGTGGGATTCCCTGAGGTATGAACGAACATGCCACACGTGCACGCTAACACACTTAATATAAGCCTGTATTAAGTTATATGTAGAATTATATAACAATGTGCTGTTACAATCACACTTATTTGAAGATGCAAAAGCCCTTATAACATTTTGAAAAAGCTGCTCATAATAAACGTGTCTCTTGATGTTAGGTTCTGTGCATGGGGACTCAGGCTGTGTTCATCGATAATGCCAACGAACAGCACAACATGATTCTGCTCAAACACTTCACTGAGAAGAACAGAGCTGCTGTGGTGGACGTCAAGACCCGTAAGAGGAGAACAGGTGCGAGTGGAGCCGTCAATAGGTTCTTCACACTTATCACACTCATCTCTCAAATTTTCTCAGCTGTAAAAATACCAGAGCTGCACGAGTCTTTCAGCACAGTCTAAAATCACATGACTGGCAATGATATTCAAACCCACCTTCATTTACAAAGGGTGTGTCTGCTTTACTCCCTTGTTTAACAGACAGTAGTAACTTAACAGAAGTAAACTTACTGGCTTCTTAGGCTTTAAATATAACAGCAAATATTTGATGACTGCAATGCGTATTTCTCTATTGTAAAACAATCATATGCTGAAAAAAACAACAGTGTTTGTTGTGATTGAACTGGCTTTCAAATTTTGACCGCTGAAAGGATGTTCTGGGTAGCAGAATTGTAACTTCAGAATTGAAGTAGACAGGATGTTCAATAAACATTCAACTAGGACTTAACCTCAGTTAAAGGCTGCGTAGAGAACATTTCAGAAACACCCATGGTCACTCAAAACAAGTAATGGTAAGAAATGGCATTAATGCGACTCTCTGTCTCTACTATATTTCCTCTCAGTGAAAGACTACCAGTTAGTCCAGGCGCATGAGAGCAGCAGCAGGAATGATGTGGAGTCTCATGAGGGACAAGCTGTGTCCCTGACCTCCGCCCACCTGAGCTGCTACCTGAAGAACTTCACCTCTATTGTGAGTCACCTGCTGCAGGTCGAGGTGGAGAGCAGCGCCCAAGATGCTGTGGAGGCCACCTGGGTGCTCTCTCTCGCTCTTAAAGGACTCTATAACACTCTGAAGGTATTCACCAGACACCTGAACTGTGTGTGTGTGTATATATATATGTATGTGTGTTTGTATAGTGTATCAAATATACAATAATTACAGTTGTTATACACATTATATATATATATATATATAGTTTACAAATACATTTTGGGGTCATTATATAAATACACAACAAGTCATGAGTGGTCATGTTTTCATTTCTTGCAGAAGCACGGTGTGGATCAAGCCCAGGAGGCCATCCAAGGCTCAGGCCTGATGCAGCTCCTGGTCCGCAAGTGCAGCAAGGGCACAGGCTTCAGCAAGATGTGGCTTTTGCGAGACCTAGAGATCCTCTCCATCATGCTTTATTCCTCCAAGCGAGAGATCCACTCCATGGCAGAGGACGGAGACACCGAGACCGATGGAGAGAAGGAGAGAGAGAAAGAGCATGACTCTGATCACTCCAGCTGCTGCGCTGATGATGCTGATCCAAACAGACCGGATCCACTGGAAGGACTGGATGAAGAGACAAAGATCTGTTTCCAGGTTAGGCTTCAGACACTCATCCTCTGTTAGACGTGGGCCTTTTTCACCTCCTTCTGTTCTTCTCATATCTCTTCCAGCAGTTTGATCTTGAATCATCAGATTGATTGAGTGTTGTAATTGCTCCTCACCAGCTGAATTGGAGAAGGAAAGGGGGTGGATAATTCACAGTACTAGAATGTAGAAATTAGTATGTAGAGGAATAATTAGCTCTGATATTTGTCTTGCTCTTAGATTACCCATGATGCTCTCAATGCCCCACTCCACATCTTGAGAGCCATGTATGAGCTCCAGATGAAGAGGACAGACTCTTTCTTCCTTGAGGTGCAGAAAAGGTGAGTTATACTTTGAATTAGGATTTCTGTTATATAGTCAAGTTTTAAATTTATTAATGAATGAGCTCAAAAATGTGCATAACCCTTGGCAGAATCAGAAATAATATATGAAAAAAATAAGAGACATAGGGTCAGATTTACTAAACAGGGCAAATTAGCGTGAGCGCAATTCCAAAAAAGTGCCAATGGGAGTGTAAAGTTCTGCTCGTGATCACCTTGCATGATTCATTTAAATACTCTCCTCCCATAAATTTTGCATCTGAAAGTGAAACTCCTACAACTGCATATGCAATAAGGTCAGCCATAAAAATATGCGCCTTTTCAGCTCTAGTTTTTCCACTGCGTGTCTTCTGACAGTAGTTTATTAACGTCAAAAAAGGGTTTTCGCTGGCGCAAGCTGTTAGTAAATCTGGCCCATAGTTTGACTGAAATTACACAAATCTGTGCATCAGTGACTTCTTGATCTGTAATCTCTCAGTGAGCGGTTTATTATAAAACAAATAATTTTGAAAATATTTAAAATGGCGTCATCCATTTTTATCGATCCTTAATATCTACACAGTGCTAAAGTTCTTGCAGATTTTGTGAGAGGTGTGCAAACTTATTAGCAGAATTGTAAATAAAGATTGTGTGTAACTCAGTTGTATTAAATAAAATCAAAGACTTTCTCTCAAATAATCCTTTTTTCTAAAATATCATTTCAAAGGTTTGATGGTGATGCTATAAAAACCGATGAGACTATTCGTACGCTGGCACAGAAGTGGCAACCATCTAAAAGACCTCGTTCTGAGGAAAGAAGCACCAAGGCTGTAGATACTGATATTATCATTGTGCCCTGTGTGGTAAGACTAATTTTAAGATTAAACTTATATTTGAGTATATTTTGTGATCTTGAGTAAATTAAGTTAATTCACTCTACTTTCTTCGACCTTAGTCTAAACCCACCCGGTGTGAAAAAGCCACAGAAGAAACGAACGTCATCACACAGAAACTTATCACCAACAGCGAGAGTGACCTGCAGCTGAGTTACGCCAAACAGCGGCGCACCAAAAGCTCAGCTCTGTTGCATAAAGAGCTGGACGCCCGCAGTAACAAGGCAGTGCGACAGTACCTTTTCAAGGTGAACGAGGCCATTGCTATCCTGTACGCGCGACATGTGTTGGCGACACTGCTGGCCAACTGGCCTTCTGACACACCCATCAGAGAGGAAGACCTTGAGCTGAGTGGAGCTTCTCACATGGCCTACATACTGGACATGCTCATGCAACTAGAGGAGAGACCGATGTGGGAGAAGGTGAGAAGGGGATTTGTAGTCAGGATCTAAAATGCCACACCTGTGAGTGAGTTGAGAAAATTTACAGGCAGGAAGTATGTTTCTTTCAATGAAACTGTACCATTATTACTAGCATAAATTTCTCCCTCACATATTGCATCTCAGATCTTGCAGAAGGTACTGAGGGGCTGCAGCCAGAGCATGCTGGGTAATCTGTCACTGACTGCATGTCAGTTTATGGAGGAGCCTGGGATGGCCGTGCAGGTCCGTGAGTCCAAGCACCCCTATGACAACAATACCAACTTTGAGGTATGAATTCCATTTTTTTTTTTACTCAAAATCCCTTGATCATAATTGAGTATTTCTTGTCCACTCAGTGTCATCCTTTGCATTGTCTCAGGATAAGGTGCACATCCCTGGAGCGATCTTCCTGTCTGTGAAGTTCGACTCACGCTGTCACACAGAGGAAGGATGTGACGAGCTCCTGATGGCCAGCAGTAGCGACTTCCTGCAGGACCTGCACACCTTCAGTGGTTCTCACCAGAAATGGACGGACTTTGAGATTCCTGGTGAGAGTTTGAGAAAGTGGCATGTTTGAGTGCTAGTGGTTTATAAATAAATCATAACAGACTTACGTTTACTTGGTTTGGACTTACTTTTACTTGATTTGGACTCAGAATTTCTGCATAAATTGGTCATATAATTAAAGGAGAACTCCGGGCAATTTTTAAGTTAATCTTGATCGTTATACCTTTGTGAGTACTGTCTATAGAAAAAAACTGAACCGGATTAGTGCTTGCAACACGGAGCTTCTAAAGCTAATGCCCAGAGCTCCCACTCAGCTAAAACGGCAGTTATGGGGGCATATACAGTACATAAAGAGTGTCTTTGTGCCTCTTAACAGACACAAAATGCAATTAAAATGTCTGTCCAACATGTACAGGGCCCTTACATGACAACAAGATGCGTTTAGCAACTTAGCCATTGTTTAAATTCACCTAAATAGTGTTTTAGACGGCTAGCTGTAATCTCGCGCTGAAGTCCCGTGGGAACTCAGTTGTAGCCGGAAAAAGGTAAATAGCAGTGTACAGATGGGCATTATAATGACTAAAAGGCACATAGATTATGTCTATGTCTATGTCTTCAATACACATGAACATCTTTATGAGCTAGTTCGTTTTGTCACTCGCATACATTCACTTTTACACATGCGGGGCTATTCAAACGTTTATAAACTAAGTGGAGAACAATGTATAAACAGACTGCTACTTACTTTACAGGCACACACTCAACTTTAGCAAAGATAAATCGTTACAGTACAGCTGGCATCCATCCGCGTTCTCGATCAGTCAGACTCAATTCAGTGGGTGGGGATCACTGACTTGCACGTCTTTTCCGCGGCGCTGATTGGCTCGCTGGATGGATGCTGTGACGAATGCGTCAATTTTGTAAAGCAACTAAAACACTTGAATATAACCCTTATAGTGGCCTTTTTTACAAGCGTAGTGTGTGAAGAGTGAAGATCGGAGTTGCTCACAAGTGAAGAAGAAATGGTTCGCTTTGACATGTTTTCCTGCAGTTGTATATCTGCTGATGTACATGCATTTTAACTTTAGTTACAATGACAGATGAAAACAATTTGTTCCTCTTTCTCCTCTAGGGGACACTCTCTACTTCAGGTTTATATCAGATATGAGTAACACCGAATGGGGCTACAAGTTCACTGTGACTGGTGGCCATCGAGGGCGCTTCCAGACTGGTATGCTTTTGCAGTCATTTACTTAATAACTCTTGATGTCTCTTTTGATGTCTGTGACCAATGTCCTCTACCCACTGTTATTCTTCAACCTGTGCTGTCATCATCTCCCTGTCCGGTTACTGTCCTCTACAAGTACACCCTCTAATAAGCCCAAAAAAAGTTTCATTATGCTTATTCATTAAGCATTTCACTTGAGACTTGAATTCTTGCAGTCTTTTAGGGATGTAATGTTGGTGTCTCACTTGCTGATTTTCAGTAGTAAGCTTCATTTACACTGCAGTTTGAGAATCAGAGGGGGTCGGTGTGCACGGACGTGTCTCTCAGCGTGTGAGCGTTAATAGCCCCAAAAACTCAACTTCCTGCTGAGTCAATGGCCCTGCCGACCCTCCGATCATAACTAACACGTTTAAAATGAATGAAGGCAGTCAGTTGGTTTTGGCAGTGACAAGTGAGCTACTTCTAATGCTGAACAGAAAACGCAAAGCGACATATCACAAACACTGACTGTTAAACCATAATGATTGTATATCTGAGTATTTGTCTAGATAAATGAAAAAATAAAATTTTGAATTTAGGCTTCTTGAGATTTATTTTGTACAGTATAGAAAACTAAAACTATTAAAAATCATTTTCATTAATTGAAATAAATTCTAAATAAATGTAATTATTAAATGAAAAACCTAAAAACCTACAGGGCTCCCATGGGTCCTTGAAATCCTTGAAAGTTTGTGTATCTGAAAAAAAAAAATTCAAGGCCCTGGAAAGTTTTTGAAAATAAACATACATAGATACAGGTCCTTGAAAGGGATTGAATTTATTTTGTGCAAGAAGTTTTCTGGGGAAAAAAATCCATATTATTCCCCCCGGTCCGCTAATGTGTTATTTCGCCAACATTTCATGGCATATGCATACTAGCTTGCTTGATTTACGTTAGTTACGCGCATTTACGCGTTACGTCAAGCGTTTCCCGCGTGAGGTACTTTGTGTTGTACGTTTCCATGATGTTCATGCGCGCACAAAACTACTACGTTGGTACCGTACCTCAACGTTTGTTGTTGGACACAACAAATGTGTCCCCACATTAAGTCCTTGAATTTGAGGGTATTGGACCTGGAATGTCCTTGAAAGGTCCTTGAATTTGGTGTGGGAAAAGGTGTGGGAACCCTGTAAATAAAAATTAACTGATCTAAATTTACTATAACTAAAACTGAAATAAAAATAAAGCTAAATTGGAATATTAAATAAAAACAAAAACGAATAAAATTGACAAAAGCATAAAACAAAATTAACTTAAACCTAAAATTTAGGGCTGTCAGTTAAACGCGTTATTAACGTTAACGCAAACCCATTTTAACGCGATAAATTTTTTTATCGCGAGATTAATGGTCTTTTTGGCCTAGCAAACTTTGCAGTTTTTTTTTCACATGCTTTTGCAACAGGACGCGGCATCCATTAATTTCAATGGTTTGCGCCGCGCGAGGACGTTTTGTTGCTCCGTCAACCAAAGCGCAAGCACAGCGGCGCAAGCACAGCGGTGCGCACGCTGGGGTCAAAATTCAAAATAGTTCAACTTTTGTCTGTGACAAAAGCTGTGACAATTACCAGCGCGGCCAATAGAAACTTTTTGGCATCTAAAAAGTTTTGAAAACTTAAAAACAGTAGTCGATTGTCGAGTTCGCGCGCGCGATCATTAGTTATATTAGTTACCAATGATCGCGCGCGCGAACTCGACAATCGACTACTGTGGACTTCGAACGAAAACAGGAAGTAAATACAGGTATGTGAGCTGGCTGAATTAACATCATTTTTATTAATATCTTTCACATCTACTGCAGTCAGATTGACCGTGGTCACTCTTAATAACACCACTCACATGGCTGTGCACTTGTAATGACACATTAAGGTTGTTAAGAGGCTAAAAGCAGGTTTAGAACTTGCCCCATTGAAGTCAACAGGGTGCGAATTTTAAAAAGAGGATAACACGGTGTAGGATTTTTGTCGTTTTTGTCTGTACTGACAGCACTCCAAATGTACAAAAAAATGAGCTCAATGTTAAAATTGACCGGAGTTCTCCTTTAAATGCAGAGGACAGGTTTGAGTATGGGTTAACATACTTGGCCTTCACATCATGTCACTGTCACTTACTATATAAATTATACTAAAATAACACCGTAAGATTACATTTAACGGTGTTAAATTATTACCGTTTTAAAGAATGATAAAATATGCAAAATGAGCACTTCAATATTCAATATCTACTACAAAATATGGACCAATATGGTATGGTACCAATATATTGATCATACCTACAGTTAAAGGACACCTATTATGCCCCTTTTCACAAGATGTAAAATTAGTCTCTGATGTCCGCAGAGTGTGTATGTGAAGTTTGAACAGATGAGAATGAACAGATCATTTTTTACAGCAGGTTTAAATTGTCACTTTTTGGGGCTCAGAAAAATTTGTGTTTTAGTGTGTATCCCTTTAAATGCAAATGAGCTGCTGCTGCCGTCCCAGGGGGCAGAGCCTCACGAGCTTGCGCTTCAGTCTCTGTCAGGACAATCTCATCTCACAGAATGATAATATCAAAACAGAAACTCTCAGTAGTGTTCATTTCGACCCGGAGTCGGACAATCATCCCCACAGAGCCAGAGAATATATGCTGTATGGAGATAGAACAGTCAGGCAGCCTACAGTTTACTTTAATTGTGGTTATAATGTATTTGTCATCTGCTTTTATCCACTATTAGTACAAGCCTGTTGTAGCGGATCGCGTCCGAATGATGGCCAGAAATATACTAATGAGTTCAATGAAGTTTATTGTACATCACACAAAAGATGAAGCGTTAGTTTTACTCCAGAAAATCACTGTAAGAGCTGAATAAACACAGTATAAGAAGTGCGCTTAAAGTCTTATCCATAAACTCTCTCTCCCTTTCATTATCATCAACATACACAGCGAAGTACACAAAACACTCGTTACAACTAACAGTAAACAAATATATACACACCTTTTCAGTGGGTGCTTAAAGCTGCAGTCCGTAGCTTTTTTGGGTTAAAAATGATCCAAAATAAATTTGAGAAAATACATAACCAGCCAGTGTTCAAAACTATCTGCTTGCCTTAGCTCGATTCAAAATGGTAAGCATGTAATAATGTTTTAATTCCAGTGGTACTGGTGGATTTCCGCGGGAGATTCGAGCATGTCTTTGTGTCATTACGTCACATCTGTACATCTGTAGGCTATGTTGCGTGTGAGGATGTTGAAGGTGGAGTTTTATAGCCTTTTCTCACAGCACTTGATATAATTAGACTTTATCAATTTGATGGCGGATCTAGAAAGGTTAAAACGACAATCACCAGTGACAACTGGAGATTCACCTGTTATAAATTGCAAAAGACTTCGTTCAGACTTCGGAGCTACAGAAAAAAAGGGACTGCAACCGGACCCATGCGAAAACAAGGATACATATCGGAAGGACATTACATGTAGTCACGCAATGCTTACGTTGTTAACATTAACAATTTGAGAACAAAGTATAATTTGCACGGTTTTGCGTGATATGATAACTTATAAGCGATTGTTAGATTTAATCAGCGCGTTTTACTGCAATGTCAGAACCAGAACAAATGTGGATGTTTCTTACTAGTTCAGATGACATTTTCCGGTGAAAATGATTATGTTGGTCATACTTCCAAAAAGAATAATTTGTGATTCTGTATGCCAGTATCCACACCGGCGTGGTGACTGACAGCTGCACATTCTCTTCAAACATTGGATTCATCCGCGCTCTGACATGCCAAGGTACAACTCACGTAAAGTTGATAATTCCGCGAATTACTGCAATTGCAGATTTCCAACAGAGATGGCGAAAAAGAGGAAAAACTGCGGACTGCAGCTTTATTAATAAACTGGTAAACTTTATATCTGTAAAACGACTCGATGAGCTGTCATAAAGTGCGCGCTCTCACTTCCATTTCTGCCGTGATCAGTAACGTTAGGCCTGTCGCTCCGGAGACTGTAAGCTTGATCACGAACAGTTGTACTGATCCCTCCTCGAGTAACAACGAGAGTAAATGAAGACTGCTATGTTCATTCTTACATCTTATAACAAAACACCTCAATAGCTTTAGAAGACATTCTTGTCTACAGCTGCTCCGGCGTAGAAACAATGGCGGACTGTGTCCAGCTCACTCAGGGCGGGTCTACGCTCAAACTGCAGTGTCAATCAACAGTCGCGGGAGGGGCTTGTGCAAAAGTACGTCACATTGCCCCGAATCTGAGAATGGCTTGTTCTGAGACAGTGCTTATGATTTATGGGGATTTTAAAAAAAAGCACTGGGTGGATTTTTATCATTATAGGGTGGTTGTGTACACACACTGCAAACACATTTATGTTCAAACACCATGTAAAAGTGAATTTTGCATCATAGGTGCCCTTTAAGTTTATCCATTACAGAATTCTCTTCCACAACCCAGTTGCCCAGGCCATTCACACACAGATGTTTTAGAACGTAGGCGCAACAGTAGAGCATCTCCATATAAACCTCCATATAGAGCATGTTTGTTTAGGCAAACAATGTAAAACACTTACTGGTATACTTAAAAGAAATTCAGTGAACAGGCCATTAGTATGTAAATTTCTGAGCATATGACTGTCAGTAGTGAGTCACGACACGAGTCACTTTGAACTCTTCTCCTGAGCCTTGTCCACTTATAATCAAAGAATTAATAGACTTGTGCACCTTTTGCTCTGTTTCTGACGTTATTATTCTATAATGGAATATCAAATGAGTTTCCCCATCCATGAAAGCAGCGCCTCATTTATGAGGTCTGCCAACTCATTGTTTTTTTCACAGATGAGGCTTAAGAGGGTAAACAAGAGAAAGAAAACAGCCCCACATGTGAATTGATGTTCTTCCTTTTATGTTATTTTCATTTTGCAAGTTAAATAGGTCCTATTGTGTTTTTTCACATTTTCAAATTTCTTTAGTATGTAATGTTGCTGTTTGAGTATAAAAAAAGGTCTGCAATGTTACAAAGCACAAAGTCCACTCTAATGGGAGTTATTCCCTATATCAGTAAGAACTGTTTCTGAACTTGCTGAACAGCTTGATTTGTAGTCTTGAGTTTTCTTCCAGGAAAGTACACCTCACAATATTCCTCATTTAAATAATTCCCGGCCAAGGCATACACAATAAAAGGGGTGAGGCCTGATTGAGTTGCGTTAGTAGTGTGTTGTTGACCTGACGTTATAGTTAGCATAGTTACAGTTATGGCTGCACGATGTTGGAAAAAACTGACATTGCGATATTTTGTTTTTCTGAGATATGAAAACAGTTTCGCCAGATGACTTGAATAGCTGTATCTGGAAAGAATTAATAATTCTAGAATTCTTCAATCATTGTGTGATATTGTAGGGGAGTGAATACAAAGTACAAGCATTAGATAAATATAATACATGAAAAATATAAAGCACTATTTATTTCATTTGTATCTTTCTTCTAAGTCTAACAGTATTCAGGTACAGAAATTGAATAATCAAATGTAAAATAACACTGATAGAGGCAGAAGAGAAGGGTACTGGGTGTTGCGAAATTAGTTCTTTTCACGTCTTCCACTCGAATGGCTTAAAATCACTTGAATGTTTAAACCTAAAACACGTGTAAATGATAAGCTTTCACTCTATGATGGTTAAACTTTGCAATTATTCAGAGAATTACATTCAAACCGTGGGGCCTGGTCTGTACGGATCACAGATCAACTACGATCCCTATACTTGACATCACACATCCTGCGGCATGACTATCGCAGAGGCGCACATCACAATATAGATGCTAAAACGATATATCGTGCAGCCCTAGTTACAGAGGTGATACTCACCGTTATGGGAAGGGGCGTTGCATTTCCGACACGCTCTCTAAGGCCCCATCCACACTACTGCGTTTTAGTTTACAAACGGATAATTAAAACGAATACGATCTCCGTCCATACCAGCGTTTTAGCTGCGTATTAGAATTGATCTCCGTCCACATTAAAACGACTGAAAACGCGGATCACGTGACCATTCACCAACACTGGGCATGCGCGTGCCGGTGTAAACACAACTTCATTGATAAAATTATCCCACCATGCTCTGGGTTAACCCCAAACCGACGCTCCATGTACGGTCAACGCCGCCGCTGCACACGGGAATTGTCACAGATCGCTCGAATAATAGCTTGACTCCGGCGCATGTAGGCAGTTATAGCGTTGTAAAATGCAGAATTTGCTTGTACAACAGATATAGGCCTACGCCATGACTGATGACACCCAATCATAGAGCCGAGCGTGAGCCTCTACTACGTCATCATTTCTAAAGTCCTCCGTTTTTACCCGTCTACACTAAAACGCCCTCCAGAGATTCAAAACGAAAAACGGATCGGCAGCGTTTCTAAACTTCTCCGTTTTGGGTCTCCGTTTTTGCCGTTTTAGTCAGGACGGGAGGTGCAAACGTAGCAAAAGGTCTCCGTTTTTAAACGAAAACGCAGTAGTGTGGACGGGGCCTAAGCAGTAGACCAATCATAATAGACTGGAGCCGGCTGACCAATCAAAGCAGACTGCTTTTCGAAAGGCGGGTTTTAAAGAAATCTAAACTAAAACAGAGTTCAGACCACTGTCTATATAATGACTGGATAGCTCATGACGTTCTAAACTGCCACCAGGCAGTGAAGCCACCGGAAGTGTTCGAGTGGCCATCTTACGATTCCCTACCAGCAGAGGGCTCCAACGGCCGTTATACAGAGATCGGTAGCTCCGACGGCACTTTTAAGATGACCCGCTGTGCATCATACAAGTGTAAAACGAAGTTCACAAAAGGATCTAGAAAAACTGCCCACAGGTTGTAATTTAAGCCCATAAGTAGTAATTTATATGCACAATTGTCGCTATTTCCGTGTTGTTTTCTCCGAGGCAAGAGTAGCCTAATGCTTCTTCTTCAAAAAACAAACGATAAAACATTCAACAGTAGCCGATAAGGAACCTCAGAGCAGCAATAATCATAATTAAGTGTCCAATAGCGACCCCATTTGACAGCTTCAAAAGAGCTTCGTGCAGAGTCCATTTACCGCGCGTATACGGTGCAGGAGCAGCACGCACTATTGTGCTTCCAAAATAGGCTTCCACATGCTGTTTGCAGTGCGCAACTGATCTACGTCTGTACCACAAACAACATTTATTCTCTATTTTTTATTTCAAATCACTATTTTTATTATCAGCGTCTTTTATAAAATAATAATTTTTCTTTATAAAAAAAAATTGTATAGCCTACTATGCATTCTTTTTTACAGACGTATTCAAGTTTAAACCCAATTAAATGCATTTATTTACTATATTTTCCTTTCAATCCGTGTTCAGTTTGACCACGAACCATGATCAGTGGTTCAGACACTGGGTGAAAACAGATGCTGCAACAATGTAAATTATAAGAAAAAAATGGTCTTTTGAACATTAAATAATGTAAGTGTATTGTATCAGACCTCATAAACAATGATGAACATAATAGGACATAATATGTTCACATTTATGTTTTTGAATCTGAACAGGTTTTGAGATCCTGAAGCAGATGCTAGCGGATGAGCAGGCCCTCACTCACCTCCCGCTGTCTGACATCTGGGAGTGGCAGGTGGGCGTGGCTTGTCGGCAAACTGGAAACCAGCGGCTGAAAGCTATTCATCTGCTGCTGCGGCTCCTGCAGTGTCCGTCTCAATGGTGTGTCCCTTCTTACCTTTCTGATAGTGCTTTTTAAAAGCTGACAGCATTTATTAAAACCAACAAAAGGCAGCCGCGTCATCCTGCAGTGCTTTATAGCTGTCCCAATATTCTGGAGAGATGAGGCAGCAACTTGCTTTCAGAACCTGGTTCTGTCAGGTCAGTTCTGCACTCTGTGGATAGCAGGTCCAACTTGACCCAGTTTAACACGCCTCAAGTGAGCCTATCTTCCTCTCGCTCTGCAACTTTTCTTCTTGTTCCTGAAAATCGATGAGTTCAGAAATGCTTTTTAAAATTGAATCAAGGGGCCGACTTTTAAGCACACGAATATTGTATTTCTTGTATTCACACTTCTTGAGTGGTTTACACTACTCTGGCTCATTCTTTTGTGTGTTTTGTTTTGGTGAGCATCCAGATTAACACCGCTTTTGCATAACGCATCTGACAGTGGCTTTCTGCCTTCATTGTTCCCATGGCAACAAGGTCACATGTCAGGCTGATTTGCATAATTTCCATGGTGTTTGGACACAGTTACATCATCATCATCAGCAGAGAGACCGTGTATGAGAGAAATAGAGACATTAACCTGTGGTGTCAGATGAGTTAGCGAGTTTGAGGAATAGCCCATGCAAATGACCACCTGCTCTCCGCAAGGGGAACATTAATCGGGTGAATGAGATGGCCACATAGTTCAAATATGAGTAATGATAAAGCTAAGATCATTCAGAGTGTAATGACCTCACATTTAGATTGTTGTGTGTGTTAACACAGGGGTTGTGACCTTACACTTCTGCGGCCGCTGTGGCAGCTCTTCACTACTATGGAAAGTGGTTTGAGTCAGGACCCCACCAGCATCACGGTCCTCCTTCCTCTCCACCGCGCTCTCACAGAGCTCTTTTTCATTGCCGAAGCAAAGGCCATGGTGAGTGACCATCTTCTTCCTCTTCTTCCTCTCAAGCAGCTTCCTCTCAAAACATAAACTTAAGCTACAAATCTTTTCGATTAAAGCTGATTAGCTGTTGAAAGGAATGGTTTACGCAATAATGAACTTTCCCTCATGTATGCTGTTCGCAATCACGTCTTTCCAACACCAATAAAATCACCAAAACCCAATTAATTAAGCCATCAAATGGCAAAAGCAGCATAAAGAAAAAGAGCACAGGATTTTGGAACACCATGGAGTTGAGTAAATTATTAATTTATTTTCATTTCACTATTCCTCATTTTTATGAGATATTTGAAATATTTGCATGCTTTTCAATTATTATTTACACTGCTGTTCAAAAGTTTGATGCCACAGCAAATACACTTATGTTATTTTTATTTCAAATAAATACTGTTTGTTTGAACTTTCTGTTCATCAAAGAATCCTGGAAAATATGATCAACTTCCACAAAAAAAAATTAAGAAGCACAACTGTTTTCAACATTGATAATAATACATTTTTCTCGAGCAACAAATCGGCATATTAGAATGATTTCTGAAGGATCATGTGACACTGGAGACTGGAGTAATGATGCTGAAAATTCAGCTTTACCATCACAGAAATGAATTACATTTTACAGTATATTAAAATAGAAAACAGTTGACATCAGGTGATAACATCAGTCATCTTTTTGTATAGTTTCATTGAAGGTGCATCGTTTGTCTGTATCTTTGATTCTTAATCTTTATTTCATCATTTATTTTGGTATGCGTTTAGGGTCATGCATGTGTAACAGATGTGAATTGTTCTGTCCTTCAGACAGTGATGATAAAACAGTGACAAATGTGTCCCCTTCCAAAATTCCTGATGCCCCATTAAGTTATTTATCCTGGCATTGCTCTGTCCGGACAGTTGCTTTTTTATGGAGCATATTTATTGAATTCTGGGAGGCATCCAGGTGACGTTCAAGTAATTGTTTTGTGCTGTCACAAGGAAATAGTTCTGTGATGAAATGTGAAAAACTGGACTGGAGAGCATTAGATTTTTAGTGTCAGATTTCATTCAGTCTGAATCATGTCAGGGTCTGTGAGTGTCTGTCAGGGGAGCTGCACTAAAGTGAGTCTTCCCTTATGCATTTGTATGCTACACTCAAACTCCAAAAAATAATAGAAACACCCACACAGAAACGTACAGGCCTGCCATTGGCCTTAATGGCCACATTTACATGGTGTAGTCTGCAAGACTTGATAAAGCATTATGGCTGTTTGTAATGCATGTCCTGTTTACCGATGGTGGATCCTCAGCTCAAACTCACGGTTTAACTGGATCTTCTTGATGATCCATATGTATGGATCTGTGCAACAATCCAAAATTGTCCAAGATCCATCACAGATTGCATTCATATTCATGGTAATTTGTTGCAGTGCCCTCTTTAAACAATGTGTGAAAGGCAACATGGATATTTGTCTTTCTTTGTCTATCTCTTTAGTTTTTTCATGTGAATGATTTTGGGCACTTTTCACTGGTTAACAATAAGTATTTGAATGCAATGAATTTTTACCAATTGCTTTCAAGGTCATTTTTAAGTGAATGTATGAAGTAAGTTTCTCTCATGTTCATAGCAGAGTAACCACAGGTGTAGTTCATCACATTAAATGTTACACTAATGTTTGACAAGCAGTGTCAATATACTTTGTCTTAGTTTTAAACACACACTTGTTTATAATATGGAACGTAACAAACTTAAACTGGGGAAACGTTTTACTTAGTGTGTTTTGCTATATTTCTTAAAAAATAAAATCCACTTGTTTTGATATTTTTGTTATATAATGCAAGGACAATTATACAAATGTAAAAGTGGCTTCAGCTTCCAAACATTTTATAAGTGCGTGGGAGAGACAAAAGTGGGCACTAGGGGGCGCTAAGACACTTACTTGTATTCAAAGCAAGTCAAAATAGTCTTCAAGAACACAGTATAGTCACACAGACAGCTTAGAGAGATGCATATGAACTGTATGCAGTACATTTATAGAAATAAACAGCCATGTCGGGTAATGTCTGAGTGAATGGCGCTCTTTCTTTGAGCCTGTGAATGGGAGGAAAGTTTTAATGACAATACTCTTTCATCACTGAGCCATAATGCTTTAACAGTCAAGTTGGACTTGAATATGAAGTGGTTTGTTTGTGTGTTTGAATGAGATATGTTTAAGTGCGCATTAGTGTTGAGGACTGACAGGCAAATGGATGAAGTGAGTGTTTTGAGTGGTTACGGCAGTAGATACTCAATACTGTTTGGCCTCATTATGAAGAGCCTTAATCTCTACCACAACCGCTGCACTTCTCAGAACTGACCATAAAGATTTCAAACCTCTCAGCAGCCAGATGATCATGACTGATCTATTGTTGTTTTTTTTCAGTTAGGCAACGCTATAAAATGGGCTCAGAACACTGAACTAATGGGAGAAGGTCAACGCGTATTTGAAAGAGCGTTTCAGCATGTGAATACTCAGCTGTTGCAACGTTTGAGTCGGAAATGAGACGGAAAGAAGAAAAAAACGATAAGACGTTCAGACTTGCTATGTCTTCCTCTCCTGTAGTGTAGTAACACACATTTCTGCTGGATGACGAAAAAAAACCCTCCTTCACAGAGGAAGTGGTTTTGAATGTGTTCTGACATGACAAAAGCTGCAGCCTCTCCAAAGTCTTCAGAGAGTTCTGTCATGAAGCGTCTAGATGCTGTTCATTTGGGTGTAGAAGTAAAGTGCGATCTGACCGGCTTCTGTTGACGGCAATCCATTCATAACTTTTCCAACTAAAGTCATCAAAGCGGAGCTCTCAGTAAGGATGTTGTTTGACAAGGTTAAGGAGACTTAACAGGATATTGCAATGGATGTATCTTAGTTTTTTTTAATGTTTTTATGTAGAAAAACCATTTATTTATATTAAAGGGTAAGTTCACCCATAAATGAAAACTGCCACCATCTACTCACCCTAAAGTTGTTCCAAACCTGTATGAATTTCTTTCTGCTGCTGAACACAAAAGAAGATATATTGAAGAATCATGAACCAAACAGTTGATGGGTCCCTTTTTTTTCTTCTATAAATATTCTTAAAAACATAATCTTTTGTGTTCAGCAGAAGAACGAAATTCATACAGGTTTGTAAATGATGACCGAATTTTCATTTATGGGTGAACTAACCCTTTTACATAACCTTTTTCCAGCATTTTTAATGAATAGAGGCATATATCTATTTGTAAATGTTATTACAATTTAAAATAACTTTTTTTTTTTTCTATTCAAATTATTTTTTTTATGTCATTTATTTCTGTGATGGTAAACTTAATTTTCAGCATCATTACTCCAGTCTTCAGTGTCACATGATCCTTCAGAAATCATTCTAATATACTGATTTGGTGCTCAAGAAACGATTCTTATTAATATCACTGTTGTGCTGTTAATTATTTTCGTGGAAACCATGATACATTTTTGTTCCAAAATTCTCTGTTAATAAAATCCAAAAGCATTTATTTGAAGTAGACATCTTGTGTAACATTATAAATGTCTTAAATCATAGTGACTGAATACTGATATCTGTATGAAAAGTTCCCTTTAAAAAATGTTAAGGACAGTTACAACAACTTGTGTGCTGTTTTTGTTCAGTTTCCCATTTTCTATTAGCATTCGCATTTCTAGCCTAGCGTGCCATCTGGAGTTCATGGGCACATTTGAACAATCTATGGCTAAGCCGTGCCAATTGGTGCACGAGTATGCATTAGCCTTATCAACCTCGTTGTGTGTCGTTTATACATACTGTCGAACAAAGTATCTACTTTACTGTATTGCTGTGCATATTTTATGTAACGTTTAAATGGGCTTTACGGTTCCAGGGTTCCACCATGCACCCTCAAAAGTTCCCTGGAGATTACGCGTAACAGAAATAAGCTTTAGACTTTGATCAATGTGAAATACCTGGAAGAGTGCAAATACTCCTACCTCAGGAAATTAGATAGCAGAGGCAGGGCTGATTTAGATGATGTCTGGTTTGATTCAGAGTCATGTCATCAACAGCATGGTGCTGTTCCAAACCCCAGATTAACAGCTCACGTTGAGCCAGTCTATGGTAAATAACAGTATAGTCTAACTGGCCTTTCATCAGATTGCTCTCCTGGCAAGTGCTATAGAATAAATTCAGAATTTTTTGCTGAATTTTCATGTTGTGGGTGAATACTGAAGCTGGTATGTGTCTTTTCATTTGTCCATCAGGAGCAGGACGTTCTGCAAGAGTACCTTCTTGCTCTCACTACCAATGAACAGCTGGTAATTCGCACTGCACAGGTAAGACAACCACAGTCCCTATGGTGTTCATACATTTTATTTATTAACAGGGTTCACATGGGTCCTTGAAATCCTTGAAAGTTTGTGGATCTGGAAAAAAAATGTCAAGGCCCTGGAAAGTTTTTGAAAATAAACATACATAGATACAGGTCCTTGAAAGTGCTTGAATTTTTTTTGTGCACAAAGTTTTCTGTAAAAAAAAAAAAACCTATTATTCCCTCCGGTCCGCTAATGTGTTATTTCACCAACACTTCGTGGCCTATGGATACTAACCCAAATATGTTCAGTCAATGACTGTCTATTGTGTTCAATAAACATAAAATATTTGTGATGATAACTATTTTATTTAATGTAATGTTGAATTGCTTTGCTTGTTAAGATAATGTAAACCCATGAGTTGTTCACTTTAAACTGAAAATTAGCCCATGATTTACTCACCCTCAAGCCATCCTAGGTGTATATGACATTCTTCTTTCAGGCGAATTTAATCGGAGTTATATTAAAAAATGTCCTGGCTCTTCCCAGCTTTATAATGGCAGTGAATGTTCCTGTTTTGAAGTCCATCAAAGTACATCCATCCATGATAAAAGTGTATCTATCCATGATTAAAGTGCTCCACACGGCTCTGGGGGTTAATAAAGGCCTTCTGAAGCGAAGCAATGTGTTAGTGTAAGACAAATATTCATATTTAAAACTTTATAAAGTAAAAAACTAGCTTCCGGCAGATGGTAAGTAATGTGACAGTAATGTGTAGTAATGCGACATACTGCTGATATTTAAGCTACGCCATGACGCACTACGCTACTTCCGACGTCACAAGTTGCGCTTTGCGTAAGTAGACTGCGTATGTTCGTTTGGCCGGAAGCTAGAATTTTACTTTGTAGCGTGTTAAATATTAATATTTTTCTTACACAAACTCATCCCTTTGCTTCAGAAGGCCTTTATTAACCGCCCAGAGCCGTGTGGAGCACTTTTATGATGGATAGATACACTTTTTTGAGCTTCAATCTGATGGTTCCAATCCACTGCCATTATAAAACTCGGAAGCGTCAGGGTGTTTATTAATATAACTCCGATTGTATTCGTCTGAAAAAAGAAAGTCATATACACCTTGGATGGCTTGAGGGTGAGTAAATCATGGGCTAACTTTCATTTTAAAGTGAACTACTCCTTTAAAAGCATATTCAAATATATTAAAACTTCTGGTTACATGAGCCTAAGCTCTTTTCAATAAAATCCATGCAAAAGTTAATATCAGATCATTATAGAATACAGTATAGGATATACCGAATATTCTTCAGTTTTATGCAAAACAGAAATACGACAAATAGAATATCAGATCTCTGTCATATGGCCAAAAAAAAAAGCTTTTTTGCATAGTTGTGTTTGACACATGAAAACTGTAACAATGTATCTTACAAGGTAACACGATGTAACCTTGCTCTCACTTGAAATGTGTGTCCACATTAAGTCCTTGAATTCAAGGGTATTGGACCTGGAAAGTCCTTGAAAGGTCCTTGAATTTGTACCCTGTATTTATTTTTCATATATGTTATTTTTCTAATTTCCAAGCTTTATTTTTCATTTTTAAATCAAGAGCAAACATCATAAAAGCACTAGCTAAAAAGGACCGGATCATCAGTGATTCAGATTACCATTGCAATTCCTTTCATAGCAATAGTTTAAAGATCTGTAAGTTTGAGGAGAGTTTGTAAGCTGTTCC
The DNA here is from genome assembly GCF_029890125.1 of Rhinichthys klamathensis goyatoka. NCBI lineage: Eukaryota > Metazoa > Chordata > Actinopteri > Cypriniformes > Leuciscidae > Rhinichthys > Rhinichthys klamathensis. Next base: position 80,339 of record NW_026606578.1, on the reverse strand, counting down.
TAGAAAATGAAAATAATAATAAACTTTTTTCCTAGTTCAGACCAGGCTTTATGAACATTCATGAGCATATCTGGAGAACATATGCCATAAACACCAAATCTGTATCATTAAAAAGTAGATAAGCAAAAAGATAGTCTTCCCTTGTAAATAATGATAGACTGTCAATTAAACTGGCAATTTAGTACATTTGCTGTAATTATGTAAACAAAAACTTTATACAAGTAGCGTGGGTACCAGAGATTGACCAGTTTTAGTAATTCATTCTGTAATAATATTTTTAATCTCTATGTACCAATTAATAATTTGACAAGAGAAAGATAACAGATCTTGTTATACAATATACAGCAAGTAAGGGTTGTGCAGTTGAAGACAAATGAGGACAAGAAACTGATGCACCTATCTTCGAATGAGTACATGTACAGTATAACAGGAGCCACATTGGGTTTTCAGTGGCATTGGTTCACTGCTTAAAGTGAGATGTGGCAGAGCCTAGTGCAGTAACTTGTGCTGTAAAGCTGCTAATTCACAGGAAAACCACAGCACAGTGAAAAGGTGGATGCTTTTCAAATGGCTCTGATGGATGGTCTCACCATATGTTGATGAGGAATAATGATCCTGTAATGTCTAATGATGTGTAAAGCTTGTTTTATCAGCTCAACTTGATGACTGACAGTCATTGTACGGTATGGATGCTTGATGAAAAATTAATGAAAGTGTATTTTATTATTACTATACAGTTTTGCTCATTTGTGTTGCTTCTGTTGCAGTAACATTCATTAAGGCAATTTGAGAAAATACTTCTCTAAATGTCTTACTTTCTCTAAAAGTAAGAGTCTACAACCTTTGTTCACATTGAGAGATAATGGCAATAGTGACACAATTGCCTTTGGTGAAATACATATTTGTGCTCCTCATCACATGATGGCTCAAACCAAATATTATGCTAAAACAGCTGAACGACAGAAAGGATATTGATAAAAAAAACACCTGTGTTGACTCTCACATGAGGCGCATGTGTTCCCATCCTCCATGTACGTGTGTGTAAGAGTGAGTTTGTGTGTGGGCTGGGGGCAACTCTGTTGCTTTTAGTCATTAACCCCATTATCGCGTTGGGTGTGACGCAGCCTCATCTCCGCCACAGGGGCGGCTAAAGGACCACATTGTGATGTGTAGGACGGGATTAATGCTCTGTATTTATCTTCTCCCTAGCACCTTTTTAGCTTCAATAAAAAACATGCTTGTAATGTTCATGACAGACAGCCAAACAAGTGGTTTATGTTGTTAACCAAATAGTGTTTTTGTGCCTAAAAAGTTTTTAAATGGGTTGAGCAGTGGCATATTTGAAGTGTGATAATGGTGTGTTTGTGTGTGGGTGTTTTTGCTGAGCTCTGAGGGCCACAGGTGTGTGAAACGGTTTGATAAATTACCCACAATGTTTTGCTTAATGGTTTTATTCTCTCTCTCTCCCTGTTGCCCTCCCCTCCCCCTTTTTTTTCTTTCTCCTTCTGCACTCACATTTCTTTATATTGTTCTTTCACCTGTTTTATTGCATAGGCACTGAAGAACATCGCAGCCATCAGCCTGGCCATTAATTACCCAAATAAATCCACTAAGCAGCTCAACCTGTCCCCGTGAAGGAGGGATGAAAGAGAGATGCAGATGAAAGACGGGAAGCTTGCCAGAGCCCCATGGGTACGGCCTTCTGCGCTCGACTGCTGCAGCGGGAACGGGCCACATACGTTTTCCAGAAAAATCCACCTGTAAACCCAACCCTCCACTGTTTAATCATGAAGTTAGGGGCACGTGATGTTTCGTGTCTCTTCATAATCATAAAAGTTTCCTCTTGAAATGATGGCGAAGGATCTTTCCTTTTTCTTCTTTTTTGGGCTCACCTTGTCTGTTTTACCTCCTTTTTAACAATGAGAGTTTAGTGGGCTGTGCCAAATTTGTTTCTCACTCATAAGCACGTGTTCCTTTCTCCGCCCCTTCGTTTTCTTTGCCACCGTGGGCAAGACAATCGATCAAAGTAAAAGCAGGTCACCTTCCCTGCCTCACACTCTCCCCGGACACGTCGCCTAAAAATACGAAGCTGCCGACGCAGTCTCATCCTTCAAAGTGGCCCGAGACTACATACGATTCACAATATTTCGATATCTATCCAAAACCGCGGGGCCTTGTCTCTGTTCGCCCTCAGTGGAGCCTGATGAGCTGATGTTTGTTCAGTACTAGCAGCTAGCAGTTACACTTGAAAACCACATGCTTCTAGACAAATGGCGGCTGATGTTTGCGAGTAAAATAAAAAAACGAAACAAAGAGTTTGATGTGCCATTCGAGAACAGAAGGCGCCGTTTGCCTTAAGAGAGCGACTCAAAGTGATCTTTCAACTGATTGTGGGCCAGTTAACAAAGCTACGAAATGTCCTAGTAAGGGGAATGTCAGTGCTTGTGTCTTACATTGTCACGTCCCAGATTCTCAACTCACTCGTAGTGCAGCATACCACCAGGAAATGTAGAGCACTATGTACAGAAATATCACTTTATGTTGTGCTGCATGTAACACTGGACTGAATCATGACGTCCATTACTGTTCGGGGCATATTGGTTGGTGTTTTATAGATCTATTCTGTAATATTACTGCGGTTGGAGATGTTCTTGAGTGTTTGATCTGTTAAATGATACACAATTGCGAGTTTAGTGGACGGTCAAAAGGTGCAGAACTTGATAATCATAAACTTCATCCATCAAAGCGGTTTCCTTCTAATCTAGCGATTGAGACTCACCAGTATTTTAACTGTGGTGACATGGATACGGTTATGGAAGTTGTGTTGCTTTAAAAATATATATATTATCATTACAGGGACATTTTAGGGTGAATCTTGAGTGAAGCATTTGATTGGCTAACAGAGAGATATGTTGCTGTTTTTGCGGTCACGTAAAGGTTCTTAGTTCTAATCAATGTTTATCTTAATAGTTAGCCTATTTTATTAATTGTCAATTTTTGCCCTGTAGCCAAGTGTTTCTCTTTTTTTATGAAATATAGCTTTTTGTTCTTGACAGGGGTATTCAGGTCTTTGATTTTGATTTCAGTTTGATTTCATTTTAGTTGGAAAGGGATTGAGATGGGTAGTTATTCATGCCAAAGAATCATTGTTGTTTGAAAAAGAAATGTATATTTATCTTCCAGAAGAGATATTGGGGGTGGTTGGTGGAGGTGGTGTTATAATTGAAAAGAAAGCTCCAACGACGGACACGGATCCTTTAGTCCTCAATGTTTTTGTTTACATACGTACTAGCATGGAGCGCTGGCTACGTTTGGTGGCCCTGCTCAGCCTCAGTTCGGGTGGAACATTTCAAAATGTCTGCCAGGAAAATTTCCTGTCACTATAAAGCCTCAGATATTAACAAACGATGTGCCTATGTTTAAAATGAAGCAATCTTAATTTAATCTTCATATCATTGTAAAAGTCCTCTCTTCAACTATATTTTTAAAGAAAATTATATAGTTTAATTTGGAGCATTTTCTATCTATTTTATTTTTATGAATGTTTTTTTTTTCTTTCTCAGAGTTTATGGCTTCAATTGCTTTGAATTTGACATGAATGTATATAGTTGTGAATATGGACAATTGCATAAATAATTGATATGAAAATAATTTTTCAATTCAGCCCTCCACATTAAAAAAAATGTCATAACAATGTACTATATTGTTGTAAGTTTACACTTGACCCTTTTGAATTGATTTGCTATGTCACGCAAAAAGAAAAAAACTGCTCTGGGTTGATTGCTCATTTGTTTTTAATTAAAAAAGCAAGATATGCAAATTCATGTGCCTAAGGGTTTCCTTCTTTTACAGAAAATTACTTGAAAGTCAAAACTTGAGCATGTTGTTGGCGAGTTTTATAATATACTATATACAAAAAAACATGAATTGCTACATTGTTGTAGCAATATTTATTTTATTTGACTTAGTTTTGGAGTCATTATAATGTAGTTTAGTTTCAGTTTTTTGCTACTTATTATTATTTCAGTTAACGAAAATGTTTTTTTTTTGTTTTCTTTAACGGTAATAACGCTGCATTGAGCTGATTTAAGAACATTTAGTTTATTCACTTGGATTTGTAGAATTCACTTTCATTTATTTTCCTACTGTAAATTGTTCCTTGCCTATTTTACTTTCTTTTGAAATTTTGAACCTTTAAGTTGAAATCACAAAATTTGCCATGCAGCTTCTATTTAAGATTAATTTTACAGCCATACTTCTAGTATATTGATATTCCTCAAGGTTTATGTCGCTTTGACCTTGAAAATCTTTCCCATATTAAATTCCATATAATTTGTGCAGCTGTTTAACAAAAGCCATCACATTTCGTATGTAGCTATATTACTTATAAGTACAAAATAAGACATTTTCCTGTAATTTCTGATTTGATCCTTCTTTTTTCCCCATGCTGAAAGGATCCATTAATCTCAAACTGCCTTACACATGGAGCCTGAAGCCTCGAATGTGGCTTGCTACTGAAAATTATACTAAATTACACATAATCCAGTTTTTATGAAACTTGACTCTAACTTCAATAAAATGTAACAATTACAAGTGCATTAAAAAAATCGTGCCAACATAAAGTTTTTGTGTTCCTTTCCCCTTTCTCATTTGAATATTAACACCATTCCCAGCATCCTGATCCAATTGAATACAGGCAGCAGAGGTGTCTGAGGTCTAACGTCTATATGTTTGTGTTTTGGCTTGGCAAACACATGGACCCTCCCTTTAGTAATACAAATAGTCCCTCCCATGTCAGCATTTTCTTCCCTCCTAGAATGTAAACCATCTGCTGTTTTATTGTAACCGTTCGCCTAAATATAGGCTCTCGCTTTCAAACAAACACGCATGCACGGTCGACACGTGACAGAGCCACACCCTAGAGCTCATCTTCACGAATAAAAGTGGACAAATTTACCTCATAGTAGCACCAGTGTTTCTCTCTGCCTCCCTCTTTCTCTCCATTCACAGAAACACTGAATGACAGACGTGTCACTGATGATGATGATGGTGGTGGTGATTGTGCTGGAGAAGACAGTGATGATTCAGAGGAGCTCTAAACTGTAACATCCCCCTCATTACCTGTGAGTCAGCTCTCCTCACACCTCCTCTCCCGCTCCCTGCCTTCCCATGAGCTGGACGTCACCAGCAGTGTGAGACCCTACAGCTGCGACAGCAGGGGGAGATGAGGATGATGATGATGAAGTCATCCGGTGGGGACGTGAGGCTGTGGGTTTGAAGAAGTATAAATAGCCTTTGACACCGGGATGGTCGCGGAACTCTCTCTTCACACCTACACCTCGGATATGGGAAAAAGGGAGAAGGGGTGAAGTGAAAAACGGAGTAAATGATAATCTGTAGATGTGCTGGTCCCGAGAGGGGGTGGGTGGCTGTGATTCAGGCTTCGCTGAAGAGGAGTCTGGATTAATGGTGCTTTCACAGCAGATGATTTGTGTTTTGGCTCTGCGTCATGTTATGCAGGAATAAGGGCTTGCACTAGATGAATGCAGTTGTTTATTGCTTGTTTTAGAAATGAGCTGTTTGGTTTGTAGTTCTAATACTAGAGAATTAGCATTTTTTTAGCCAAAGATTTCCTATAACTCAAACTTGTGCTAGTTTCTAACCAGTTACATACAACTAGCCAGACTACATAACAACTACAACTGTTAGCTGATTCGTTAAGCACCTGTACTCACACATCCTTGTTAGCTGTAGCCCTGATGTTGCATCTTGTTAGCAACTTGGAAAAACAGTGAAAAGTACCTGTGCTGTAATGCAGCCTTCAAGTGGAGTCAAAAATGTCATATTTATGCTTTCAAAGCACATGAATGAACCAGCAATGTTGCATTTACTAGTGGGAAACTCTGAATTATAGATAATTCTCGACTATATGTCTCAAAGTATTGTGCCTGTTCTAAATGGTAAGCCTAATGAATGACTTTGCAAAGTTATTCAAATTTTTTTCTGTGCTGTATTTCAGTAATATTATAAATGCAATATGTTTGTAAGATACAACAAATGTAAAGTAAACCACTATACATCATATACACTACTACACTAAACATTATACTGTGAACATTACAATAAACCCAAATAGCTATATCTGAATTCCAAAAAGCATTAGAATTATGAATTTGTATCACTTAGTTTAATACAAAATATTAACAAAATATGTATTACATGGAGCAAGCCATGAAAGTAATTAATAAATGAGTAATCAATCAAGTAGCCTAATTAACTTGTGTTACCCGCGCAACTCATGTATCACCTAGAACTCAGTTTCCCACTAGTAAATGCAACGTCAGTCTTTCCTCAGAACTCGTAATTATGATATTTCAAGGCACATGAGAAACTGAATTGCATCCTTGTGGCTAGCAACTCTGATAGCAACTTTGCTGGCTGAGAAACAGAACGGAATATGTAACCCCTGAAAACATTTTCAATCATATACATGTAGTTTACTTTCATACTGTACGTAGCTCTTATGGTGTGGATGTCTTTGGCTTTCTGCCACTAGCACACTAGTTTCATTATAATTAAAGAACTCTGAATGTATAGGCTTCAAGACTACAGGCAGGCTGATGCACAGGAACAACACATATTTGTATGTACATCTTATGTTGGAAATCTTGCCAACACTACTTTTTATTCACATGAACCAGTCACACTCTTAGGAAAACAGTGACACTTTCATAGATGAACAATGGATGTGAGGACTTGATTCTTATTACACAAACAGGACGATTTGTATTCTTTTGGGATGCAAAAGCCTTTGAAAACTTTTATGAGTGTATGAATTCACTGAGAATGGGCCTGCAGTTGTCTTTTACGACTGCAAGTCAAAAACAAAATGTAATTGCGCAACAATCCTATATTTTTCTAAGCTGCTGATCTCTTTTGTGTCTTGCTACCATAATCTTGGATGCTTGTACTCTTTACCGCTAGAAGCAAACTTTTATGGTGCTTTGTATCTCATCATTGTGTCCCGTCCAATGCCAATGGTTTTGACATTTAAATGCTCAGTAAGCACATTTGGGTGTCTACATACTATTGGCAGTAAAGTGTATGCAACATCATATGTTTGACCAAGGAAGTGTTGTTTAAAGTTTTAGCTAGTTTTGTCAGCTAATAGATTAACATATTTGCATAGGTTTACCAATGTACATCATGATTATATGGGCAAAATGGTAGTTAAACAGCTCGTGATCCCTTAGAAGCTAGTTTAGCTAAATTATTCATCGTGTTCATTAACTGACACGATTTCTTTTTCTTCAAATGTCTCAGACACTATCCCTAGCGGTATGTCCTTTTAATGTCCAGTCACGAAATGAAATCGAGGCGAAAGTGCTGTGTGAAATGAACCTCATCGCTGTGAGTGTGCTCTAGAGAAAAGCAATGATCTGCTCTCTGACTTCTGTCAAACGCTGGAGGTTTGATTTCCTGTATGTAAGATAGAGGCTGAGAGAAAAGGCTTGCTTTGTGTGTGTTTGGGGAGAGAATATTTGCATTTGTTTTCAATTCTCTGATGTCAAGCTCCATTGGAATGCCTATAGGCAGTGAAGGGCCGGGCTGAGATGATCTGAGGCTGAGCTGTGCTTCACTGGAGTCAGCTGCCCTCCGTGGCTCGTCTCCTGACACTCGAGAACTACACACATCAAATCTTTCTGTCAATACACTGCAGCTTACTTCAGTTTTTTCCTACTTAATTTGCCTTAGGCAGAGCTAAAGACGTCATTGTTAAAATCGTTCTCTTTATGTCTCTGCATTGTTGCAATATGACAGTTTTAGACTATTTGTCCTGTTTCTCTCTCTCTATGGCTGTGTTCAGAATGGAGGGTATGGGACACTAGGCAGTATATAATGCATACACTGTCATTCATGAAATTGGCGTTGGTAAGCATTTTGCAACGTCATCTGTCTCTAATGCTCATCTAGGCTGCATTTATACGATCAAAAAAATACAGTAATATTGTGAAGTGTTTTCTGTTTTAATATATTTTAAAATGTATCTCTAAATATCTAAAAACAACTTGCAATATGTCATGGTGATTATTTCAGACTGTATGCTGCACTACTGTTTCATGACCACATTATATGGTGAATTCAGCAATAAGCGTTCAATTATCCTCTTTGAACAAAAAAATGCTGTTGCTATTGTTTCATGTTCATACATAAACAGTCATTGTATTGTGGGATACAGTATTCCTCAGTGTGTGGTTGTATAGTGCACATTTGCATAGGGAGTTCTATGCATTCAGAGATTTTGCATACCTTAAAAATAGTACAAGTAGTATGGCAATATGCCTCTCTGAACATGGCCCTTTTTTCTTTAGCGTCTCTGATGAGTATGGAAGACTTTATAGCACCCTTCTTCTGTCCTTGTAGATTGTTGAAAAAATAAAACTGTCTTTACAGCGTTCGTCCTTCAACAGAACATTGAAAAGAGGTTACTAGAGCTTCTTCATTCAGCAGTCCTGTGTCATGCAGTAAGTTTTTTTATTTTTTATTTAACTTTTTCATAAGAATAAAATTGGAGTCAAAAGCAACATTTAACAGTTTTAGGTTGTAGTCATTTCTTTACCAACAGAATGAGCATTTAGCCACGATAACTCAACCCCAACTCTAACCCTATAATTTCACATGTGGTACCCCAAATCCTCTAATTTTTCAGAGAATCAAACGTAGCATTCCATCACAGCAGAAATGACATCACATCAGATGTCACAGACTTCTAAGAACTTCATTAAAGGAATGCCCCATCACAATACTAATGAGACCTACTTCCTGTTTCCCAAGTGTCACTTCTTCAGAGACCTGCCAGCGAGCTAATTGGCTTGTTTAAATAACCCACGAGAGCGAGACCCCGCTCAGCCTTTTAACCCAGATTTAATGACATCACAGAGGGACATGTCTGATTGCTATGAGAGACGCAGGAGACTATTTTAGATTTGATTTCTCCTTTAGCATATGTTTGATTATTCTTAATAAGGGCTTTTGGGTGCCTTGTTGTCATAATCCGCCCCGTTCCTCTCCTCTATCGTCAAGGAAACAAGGCCTGGTCAATAGCAGAAGGTATAATGACCACCACACAGGTCTTCAGTTAATCTGTCCATGCTGTTAATGAAGAAATCAAGAACAGTCTAAAACTGGCCACAGTCCATTTAATGAGCATTTGATGCGTATTGTACTCATATTTTTGGCTCTCCACCCACAAGCAAAGTCGTGTTTACAAGTTACAAGTCCGCAAAAAGGTCCAGATAGCAACACACTCATGACAACTAGGCCACAATTCATACAAGATTGTGAAAATGTAAAGTAAAACTACATATTTTTTACAATCTTGCACAAATTATTGGCAGTTTATTGAACAAATTACTGTCTTCTCATGATACTGGGTTGGTAATAGTCAAAATGACACCTAATAATAATTTATATGAGATAGCGAAAATGTATTGTAACATGCTACTTACATTTTACGAAAACACTAGTAGGTGTTAGTTTGATTTGTACGTTTCTCTTGTAAAAAGGATTATGACTTTTCATAAGACCGGGTTGATCAATAGATGAAAGTCTCACTTTGAGATTAAATCCCGGAAGAGTACAGGGATGGCCAACAAATCTATATATCTGGAGTTTCTGTCGACATGTAGAGACTTTTATTTATGGCATGATTTTGATAAGTAGATTAGAAAATTGCTGAGAGTAGAAAGTTGCTGAGATTATCTTCTAGACTAAATTTAACTGACTTTAGCAAAGTCTGATTTCACCCTTTCTCCTTCTCGTTCACTATCTCCATCCCTCTTCCCATAAGGATAAGGTGCAGCAGGAGTTGGAGGGGAAGATTCTCAGCAGATGGAGAGAATATGTTGATTAGAGGATGAAAGAACTGGAATAGAGGTTAATGAGAAAAGACCCCGTAAGAAAAGTCCAGAAACATTTCTTGACCTTTTCTTCTCATCTACCCACAAATGTCTATCCACTCAAGGTAAAACTGTGGGTGGAGACCTTCTCTGAGAGCTCTAGTTGTTCTTTCACCAGTACATGTTTCTTCACTTTTCCTCTGATTTGCAGACTCTCTCTAGCATGTGTTGCGTAACGCCACCTACTTCCCTGAACTTAAAACACTTGAGGGCTGTACTGCATGAGCTTGATTCATAACCACATTCAAATTCAAGGAAAAAACATTATTTTTTATGGTATACTTAAAAGGTTTGTACTATCAATCTTTTTAAAGCATCCCGGTGCTTTCAGAAGCGATGATATCCGTTATTGCTATTAAGGAGGCTGAGGTGAAGTTCTGCTATAATGCTATTATCTCCTCTGGGTATGAGCTCTGGGTATCTCTGTAATGTTGACTTCACCCACTCATTGGTTTATTGTGCCACAGTTTCAGTAGAAAGTGCAATTTCTCATTCGCCATGTTTCTGAGAAGTTGCCCTTAAAGTGATCATTGAAAATTCTGTCATCATTTACCAACCCTGCATGTCGTATGACTTTCTTTAATATGCTAAACATAAAAATGAGATATTCAGCAGAATGTACAAGCTGCTCTTTTTCCATACATTAACAGTGGATGGGGACCAGTTCAGACATTTTGCCAATGCACCTCCTTTTACTGTATGTTGTTCCACAAAGAATAAAAGTCATACAGGTTTAGAACAACATGAGGGTGAGTGAATTATATAAGCATTTGATCCCTTTAAAGGGTTAGTTCGCCCATTTAAGACATGAAGTTGTATGCAATCCTTACCAGCACTATAGTGCATACACACTGACCCACTCTGTTGTCACCTCCCTGGTCAGAGTTCTGGCCGCTGGAAGTTTTTCAATAAAGTACTCCCGGTTATTTTCCGGTGCCACAAAACTGTGCGTTTTTACGTGAAAAAATTATTTGCGTTTCAAAGCTTGATTAATTTACCACACAAAAAAACACGCCGGTCAAAATTCATACCTCAGTTTTAATCGGCACTATTTTCTATCCATTTCTATCCATCCGCGCTGCTGTCAACGTCAACACAAATGCTAACGAACACAAATGCCATTACGATGCCTCTAGATGATATCTAGATATGAAACTATAGCACTTAGTTGGTGAATGGAACAAGGTGTCATTTGGGAAAGACTGGATGATGGTTCAGTGATACTAAAATGCACCATGTTAATGCCTGGAGCAAGAGCTTGATATGTAATTGTGATGTTCACATGTGATAGCTTTGCAGCGCTGCAGTCTCTGGTAACCTCAAAACATCAGGACTGTACAGAAATATATAGGGCTACAGGACTGCAGTGATATCACTCCAAGTCTAAAACAGACAACATAAAGTGGGCCGGAGAGTATTTTGCCTCCTTTCTTGAGATTTTTTTTCTAAGATTGTTAAATTGTGTATTGCTATTATTATTAATATTTATATTATTGGGGGAGTGGGTGGGGGAGCATCAGCGAGAAGCATTTCACATCAAACATTTCCTCCGCTTCAGAGTCATGAAGTACAGTCCCTTTAGTAATAATGACTAGAAGCAGTTATAGTTTGTAGAATTTGCCTGCTAAATATACTGATTCCTTATCTGTAAGTAAAGAAAACGGCACACACCCACTTGACCAACATGAATGTTTCGTTGAATTTACTTAGTGAATGCAAGTTGCCATACAACACATTACTTAAAGGGATAGTTCACCCAAAAATGAAAATTCAGTCATTATTTACTCACGCTGGTGTTGTTCTAATGATGCTTGACCTTCTTTCTTTTTCAAGGAGATATTTTTAAAAATGTCCCGCACATGCTCGTTCCTATAATGGAAGTGAATAGTGACAAAAAAAAGATGAAAAAGTATCACAGAATGATCCTATATATTGTATTTTCCAAGTGTTTTGAGGGCAAATTTAAATGTATTATTAAGCGAAAGTCCTGACCTTATCCGTTGGTCTGCTGTGTAGTGTTAATGAGACTGTATTAGCACAGCAGTTCACACAGGCTCGCCAAAGAAAAGCACACCATTTTGAGAAATCAAGATAATTAAAACATTAAAAAGAAAAGGAAAGGTCATTGAGCATTTGAACAACACCAGGGTGGGTAAATAATGACTTAATTGTCATTTTTGGGTGAACTATCCCTTTAAGTACAGTAATGTGACAAGTGTTGAACAAGACTATCTAGACCAGTAATCTGGCCGCGGGGTGATATTTTGTGGCCCCCTACTTGACATTAAAGTTTAATGTTAGTGCGGCCCGTCGTTGCGTGTGCCGCGTTTTTTTTTTTTTTATCCCTTATGGGCTACCATAGATAGTCTCGTGACAGCTTACGGTGTGTTTGTTGTCAATAGTTGTCATAGACAACCGCAAAGTACAAACATACTGCACCTGGAAAAAATTAGCATGTCGCTTCAATTATGAGCGCGTTTGCCGCGCGCCTACATTTGAAATAACGAACTTGAGCGCGCAAAATATGTGAGCGCGATATGTGAACAGGCCCCTTGGCGAGCTACCACCAATCAGGCCACGAGCTATTGGTAGCTCGCAAGCGACGTGTTGGAGACCCCTGCTCTAAAACAATGTGACAATAATCATTTTGAGCTTGTAAATATGTGTCCAACAGGTTGATAAGAAGGTTTGCTTTGATTTGTGCAGTCAGTAATTTGAGACACTATACATGTGTAGAAAGAATTCAATAAGACGGGCAGACACGACTGCAAATATTTGTATTTCAAAAGCAATAATTGTTTTTCTAAGTATAATAAAAGGAAATGTGCCTTCCAAAAAAACATTCAATATAATATTAATGTGTTGGATAAAGAAAATAAAAAGGGCACGAGCAAATATAAGTATCACAAAGATGTGTTATAAGGAAAAGAAAAAGAATGTCTGTAAAATGAAGTATCACAAAGATGTTGTGTACAAGGAAAAGATAAAGAAAGTTTGTAAAATGAACTTCAACTGTCAGAAGGACAGCTCATAAAGAACCAATCATGTACAGAAAGGAATGTTCAATTATAACGTTAATAATAAAGATTGAGAAGATTGGATCAGTTGTGCTCCTTTTTTGGAATACTTGAATACTATTTTTTTGTGGAATACTTGATGCGGCCCAGCCTGACCCCGACTCTATCTCCAGCGGCCCCCAGTTAAGTTGAGTTTGAGACCCCTGATCTAGACTGAATGTAGGGCAGGACTTTAGGAATCCATTGAAAATTGATTGGGTGGTGAAAAGTTACATACCAAAACACAGCAATGACCACATAATTTTTATTACTGATTATTAAGACAAATTAGTTTTGATGCTAGAATGGTGTGCGAATGTCTAAATAACTGTCAAATCTTTCACAAAAAGATCAGGAATATGCATTAAAGTAGTTTTTGGAATGTTTTAGTCCTTGCTCCGTCACTTAAATCTTCAACAGTGTAAAGACATAGAAAAAGAGGAGGAGGAGAAAGACACCTGGAAGGGCGCTGCTGGGAACAATCAGTCTAAACAAATGACAACAAGACTGTATATCAGGAAGAAAGCAATTGTAGAAGGGAGGAAAGGAGAGCGTAAAATATAAGAGATAGAGGGGAGGAGGTAATAAAGGGAGGCAATGGAAGATTTTCAGGATGAGCTTGGTGCATTTCTATTATGGTAACTGGTTTTATGCGGTGGCCACTGGCCATGACCTTCACTGGCTTACAATGCAGGGTTTTTTTTTCATCTCACTCAAAGCAAGGAGGATATATTCTCTTCTTGGCTGTACTTAGAGGTCACCTTCATAAGTGATGAATTCCTTTGGCAGTAGGCCTCATTTTAAGTATAATGTTCTTCAGTTAAACAGCATAACATCTATTTTTTTTAAAGGGATAGTTCACCCAAAAATGGAAATTCTGTCATCATTGTTGTTCCTAATTTGTTTGACTCCAAGTTGCTGTATTCTATTCAAGGAAAGTAAACTGTGACCTCCTGGTCCTTATCCATTTGCATTCTATAGATAAGAGCATCTTGGACATTCGTGTGTGTGTGTGTGTGCGTGTGTGTGTGTGTGTTCGTGTTCCACAGAGGAAAAAGTACGGGGTTTTTTTCTTCTCATTTTTGGGGCGAAATATCCCTTTAATAGCACCATCCATGCAGTGTTTGTCAGCCAATTGTAGATGGAATAAAATTCTATTTCAGATAGAAACAGGATTTATTTCACAACACTGTCCTCTGTGTCTTGCTCCAAAGCACATTTCACTACTACTATATTGGTCTTTCTCTCAGAACTGACTTCACCTCATGCTCAGAAGAAAGACACAGACTAATTAGCACATGCTTCGCAGCAGTGTTACGGATGAACAGGGGGTTCGAAGCTCTCACGCTGCGTGACTACAACCTGACACTGCACACTCCAGAGGAGATGGCTAAAAATGCTGAAACATGACGCTCTGTCGACTTCAGTCTCTCTGTACTATTCCACGGGCTTTGTCTCACCCATGAAGTGCTGACCTTGAGAAATGATGAACAGAACACGATAGTGAAAGGGCTTCATGAAAGTTTTAACTCCGGCACCCTTGAATGTGCCAATGGACCCGGTGGTGCTGTCGCTTCTGTTTTGAAGGCAACATAACAGCATGATTCATGTGCATGTGTTTTAAGAGAGAAAGAAGATGAAGACGTCTGTATGATCTGCCGTGGACAGCTGGCCTCAAAACAGAAAAGGTTCTGTCAAGAACACCTGAGCACTCACAAAGAGAAACACATTTAGCAAGTTAAATATGCAACCTCTGTGTCATGCACATGACTGACATTGAAGGGGGTAAAAGTGCCACTGACTCCTGCTTTTATTGTTAACGAGTCAAGAGAACTGTTTGGCTAAATCAAATTTTTTTACAAGTATTGAGACATGTTTGTTAAGCTCCGTTGTTTCTCAAGGCCAGTGGAGCTCATCAAATGTTTATGACTAGTGAATGAATTAGCCATTAGCTAGGTTTTTCAAGCTCACTGCTCTTCTCTGCCTCACAGTGTTGGTTAGTAATTACGAAATTGAAGCATTTAGTTGCACTATTGACCTGTTTGTTTGAAACATACAGCACTTTGCATGCACATAGGGCTGTGCCTGTGTGACTGTGAAATGGACCTTGCCGAAAAGAGTTGAACTGAATCAGGACGATGAGTCATTTCGCAACTTTCAAATTTCTGTCCACGTCCTGTTCGCTGGAGAATTATTATAATTAGCTTGTCTGCAATATCTCTCTTTTAGAAAATGGCTTCTAACATTTGTTTCTTTGTGATCCAAAAGAAGTGATGTTATCCCACATATACCCTTTTCATGGAGATAGAGCTTGTTCTCCTGTTGAATTGAATCTGAATTGAATCTAGCCTGCTATCTTAGACAATTTAACTCATTTATGTATTTTCTATTAGTCAGTAGATTCAGGCCTGCTGTGTGAAGTCAATATTTTATGTTTTGGGGGCATTGTAATCTCTGGATTAAATTTTAAAATACCATCAAACTAAACTAACGCTATTAAGGGAATTTATGCATTTGGCAGGTGCTTTTATCCAAACTTACAGTAAATTGGTTTACATTTTTAACATTACATTGATTTTACCATTATTTGTGTTCCTTAGGAATTGAATTCACATCTTTGGTGTTGCTAGCGCCATATCAGTTGAGCTACATGAGCAGTTGATGTAAAACTACATTTCCCAGAATGCTTGATCATTCTCGTTCTTAAGCTTGTCTCTAACCATTTATCTATGTGTGTCCTTCTGCCCTACTACCAAATAAGCCTATTTGCATGTCTGAGGTCTTTTGCATTGCAAATCGGCATTATCTCTCCATCATCTTTTCATTTTTACTTGCATCTATCCATCATTTTGAAGGTAGCATTCTCTCATTTCTTCTTGGGATGTCCACACAAAAACCCGATTGTGTCTCACACTTGCAACTGAAAATAAGCAATATCAGTCATCCAAAATATGTGCTTTATCTTTGGTTCAGCCTGGCAGTGCCTCCTTCTCTACCTCATTCCCTTTTTCATTCTCCCTCCCTCTCTCTCATAATCAGGCCATCGTTTTATTTAAAGCCTCCAACTGCCATTGTGTTCCACAGGGATGTTTCGGCACAGCATATCTGATATAAAGAGAAAGAACAAACATAGCTAGCCTAACACAGCATTTTAAGTAGTGAAGGAAGGAAATTTTAACTCAATAGTATACATTACATATACATTCATTGCCCCCAACATGCATATCTAGAATAAAAGTCTGCTTAAATAACACACGAGCAATGATATTTTTTCGTGTCTTTACTGAACTTACAGTGTGAACAATTCAGGGTGAAAAAAAGTATGTGAACCCTTGGATTTAATAACTGGCTGACCTTTGTTGGCTGCAATAACCTCAAGCAAACGTTTCCTGTAATTGCGGATCAGTCAGGAGGACTTTTTCACCAGTGCTCTTTACAAAACTGTTTCAGTTCAGCAATATTCTCTGGTGTGAATCGCTTTCGAGGTCATGGGCTGCATCGGAAGGCGTATTATCTTCTGTTGATGCCATTCTGTTGTTGATTACTCCTGTGATTTGGGTTGTTGTCCTGTTGTCTCATCCAAATTCTGTTGAGCTTCAATTTGCGAACAGATGGCCTTACATTCTACTGCAAACATTCTCAAAAAAAATTAAGAGAATCAATTTTTCTGCTGATGATAGCAAGCTATTCAGGTTTAAAGGCATCAAAGCAACTCCAAAACCATGATAACTGATCCACCATATAGATTATAGGTGAGATACGTTTTACGCATACAGCTCAACTTTGAATTTGTCAGTCCACAGAAAATTTAGCCAGTAGCGCTATGGAACACCCAGGTGCTCTTTTGAAACTTCAGATGTGCATAAATGTTTTATTTTGGTTTTGAACAGCAGTGGTATCTCCATTGTGTTCTCCTAAACTTCATTCTTGTTTATTGTTTTATGTATCATAGACACGTCAACAAGAAATTTGCGTGTTTCCGATTTTTTTTGTACTGTAAGTCTTTAGCTGGCAATCTCTGATTCTTCTTAATAACAGTGAGAATTTTTCATCTGTGCCCTTGCAGTCATCTTTGCAGGACGCCCACTCTTGGGATGAGTAGCAACAGTGTTTAATATTCTCAATTTATGAACGCCAAAGCTTGTTCCTTTTTTAACCTTTACAGTTTTATGCAAGTCAACAATTCTTAATCTTTGATCGTATTTGTAAGATTATTCTCTTATTCTTAATTTTATGTCTTCTAAGATCACTTTTCTAGACATTTTTAATAGGATAAGGCACCAACACCTCCAAACTTTTTTGAATAAGTGTGTTTACATGAACTTTTAAAATCTCTATTTTCGCTAAATGTTTAGGTCAGACTGAAATTCTAGCAGTCCGGTTTTTGCATAGTCTGACTAACACACCTAGATAATGATTTTCAGCAACTTCGTCAATAATCTAAACAGCTGTCTATGAGCACCATTCATTGATTGCACAAAAAAAAAAAACATGCATGTACACTACAATCTCAAGGCGTATTTAATCTTTCAAATATTCGATTATGCAATGTGTCATGTATACTTGACAAATGAAGGCTGTAGCTCGACTACGCACTAACCCGGAGTGGCTCCTTTATAACTGCATATGCAAACCGATTCTTATTAATTGGAATCTGATTATCTTTTGGAAAAGTCTTCAGCTTAGGGCTTCACATACCTTTTTTACCTTGTACTGTGAACAACGTAGCACTGTTTGTGTGTTATTCGTTTAACCCTCTGGGGTCCTTCGGCCCAAATGGACCCGAAGCATTTAAATATATATTTTTTTTAAATCATTGCTTTATCGGAATGGTCCGAAATTTGGTGACTTTGTTGGTACTTGGCATATGAACACCCCAAAAAATTGGGGACAGGATTTGAATAGTCTAAGTGGTTGTAAAAAAAAATAGTCACACTCAGGACCTTCGGGTCCAAATGGACCCGCATAGGAAATGAATGGGAAATTGGCAAAAATGTGAAAATACAGAGTTATTTTGTGCGTACAAACTACAAATCAGCCACGATCCAGAAAAAAAGCACACAACAGTGAAGGGGTGAATCTATAAAACATCAAGAGTGCAAAACAGACACATCCACACACACACACACACACACAAACACACTTTTATACACATACACACTAATAAATTCAGATTACATATGGGTTTTGAATTTTTAAAATGCTCAGTTTGTCCACCAGATGGCATCCATCTCATTTCAAAAATTGCTTTCATGAGGCCTAGGCTTGACTCTAAAATGAAATACAGCTTTAAAAAAAAAAAAATAAAAAAAAAATATTTTTTTAAAATTTCTATTATGTTCAATGGGGAAAAAATGGGTCATAATTATTGCATTAATATTAATTATAAATCATTTTTATTTTTGAAATTATCTCAAAACACCAAAAAAGAAAAGAAAAAATATTATAAAAAACAAGTAAAAAAAAAAAAGATGATTTTTTTTTAATAAATATTAATTCCACACTTCCGGCCCATTTGGACCCGAAGGTCCTGAGTGTGACTCTGAAATGAAGGACCCCAGAGGGTTAACCATTGTTGTTACTAAGGGTTCACATACTTTTTCCTGATCTGTACTCTCTATGTGGACATCTATTGTTGAAATGTGTTTGTAGCAATCATTTGAATGATGCCACACACTTTCAGTGTGTGTGTGTGTGTGTGTGCAGGAAGGTGGCTCACTCGCGAGCTGACATCGTGACTACTTGTCATCCCATCAGTAGGTTTGATTAAGTGTAGCATTTACGTGAGCTTATTATGACTATGTGCATGCAAGTAGTCAACAGCGCTAATTGTTTTGGACATATCTGCTGCCCTTATTATAGGGATCTGAAGGGATTGTGAGGTCAGTGGCTGTGTGGGTTTTAATTACGTTTGCATGTATTTGTGTGTGTGGGAGAGAAGGGTGACTGTGGGCATGTGCTTTGCATGTGTCGAGTGAGTTGTTTGTATATGAGTTGGTTTGTTTGTGTTTGTGAGGTGTAAGATGGAAGAAAGCAGGCTGAGTCACTGGTGCTGCATTGGTAATGGGTGCTGGATAAGGGAAAGAGAGGGAGGGAGGGAGGAAGGGAAGCCCACCCACTGCCTCAGTATCACAGACAGCAAAAAACATGACAAGAAACCAGCTGGATATGCAAGAGAGGAGAGGGTGACGTGATGCTGTGGGGTGAGGGTGTTTGGATGGAGTGACCAAATGAGGCATGAAGATGACGCACTGTTTGATGGCTATTTCAGTGAACAACTGTGATGATGAAGATTGATCGCCCCTTATCACTGAGCTGTGTGTGCATCTGAACTCATCTAAACTATTAAAGAACAAAACAAATCTCGTCTCTGTCTCTTTTTTCCTCTCCTTCTCTTCCTGGGAAATGGAAAACAGTCAGCAGCACAGCACATTTTGTGAGAAACGCTTCACTTCCCCTTCAGTGCTGAAGGCTATTCATGAGCTGTGGCAGCTCTTTGTATGCAGGGGTGTTTTGGTATATTTCATTTCAAGAAATCTGTATTTGCATTAAAGTTTGCACAACTATGTAGTTGCGGCGGCAGCTAATTAACTATTATTTATTACGACCAATAAGACTAGACTATAGCTTTACCGTTTTCGATAAACGCACAAACTAATTTTACATAGCGCTTGCGAAAACAGACGTAAGGCTGTATCTCCGCGACGCTTAATCGTATTCAGACCAAACTTGGTACATGTCATCACAAGCATGTCCTGAGGCTACATGCTGCGTTTCAGCGCAGTGCCACCTGTATACTGGTCCGAAGATATGAAAAATGGCTATTTTTGCTCATAACTTCTGAACAGTTTGTCCAAAAAAGTGGTCTCGCTAGATTCAGGGCGTCATGCCGAGTCGACTGATATCCAATTTTCCCAGATAGCCCATTTTGGCTGTCGGCCATTTTGAATTATGTGCTAAAATGCTGTATTTTTTGAATGCATGAACGAATTGTTACGAAACTCGGTATGGGTCATCAGTACGATGCCTTGAAGAAGCCTGAGAAGTTTCGAAACAGCGCCACCTAGTGGTAAAATTTATTTTTCAAATGCTTATAACTCTGGGTGTGGTTGACTTATTTTCACGGAAGTCATATCATTAGACTCCTGAATCCTTGCTGAGTCCAACGATACCAGACTTGCCAGGTTTCGGCATATGGTTTGTGCACCGTTGTAATTTAGCGCTTAAAAAACATTTGCGGATATCTTCGAAACCGCTAGTCCGATCGAGACAAAACCACCATCAGAAGTTTGGAAACATAGGTCGCTGACTACATACCAATGCCCAAATGCCAAAATATTGATAGTAAGGGGTAGTAAAATTCAATCAAAGTCACGTGTCAGTCATTTTTGACGTTTTTTTTCCATATTTATGTCTATAACTCCGAAGCGAATTGAGATATTTTCACCAAATTTGGCACACACATGTATGGGCTCATTCTGAGGACACATGAAATTTTTTTTGGGATTTTGCCTCTTGGTGGCGCTATAATAGAAAAAAACCATGAAATTCCCATTGACTTCAATACAGTTTTGTGATGTAAAATGCTATACTTAACAAATCCATTGCTGTAACATTATGAAACTCAGAATTTGCCACCAGCACCATCCCCTGAAGGTATTCAAAAGATTTCGAGACAGCGCCACCTGTTGGTCAAAAGTTAAAATTAAATTTCCAAAACTGCTAATAACTTTTGAAAAAATATGCCTATTGTAGTGACACTGGTCTTAATAGATTCCTTGGGTCATGCCGAGAACATAGATACCAAGTTTGACGTATTTGGACGAACTTCCTGTCCGCCATATTTATTTACTTTTAAAACCGTCTTTTTCAAACTCCTAGACCATTCGTCCGATTTTCACCAAAATCGAATCATATCATCTCCAGACCATGCCGACTAAAAGTTATGGATTTCGTGACGATAGACGAAACCATTTTCGTATAGCGCAACAGCAAAGTTGAGGCATGCTGCCAAAATGACTATTAAGTCTTTATCTCTGCAATGCCTTCACATTTTGACACCAAACTTTGTATGTGTCATTGTCACCTCACTCTGACCACATCACATTGATTTCGTAACTGCGCCCACCTATTGGTCGAAAGTGATAATCCATTAAATCATACTTTTAGTTAATGTATATGATTTTTCAGCCATTTTACCAAAATTCTCTTAAAATGTCTTTAATTGCTCCTTGCTGCAGTTGATCTGCCACTCTAACCCATGATGGCATCTGTTGCCGCTTCTTGCGCTTGGCCCCGGTAATGGCTGCTTGCAGCTATATTTAAACATAGTACTAATGTTGGACTCAATGTTGGACAACATGGTTAACGACTTAGGAATGGAAACGGATATGAGTATGGAGAGTAAGACTAGTTCAAGATCTGCAGTTAGTAAAGTCATTGAACTCAGTTTGTGTCTGTGGCTGGAGCAAGGCGACAACGGTCAGGGGTTTGAAGGTTCATCAAGGGAAAATGAAATGCTTGAGGGAAAAGGGACAAGGGCCTCGCATTGATCAGTACTTCTTACGAAGTCAGTCAAGTCAGTCGATTGAAATCCAGCGACAGGAAGCAAACCACAGCTCGCAGGATATCAGCACCCCTGTCATAGAGGAGAGGAGGGCTTGCACAGTTAGTGATGAACATATTCATACTTGTGAACCCGGTCAGACTAACCAGCATAAGAGAGAAAAGAACCTCAACAGGCATAAGCCTGGAGTTAGATGGCCAAGAGCTTGTGAGAAAACTGCATGGGACACGGTAAACACAGATTTATGCTTTGCATTGGAAAGATTAACTGGTACAGTTGAAAAGAAGCTGGATACATTTGGGGACATCATTTACGCATATGGAAGTGAGAGGTTTGGTGTGGAAAAAAGGTAAGGAAAAAAGTACAAACTACTCCTGGAATGTCTAGACGGCAGCAGAAAATTGAAGGGTTAGTTAGAGAAAGGAGACAGCTGAGGAAGCAATGGAAAAGAGCAGAACAAAGTCAGAAGGAGGGACTCAATCTCTTACAAAGGGCCATAAAAGATAAGCTGGCAACATTACGCAGAGCTGAGCGCCTACGGAAACGCTACAAAAAGAAGGAACGTGCGAGGGCTAATTTCTATAAAGACCCATTCAAATTCGTAAAGAAATTATTCACCAGGGAGAAGAATGGCACTTTAAAAGCATCTAGGGTTGAGCTAGAGAGATATTTGGAGGAAACGCATACAGATGCAAAAAGGCATGAGCCTATGTCAATTCCATCAGACATACCACCTATCAACCCACCAGAATACCAAATGGAGGTATGTGCACCTAAGTGGAAAGAGGTAGAGCAGGCTGTGAGAAAGGCAAGGGCTTCATCATCTCCAGGGCCTAATGGAGTTCCGTACAGAGTGTACAAGAGTGCTTCAGGAGTTCTGCGAATTCTGTGGAAATTGATAAAAGTGGCATGGGAAAAATAGGTTGTACCTAGAGCATGGCGCAGAGCAGGTGGGGTCTTTATACCTAAAGAAAAAGATGCTACAAGTATCAGTCAGTTTCGTCCGATTTCACTATTAAACGTTGAAGGTAAGATTTTCTTCAGCATTATTGCCCAGAGATTGTCCACCTACCTATTAAAGAATGGCTTCATTGACACTTCAGTTCAAAAAGCGGGCATTTCAGGGTTCTCAGGATGCTTAGAACACATCAATGTTATCTGGCAACGAATTCAGTCAGCTAAAAAGGAGAGGAAGGAACTCCATGTGACATTCCTGGATTTGGCTAATGCATATGGTTCAGTGCCACATGAGCTTCTTTGGGCAGCATTTGATTTTTTCAGAGTACCAATGTCAATAACAAATTTAGTGAAAGCCTATTTTGGAGATTTGCAATTTAGTTTCTCAACTCCAAAATTCAGCACTGCATGGCAATGCTTAGAGGTTGGAATTATGGCAGGATGCATCATTTCTACCAGAAAGACTCGGGAGAATAAATACTGTATCAATAAATACATTTATTGATAGCCCAGCAAGCAATAAAGTTCTTTGGCGTAGGCCCCGTCCATAGCTCGCAATCCGAGGGTCCGGACTCTGCATTTCCTGCCTGAAGACGAAGGCAGGGGCGCAGCCGACCCCCCGTGAGGTATAGGAAGGGGCCATCCTGGTGGTGGTGGGGAGGATGGAGGATGGAGGGGAAGGGACCATCCTGGTGGTGGTGGGGAGGATGGAGGTGCATGAAAGCGTCAGCATCTGCGAACTCAGACATGTGTAAGTACTGGTCTTTTATACCACAAGTCTTAGACACGATTGGATAGATGAGAAGGTAATAAGTGACGCAGCAATTGAGTCTTCCTGGCAGAACTTAACGCTAGAGCTTCCATTTCTCCACTGGCTTTTACCATGGCAATGGAAGTAATCATTAGGGCATCAAGATGGGTAGTAGGAGGAGAGCGCTTGGCTTCTGGGATGCGACTACCACCAATCAGAGCATACATGGATGACATGACAACCATAACTACAACAGTAGCCTGCACTAATCGGTTATTGGGGAAGTTAACAGATAATATTGAATGGGCACGAATGCAGTTTAAGCCCTCTAAATCAAGGAGCATCTCGATAGTTAAAGGAAAGGTAGTAGAAAAAACATTCTTCATTAATGGTGAGGCAATACCAACAGTTTCTGAGAAGCCAGTGAAGAGTCTTGGGAGATGGTACGATGGGGATCTAAAGGACACAGTTCGAGTGGGAGAAGTTAGACGACAAGCAGCGGAAGGGTTGAAGATCATAAACAGCTGTGCTCTACCAGGCAAACTAAAACTCTGGTGCTTTCAGTTTGGTCTACTGCCGAGGTTGCTGTGGCCACTGACTGTGTACGAGGTTTCTTTGACAACAGTGGATAAGCTGGAAGCGTTAATAAGTTCCTACATTAGGAAATGGTTGGGAGTTCCACGCTGCCTCAGAAGAGTGGGACTTTATAGTAAAGGAATATTGCAGATGCCAGTCTCTGCTTTAACCGAGGAGTTTAAATGTGCCAAGGTCAGACTGGAAATGACCTTAGTAGAGTCACGCGACAAATGTGTAAGGGAGGCAGCCCCTGTGTTAAAAACTGGTAGAAAGTGGTCAGCAAAGAAAGCTGTAGTAGAGGCAAAGGCTGACCTTCAAATTGGGGATATCGTGGGACAGGTACAGCATGGAAGAGGGGGTTTTGGGCTCAGTTTAGCTCCTCCTAAATGGTACAAGGCAGGCCCAGCTCAAAGGAGGAAGCTGGTAGTCAACGAGGTGCGAAAGCAGGAGGAGAGGATGAGGTGTATAAAGGCCATTTCCCAGGCCAAGCAGGGAGAGTGGATGAGACGGGAGAGTGTGGAACAACGCAAGATTGGCTGGCAAGACCTTTGGTCAATGGAAGAGAGTAGGATCAGTTTCCTTATTAGGTCAACATATGATGTTCTCCCATCACCGCAGAACCTAAACCTCTGGGTAGGAGAGGATCCCTCTTGTTCTTCGTGTTCATCACCTGCCACATTAAGGCACATTTTGACAGGATGTAAGGTGGCTCTTAGCCAAGGTCGGTTTACTTGGCGCCATGACCAAGTACTGCGATGTTTGGCTTTAGCATTGGAAGGCAAGCGTAGTATGACCAATAAGTTGCCGCCTGTTCTAGCAAAACATTACACGCAGAAGACAATATCCCTCCGCCCAGGCGAGCAACCACCAAGAAAAGGTGTTAACACCAATTCTCGCCCACGACAACTGGAAGCTGCTAGGGACTGGAAGATGCTGGCTGATCTTGATCAACGGCTTATTTTTCCACCTGAGATTGCCACCACTAACCTACGACCAGATATTGTTTTGTGGTCTGGATCAGCACGCATTGTTCAACTGATAGAGTTAACAGTGCCATGGGAGGATGCGGTAGATGAGGCATATGAGAGGAAGAAACTGCGGTATGCTCATCTGGCCACTGAAGCAGAACAGCGAGGATGGAGAGTCCAGGTTTATCCAGTGGAAGTGGGTTGTCGAGGTTTTGTGGCACACTCTACAACCCGGTTCCTCAGAGACGTCGGATTCAGTGGCCAAGAGTTGCGTCGCACAGTAAAGAACTTATCTGAAGCAGCAGAAAGGAGCAGCAACTGGCTGTGGTTGAGACGGAAAGATTCTAGCTGGCTGTGTACAGGCCGCCACGCTACGGTTTCGTAGAATTCTTGAAAAACTTGAGTCTGTTGGTTTATTTGTATAGGTTGTATAGTATTTACAGTCATTACGTTCGGTGGTAGGTGGTATGCCATACGGAACCGTTGCCACTGAAACTGCATATTAACGCACCAGTGGGGCCTGACAGCCTTAGTCAAACGGGTTGGCGCGTATGGTTGGGTTGCGGAGAGATTGTGAGATTGTGGTTAGGTCTCAGCAGCAGGAGGGATGTAGAGGTCAGTAAGCTGGGCTGAGCTGAGTGGGGGACGGAGGGGGGTGACTCTGGGACGCCAGGGTCACTGTCGAGCCCTCTTGAGGTGTCGTGGGCTAGTCGACGAAACACTGAGGACGGAAGGTGCCCACTTGAAGACCCTAGAGATGTCCCCTACTCGGCTCAATTCAGACGGTTGTCGTGTTACTGTAAAACTACGTCTTAGTGTTGCTTATCTTGGCGAAAGCCGAGTACAAATCAGCATGAAGTTTTAACATCTACTCTCGTGTAATGGAAATCAATCTATATATATATATAGTGTATACTATATATTACCGGTACTTGCGCTTTAGAGCACACAGCTCTAAACAAACTTAATGTTTCCTAGCAAGCAGCAGATGCCTTGTCTTGAGTGACAGTGTTTCAATCATTGACGGCAGGCTTTAGCTCTTGCTTTTCAGAATGACCAGTGAAATATTTGAGATGTTAAATAATGATTTGGTCTGATGACTTTTCTGAGCGAATTATTCAGTCACATGACTTGAGGCAAAGTCTTTTAGGTCAATTTTTTTTTTTTTTTATGTTCATATGAATTGTAATTCCATTGTAATTTATGCACACTTCTTTTGACAGAATAATAATAATAATAATAAAGAAACTTTAAGCAAGACTTAAAAAAAAAAGTTTTACATTTTGTTCCCATTTAGCACTTTTTATGTGATACCCCTAAATTCACATAAAAATATCTGGATGGAAACCTGGCTATACTGTAAAGGTCCTATATCAATTATGAATTTCACTTCCCTAACAGCTATATCTCTCCAAATACGGCTGAGCCTGCAAAACACATAATTAGGCCCATTTCCTTTGAATACCTCCATGTCATGCCGCACTGAGCGCCTGCCACTGATGCCAAAAGCTGAACACTGAGAGCAGCACACTGAGAGTACACTGTAAAAAAATAAGTACAACAATTACATGATTCATAGAATGGAGGACATACTCAGAGACACATACTGAAATACATTTGTTATGTACTTGAAGTTGGTCCTCAAGCGATGGATTACAGTGAATGGTTGTGAGCTGTGATTGGCATGCCTCTAAGGAGAAACTTTATCTTTTAAACTGGCTTATTGAATTCAAAGCTGAAATAAATTGACTTAACATTGTTAACTGTGGGTTTAGAGGCTTGAAAAATGCATCTGTTGTCAGTTGATGGTGTAATCCTTTGAGCCATGTCAGATTGGAGTGAATTTTCACTCCAGGATCCTGACTTAAAAAAAACAACACTAGGGACCAGATTTACTAAACAGGGCAAATTAGTGTGAGAGAACAATTCAAAAAAAGCCCTGATGGGAGTGTAATGTTCTGCATGTGCTTTTCACTGCGTGTCTTTAGTAAATCCTAGTTCTCTTACGAGAGGTTCTCTCGTACTGCGTAATATCTTACGCTAGGGGAAAAGCTCTTTTCCTCGAGATATTGAAGCCAAAAAATTATCCTTAATTTTGAATTATTGCAAAACGCGTTGCAGCAGCATACAGACATAGGCAGGCGGCTCAGCGTGCCTATTGGCTGTCCTGCGGCAACTGCAGCAGCCTATCGAGAGCGGCCCTTTGGTGACGGTCCAATGGGGGCGCTTCGCGCCCATCGTGTCACGCTCGCGCACAAAGGGGCGTGGTCTAGCCCTATAAAGATAGCTCGATGGGCTGATCTCACTGATCACTGATCTCTTCAGCGAAGCTCTGCATCGCTGGATCCTGAGTGAAGAAGCCGCGCCGTTGAAAAAGCCTTCTGCAGGACGAGCCATCTTCTGAAGCCGCTGGCCTCATCTCGCCGCCTTCAGTAGCCGCTTCCTGCTACGCTATCCGGCGTCTATAAATCCTTTTACACTCTGCTCACTGTGTGTTCACCCACGCGACTCACTTACTAAAAGAGCTGCGTCTTTTTAAAGATGCCATCCTCATGCGGCTCGTGCCGAGCCGCACTCAGCGACGGGGACCGCCTCATCTGCGTTTCCTGCCTGAGAGAGGATCATGTAGCACTCGCGCTCGCTGACGGCGGCTGCCCTCACTGCGAGCTATTGCCTATGGTGACTCTGAGGACTCGCCTGGCTGCCCTGGCATATTTCTCCGAGTCTGCACTCCCGCCCGCTGTAGTGCTGCGCCGTAAAGCGCCGTACTCAGCGGGTCCCCGAGCCTTCTCCAGCCCGTGAAAGCTCGCCGGTTCGCCCGCGAGTTTCACCAGCTTCACTCGAGTCGCTCACTGACGGACAACGGCCGCCGCGCGCCGCCGTTTTCGCCATTTGTGACGAAGAGATGGCTGCATCGGTTGAGAAGGCCAGCTGAGCGGCTAGCTTTCTTTACTTTATAAGAAAGCTACCCCGCCCCCACCCCCCATGGGCATGCGTCACCGGCGAAATAGGGAAAGAGTGCGTTTTAGTCCCACCGAGGCCAAACAATCTCCATTTCTCAAACATTTCCCAGCTCCTCTTAGTTGAGCGGCTGAAAATGTCAATATTGCAGCAATGAGCCTGTTGTATAACACGCACACCTGCAACATATGCCGACACACTAAACTGTGACGCTCCCTTATCTGCTCGAGCTAATTTAAGCTTACGTTGTTTCCCCCCTGTGGCTCAGTGGAGTAACACAAAGCGGTTCGCGCGGGGGACCCGTGTTCGATCCTGGCTCTCGCAGCAGTTAAGAAATTTAGTCTCGCCACGGCCAGACTTCCTTTTTGCTTGTTCAGTTCCAAGAAAATGCGACTGTTCCAGTGTAATTTGCAGTAAACAAGCCGGTACCACGGCCCACTTGCCTGCATGCAAATGCCGTTTCCATGGCGACCCAGAAAAATCATAAGCAGTGTATTTTCTGGTATTCCGGCCACAGCCGATGGTGTTATGAGTGTAATAAAATGCCCACAGCCCAGTGTTCATTTCTACACACAAACACAGCCCGTCACGGTACAGGGCTCGCACAAATGAAATCGACGCATGTCAATTGTGCATTAAATGTAGTGAATGTGCCCACGACCCAGTGCCCACAAACACTACACACTACATATACCATGGTTTCTGAAAAATGAAACCAACACACATACAGTCAGCTCAGGCCGACGGTGTTTTCCAGTGCAGTGAATGTGCACGCAAAGTCTTCCTAGCCCTTCTAGGAAAACGACGGTGTTCAAGTCTCGCCACGGCCAGACTTTCACCAAAACTTCACGCTCGTTCAGTCCCAAGAAATGTGACTGTTAACAAGTCGGTGTCATGGCCCACTTGCCTGCACACAAACGCCGTTTTTACGGCAACTCAGATAAATACAAAATGTTTTTTTCTGGTGTCCCGGCCTCGGCCGATGGTGTTATGAGTATAATAAAAAATGCCCACAAACCAGTGCTCATTTCTACACGCAAACACAGCCCGCCACAATACAGGGCTTGCACAAGTAAAATCGACTCATGTCGATTGTGCATTAAATGTAGTGAACGTGCCCACGATTCAGTGCCCACTAACACTGCACACTGCATGTCACAGGTTTTCTGTAAAAACGAAACCAACACAAATACAGTCAGTTCAGGCAGACGGTGTTTTTCAGTGCTCTGAATGTGCCCGCTACTCCGCGCCCACATTCACCCACAGACATGTTAAGCCCCACGGGGCTCGCCCCGCTTGCTCTCTCACAGCAAACTGCTATAATGAAAGCAAACGCGGCCAAGCTGCCCGCCGTCACCGGCACTCAGGCAGACGGTGTTTTTCAGTGCTGTGAATGTGCCTGCCGTGCCGCGCCCACATTCACTCACAGACATGTTAAGCCCCACGGGGCTCGCCCCGCTCACTCTCACACAGCAAACTGCTATAATGAAAGCGAGCGCGGCCAGGCTGCCCGCCATTTCAGGCGCGCCCCCCGCCTCACTCACTGTAAACACAGTGCCCATGTTACAGCGCACGAAAGCTCCCCTGTCGTCACTATGTTACGATCAGAGCCCAAAACCCATTCTACCCCTAGCCATTCACACAAACGCGTGGGCACAGCTCCCGGGGTTTCGAATTGGGTGCTGAACATTATAAAAAGAGGCTATTCGCTGCAGTTCGCTCGACGCCCTCGCCGTAGCACGGCGCGCTTCGAATCTACGGTGAAAACAAAAGTAGCACACCTACTTCGAGCCGAAATAGCGACCTTATTGAGCAAAGGGGCAATAGAGCCTTTATCTCAAGCTTAGAGCGAAGGGGGCAGATATTTTCTGGCACCGAGAAAAGACGGGGGTCTCAGACCCATTCTAGATCTAAGACAACTGAACAAAGCGCTTATGTAACGCCAGTTCAGAATGCTTACAACCAAGAAAATCCTCGCGCAGATTTGCTAAGGGGACTGGTTTATGTCGATAGATCTGAAGGACGCTTATTTCCAGATACAAATAGCGTCACGTCACAGGCGATTTTTGAGATTCGCCTTCGAGGGC
Organism: Rhinichthys klamathensis goyatoka; assembly: GCF_029890125.1. Lineage (NCBI taxonomy): Eukaryota > Metazoa > Chordata > Actinopteri > Cypriniformes > Leuciscidae > Rhinichthys > Rhinichthys klamathensis. The sequence goes on along the minus strand of NW_026606578.1, from coordinate 50,458 downwards.
CAGGCATATCAATACACAGTCCTACCGTTCGACCTGTCTCTTGCACCCCGTACATTCACGATGAGCATTAACGCGGCGCTCGCACCCCTGAAACTTCAGGGCATGCGAGTTTTGAACTACTTGGACGATTGGCTGATTCAAGCTCGATCTCAGTCAGAGCTCATAGAACACAGGACCGTGTTACTCGAACACCTCGAGAAGCTGGGTCTTACAGTCAATTGGGCGAAAAGCTCGCTGGTCCCCAGTCAGAAAATAATTTTCCTGGGCACAGAGCGGAACTCCAGAGCACAGAATAGACATTCAGCGCTCCACGAAATCCTTCCGCCGCTGCGCTTTAGTCCCGCTCAGGAGGTTTCAGAGAATGCTGGGCTTGATGGCCTCAGCATCTTCAGTACTTCAGCTGGGCCTGCTTCACATGCGCCCGCTGCAGTTTTGGCTCAAAGCACGAGTACCACCTCGAGCTTGGGCTTCCGGTCTGCTTCGGGTCAATCAGGAATGTGTCACAGCCCTGAAACCTTGGAGAGCGACCGACTGGTACCAGTCTGGTGTAAACCTGGGCACTTCCTCGAGTGTACAGGTGGTGTCCACGGACGCCTCCACCTCGGGATGGGGAGCGCTGCACGAGAGCAGACCGTTCTTCGGCCTATGGTCAGAACGAGAGAAGCTCTTTCACATAAACTCTCTGGAAATGTTGGCAGTCGACAACACGCTGAGGCGCTTCTGTCCCCGAATAAAGGGCTACAACGTCTTAGTCCGCTCGGACAACATGTCGGTGGTATCCTACATAAATCGCCAGGGCGGCGTCAGGTCTCGAAACCTTTTCAGACTGACAGAGCGCATTCTGGTCTGGGCTCAGCACAATCTGCGCTCACTGAGAGCAGCACACATGCCTGGCCTCCTAAATTTGGGGCCAGACAGACTGTCCAGAAACAATATACCAGCTGGGGAATGGTCTCTGCACCCGCAGACAATCCTCCTGCTGTGGGAGAAGTTCGGCAGAGCACAGGTAGACCTATTCGCGTCCCAGGAGAACGCTCACTGCCCAAAATTCTTCTCAAAGAGCAAGGATGCACTGGCCCTCGTCTGGCCCAGCTGCCCGCTCTATGCTTTTCCCCCAGTTTCGCTCCTGCCTCAAGTGTTGGAACGAATCAGGGAAACCAGATGCTCTGTGCTCCTTGTGGCTCCGCTCTGGACGAACCAGGAATGGTTCCCAGTCCTAATGCAGCTGACAAGCACTGCCCCATGGCCGAGTCCAACGAGGAAAGACCTCCTCTCTCAGGCCATGGGCTCAATTTGGCATCCTCACCCGGAAAGGTGGGCCCTGCACGCATGGGCCATCAACCGGTACCCGCAAACCTCCCCGAGGGAGTGCTAAACACCATCACGCAGGCCAGAGCACCGTCTACTAGATGTCTCTATGCCTCTAAGTGGTCAGTGTTTGTTAACTGGTGCAAAACCCGAGGTTTTCCACCCACAAGCAGCGGGGTAACGGAGGTACTTTCCTTCCTTCAAGAGCTACTGGATAAGGGCAGGTCCCCATCCACGCTCAAAGTCTATGTGGCGGCCATAGCAGCGTTTACAAAACCTGCGTCTGGCCCGTCACTGTGGAAAAATTATCTGGTCATTCGTTTCCTAAAAGGAGCTAAGAGGACGAATCCTCCCAGACCCCCATCTATCCCCATGTGAGACCTTTCAATGGTGCTAGAAGCCCTGAAGTTAGAAGCCCCATTCGAGCCAATCCAGATGTAACCCTCCTGTGGTAGTACTGCGCATAGGCAGGCTAAACACCCACTATAGGAGTTATCTAAATCTAGATTCAATGAGGAGGTTGGTTATGTACAAATTATATAGTCAAAAGACTCAATATTTCACTCCAAAGGAAGCACAGGACAATAGATTAAATATTGAATGTAGTTCTTATTCAAATAATTTTCCTTATTCAAAAATTCAATATTCAGTTCAGTTTACACAGCATTAATACCATTGATGTTAACAGATCAACCACAACTTTTGAGATCTCATGAAACAAAATACAAAAAACTTTCAAGGAAAAAATTAGTTACCCTTGAGTGCACTCAAATGTTTAACTGTCCAACCACCCCTTCAATACTTAGCATCCATATCAAACCACCCAAATGGAATCGTTGCAGCGCTGTTCGTTGAGGCAGTGGACCAGAAACCCAGGCACCAGGGCGGGCAGAAAGGAAAATCCAGCTTCAGTGGAAAACACACCAGGGATCCCGGACCAGGAAAAGCCGACCAGGAAAAGCCTAACAAAAAAACCAGTCTACACAGAATTGTGCAGAAAATTAACTAATGTTCAACTAAATGTCCTTTTTCCATCTTTCATCATTTAAAAGTCCATATGTTCAATAATACAACTTAAAATAAAAATCAATAAAATGGAATTGGACAAACAAAAGTACAGTATAGCATAGTAACTCAAAATTGGCATACTTGACACAAAACAAAATTATTTCCTTTCAAAATGCATTCTTCATTGTACCAAAATTAGAATTTACAACAAAAATGTACCTGTTAGATAACATCCACAGCTATTGTAGATAGCCAGACTGGTTTTTTGTTAATCCACTGTAACGTTGAAATGTAAACCTTTTTTAGTCATTTCACCAATTTAGTTTCAAGCTAATCAACACAGACTGATAGTTTTCACTCACCGAGATAACTTTGTTTTACAACAGGGGTCATCTATTCTCCAATGTAGTTCAACCTCGAGAATGTATTTCGTTTCTAAATCGATTTAAATCTTAATGTTTACTTCTGCTTTGGCTCCCGTTTTTCCACGCCTTCTTCTAAGCAAAAACGAATCTAGAAAACCCGCAGAAGAAGAACGATTTACTATGCACTGCCACCTAGTGGCGAACTAGATATTGCACTTTACTCTAGTTGTAAGTGTTTGCATTAAAGATAATTTCAGGACTTAATTGGGGCAAAATTGACAGGGTTACACCCTCCCCCTCTAAACCACATGAGTCCCTGCATGTGCGTTAAATCTGACAAGGTATCTGACGGTCAGGAATAATATCTTGGAGTTTTCCAAAAAACTGACTAAGGGCAAGGATTAGGGGTTTCCCTAGCTCTTCATAAGTGAACTTGCGTGGGGGATGTCTTTCTCTGTGTGAACGTCTGGGCTGACTTTGTTCTTCCCCACAAGTAACTTCTGAGTGCCTCTTAGGAATTACAGGGAATCTGTTCAGAGCATTGTCCACGTCTTGAGCTGGTGTCGGGTGTGTGAGCACTGTGCTTTGCAATGTGTCATCTTCTGGAATGTCTATGATGACATGGTCACTTTGGGTTGGAGACTGACGGACAGCTGTGTTTGTGTCAAGAGATGCAACTGAGTGATCCGGAATCGATGGGGGCTCTGGCGACTTGAACTCAGGAGCCATGGGGTTCAGAGAAGACTGAGAGCCACTGACGGGGATAACTTCAAACTCTTGTACATAGGGTCCGCATGTCGTGAACTGTGGAGGTTCATTCACATAGTAACCATCATCCTCTTCTTCTCTGTCCGAATATTCACATTCCATCACTTGGTTTTGTCTACTCCTCAGGCGCATTTGAGTATGTTTGCTTTGGTGTGGCACTGAATCAGGAGTAGTCTCAACTGGCAGAAATCCACATGGTAAAAGTAAGTCCCTGTGAAGTGTACGCGGAGGGCCATTTCCTGTTTCTGGCTTGACTACATACACAGGACCACCGTCAATCCGTTTCACAACGATGTGGATGGGCTTTTCCCATTTATCGGCTAACTTATGTTTGCCACGGACGTTGACATTCTTCACCAAGACACGGTCCCCTTCTTCTAATTCAGCAGTTTTTACTTTGGCATCAAATCTGTGCTTATTTCTTTCTCCAGACTTTTTGGAGTTCTCTGCAGCCAGTGCATAACTTTCTTTGAGTCTCTGTCGCAAGTTTTGGACATATTCTGAGTGCGTTGTATAAGTCTCAGTTGGGGGTTTCAGGCCAAGTATGAGGTCAACTGGCAGAGTCGGCTGCCTGCCGAACATCAGCTCATACGGTGAGTAACCTGTTGCATCACTCCTGGTGCAGTTGTACGCATGTACGACAGGCCTCACAAAGTCTCGCCAGTGATATTTGTCTTTCTCGTCAAGGGTACCGAGCATGCTGATAAGGGTTCTGTTAAAGCGCTCCACAGGATTCCCCTGAGGATGGTATGGGGTAGTGCGCACTTTTTCTGCCCCTATCAGTGAACACAGCTCTTTGATTGTGTGGGATTCAAAGTCGCGTCCCTGATCACTATGAAGGCGACTAGGGAACCCATAGTAGACCAGGAAGTTTTACCAGAGAGCTTTAGCAACAGTTCTGGCCTTTTGGTCTTTTGTTGGCACAGCTACTGCGAAGCGGGTGAAATGGTCAGTGATGACTAGTATGTTTCTGATGTCACGGTTGTCGGGTTCAAGGGACAAGTAGTCCATACAAACAAGCTCTAATGGGTAAGTGGTTTTAATATTCACCATGGGTGCTGCCCTTTGCGGCGGAGTCTTTCTTCTGAAACAACGTTCGCATGTGTGACACTTCCTCTCAACTGATTCTTTCATTTTAGGCCAATAACATCTGGCACGAGCAAGATTGAACACACGCTCTGGCCCTAGGTGACCAACCTCATCATGAAAACCTTTGAGAGCTCTTTCTCTGAATTCCTCGGGTAAGACGAGCTGATGAATTTTGTTTCCTCTGTCAAAACACTTCCTGTAAAGGACATCATCAATGAGCTCAAGCTTATCCCACTCCCGAAGGAGCAACTTGACTTCAGGTGATTCAGCTTTTACGGATTTGAAGTGGGGCTTTTGCTTTTTTTTGACCAAGGTGATGACTTTCCCAATTGATGGATCATTTCTTTGTGCTTCATGCCAGGTTTCTTTTGTCATTCCAGGCACAGTGGCTTGTCCAGAATCAGTGAATAGATCAGGTAAGGAGGGGGCGTCAACAACAAGGGACTCAACAAGGACAGGTAAGTGCATGGTTACTGAATGGCGTTGACATACAGCTGAGACTGCATCAGATGGAATCTCCCCCTCTATAAGGCGTTTTGTCATTGAGTTGATCCGTGCTTTTTCCTGCAGGTACTCATGATCCTCTTGAGGAGCTGCTTGAGGTCTCCTTGACAGTCCGTCCGCATCACCATTAGCACGTCCTGCTCGATATTTGATGCTGAATCTGAAGGTTGAGAGGGCTGCTAGCCAGCGGTGTCCGGCTGCGTCGAGCTTTGCGGATGAAAGGACATAGGTAAGTGGGTTGTTATCTGTTAGGCCTGAAAAGTCTGTACCATACAGGTAATCACAGAATTTCTCACAAACTGCCCACTTTAATGCTAGAAATTCTAGCTTGTGAGTAGGATAGTTCTTCTCGCTTTTGGATAAGCCTCTACTGGCATAAGCAATTACTCTAAGCTTTCCATCTTGAGCTTGATAAAGAGCTGCTCCTAACCCCTCACAGCAAGCGTCTGTATGTAGCACATACGGAAGCTTGGGATTTGCGAAAGCGAGTACAGGGGCTGATGTCAACTTTTCGACCAGTGTTCTGAAAGAGGACTCACACTCAGGCGTCCATTCTGAGCCAAAGGGTGCTCTGGGGCTTATACCAGTGTTGGGTCTCAGTGTTTTATAAACTTTACCCCTCTTTTTAGGTGGATAATACCCAGCGGTGAGAGCGTTGAGAGGCCTGGCGATTTTTGAGTAGCCCTCCACAAATCTTCTATAATACCCTGAAAATCCGAGGAAGCGTTTCAGTTCTTCTCGGTTTCCAGGGCGGGGCCAATCTTTCAGAGCTGACACTTTGTCTGGATCTGTGTGAACTCCTTGAGCATCAACAATATGGCCCAGATATTTCACGGAGGACTTGAAAAACTGACACTTCTCTGGAGATAGTTTTAGGCCATAGCTTTTGAGACGATGAAGCACCTTCAGGAGCCTTGCCTCGTGCTCCTCTAGAGTCTGGGAGAAGACAATGACGTCGTCTAAAAACACCAAAACCTCGCTCAGATGTAGGTCTCCAACGCACTTTTCCATAAGGCGTTGAAAAGTACTAGGTGCGTTGGTGACACCTTGTGGCATACGATTGAATTCGTAGAACCCTAATGGACATGTGAACGCAGTTTTGTGCTTATCTTCTTCCACCATTTCAACCTGGTAATAACCGGACTTTAGATCCATCACCGAGAACCACCTTGCTCCACTCAGGGCAGAAAACGTCTCCTCGATGTTAGGAAGAGCGTAAGCATCCTTAATAGTGCGGCTGTTAAGCTTCCTATAGTCGATGCATAGTCTGATTTTTCCGTTTTTCTTTTTAACGACAACCACTGGGGATGCAAAGGGACTCTCGGATTCCCTTATTATACCAGCATCCAGAAGCTCTCTAATGTGTTGCCTGACAGCTTCTCGATCGTTGGGGTGTATCGGCCTGGATCTTTCTTTGAAGGGCGTCTCGTCCTGCAGACGGATGGTATGTTTCACGGCGGTGGTATGGCCAAATGACAGCTCATCAAGCGCAAAAACCTCAGGGATGGAGTTCAGTTTATCTCGAATGCGTGTCTTCCACTCCTCTGGCATTGGGGAGTCATCCAGATTGAATGAATGTCCTCCATTTGATGTTTGTGAATCAACTTGTGCAGAGGAGGTCATGGGCATTACACTTTGAACTGCAGACACTTCACCAATAACACATTTTGGAGGTAGGGTGACAGTGTGATCTGTGGTGTTGCTGAGGACTACAGGGATCTTGTTTGAAGCTCTTGTGTTTATGTTTATTAGTGCACACTGAATGAACAACCCACCCGGCAGGAAGGAAGATTCAGGGGGTTCAACGACAAATGTCATATTGGAATTGGCTTTTCCGACTCTAACATCCCCAAAAAGATACATTTTGTGCCTTGCCGGAATAGAAATAGGCTTTTCTCCGTGCAATTTCACTAGACAAGCTTTAGCTTCACTTTCATGTACTCGGGCCACATGTTGGAGTAGTACTGCAAAACTGTCTGATCTTCTGAGAAACATGGATTTGTCATAGCTTATTCCACGTTGGTATAACTCGAGCAAGACATTTGTGCCAATTAAGACAGGAACCTTACTATTGAACTGGTTTTCAGGGACAATGAGCGCTAAAACAGACATTTGCTCTTCTGTTCCAGTAACATTCTCAGGGAAGGTTAAGCGCACTTCCACGTATCCCAGGTAAGGCACTGCTTGACCTCCAGCCCCTTCAACCTCAAGAAGATTGTGTATCGACTGAACAGGTAAGTTTGACATGTATTTAAAATGAAAAGTCTCTGAAATTGCTGTTACTTGGGATCCAGTGTCGAGAATGGCATCACATTTCACGTCCCCAACAGACATGCTCAAGGTGCAACGAGGTCCCACAAGTCCAGGCGGCAATTTGCAGCCAGAAGAACTACTGCTTTCAGAAGAGCACTCATAAGTCATTGCTATGGGACATTCTTTGTCCTCAGCTCCTGGTCGCCCCAAGGCAGGAGCCTCTAGAAGTTTAAAGATGGTTTGTTGGCTGCCTGCTTGGCCCAGAATTGGCCTCGTTTTTCTTTGAGCTCCGCATTCTTTTTCCGGACGAGGCCCGGATTGGGTTCAAAAGTGCACTTTGCAGCGATGTGGCCATCACCCCCACATTTAAAACAGAACCAGGGCTTAGATGGTATCGGAGATTGGGGGTTTGAGTCTCTATTGGAAACTTGCGCGAATAAACTTCCAGTTTTAACACTTTCAGGTTTGCTTTGTGCTGGACGGCTCTGCACTCCCTCATGCCTTTCTCCTCTCTTTCCTTGCTGTATTAGCTTTGCAACTTGTATCCTCAACTCTGCAACTTCCTTTTCTAGTTTAGAATTGGTCTCGTATTTCTTTGTTGTAGTGGGGGCAGCTTCAGGTTCGAATACTGGCATGCTCATAACTGAATGAACATGTGCAGCAGCTTTCGTGCTTCCAAGGTGCTTCTTCATGCGATCCATCTTTGCTGCCCTCCTATCCTCCTCCGTTCCCAGAAGCAATAACAATTCTGGGAATGAGGGGGGATTGGGTTTCCTGTGTTCGAGCTGCAGGCCAATGATCAGACTCTGGTCCCAGCATCCCCTACAGAACTGCCGGAGTAGGTACTTGCCAGACTCTACAGCTGAAACTCCCCCTCTAGTTACGGCTTTGGTGAGGAGAGTCTGGAGACGGCTCAAATAGACAGAGGGCTTTTCACCTGAGTTTTGGTTAGAGCCCAGGAAGGTAGCAAATAGCTCCTCTCCATCTTCAACCACTCCAAATGCTGACTCGAGCTGGGTGAGGTAATCTTGAGGGGTTGCATCCGTCCCAAGCGGCTTAACAATGTCCGCTGCTGGGCTGAGGAGGCTCTCCAATATTCTCCTTACTTTCTGTGAATCAGAGACAGACACGTCCTTAAGAAGTAGGTCTACCTGAGTACGCCAAGAATCATAATCAACTTCTCCATTTGGTTTTGGCAGCCGCCCCGAAAATGTACGGATCCTGCTCTGACTGTAGCTGAACGGTGTGGAGTCACTGCGAATGAAATGTTCAACAATAACTTTTTGGACATGAGGTGGGTTAACTGTGCCTTCATCAAGGAATGGGCTCCTTGTAGCAGTAGTTGGGACGTTGCGGGTGACTGCATCAACTGGATTAGCAATATCATTGTTAGTCTGCATATCACCATCTGCACTGCTACCATTTGTGGAGACCGCAACAGGATTTTCAGAGGCCTGTAGCTGAGTATCTGGGCTTTGCGGAGGGGCAAGTTCTATCTGGGGCTGGGCACTCTGCAGTTCACTTTGAAGTGCTTCCCAAAAGCCAGCTTTACTAGTTTCAGCAAGAGAGCTCAATTCAGCTAAACATTTCTGAGCAAGTTCTCGTCCTAGTTCTTCTTGGCATAGCTCACGGACTGTCTTGACACACCAGGTGACTGCTGGATCATTGGGACTGGGCAGGGTACCTAGTTGCATTGGATCGAGTCTGGATATTGTCCGCTCTGCTGTGTATTCAATTAGGGCACGGCCACGGGGTTGCTCTGGGTCGTTGGGAACTCTGACTACTTTCTTAATGTCCCCGTTGACTTTAAAGAGCTCTGTAATGTCATCATCAGAATAGGCTTCGTCTATGCCTGTGACATAAAGACAACTAGGCCCATGCACATTAAACTGATTGCAAAGATCCATTGTGCAGTAAACGCGATCTTAGTGTACTTCAGCTTAGGGTGGAATCTATTTTACACACTGTACCAACCTCCTGGGCTGGCTCGCCACAACTGTAACCCTCCTGTGGTAGTACTGCGCATAGGCAGGCTAAACACCCACTATAGGAGTTATCTAAATCTAGATTCAATGAGGAGGTTGGTTATGTACAAATTATATAGTCAAAAGACTCAATATTTCACTCCAAAGGAAGCACAGGACAATAGATTAAATATTGAATGTAGTTCTTATTCAAATAATTTTCCTTATTCAAAAATTCAATATTCAGTTCAGTTTACACAGCATTAATACCATTGATGTTAACAGATCAACCACAACTTTTGAGATCTCATGAAACAAAATACAAAAAACTTTCAAGGAAAAAATTAGTTACCCTTGAGTGCACTCAAATGTTTAACTGTCCAACCACCCCTTCAATACTTAGCGTCCATATCAAACCACCCAAATGGAATCGTTGCAGCGCTGTTCGTTGAGGCAGTGGACCAGAAACCCAGGCACCAGGGCGGGCAGAAAGGAATCCAGCTTCAGTGGAAAACACACCAGGGATCCCGGACCAGGAAAAGCCGACCAGGAAAAGCCTAACAAAAAAACCAGTCTACACAGAATTGTGCAGAAAATTAACTAATGTTCAACTAAATGTCCTTTTTCCATCTTTCATCATTTAAAAGTCCATATGTTCAATAATACAACTTAAAATAAAAATCAATAAAATGGAATTGGACAAACAAAAGTACAGTATAGCATAGTAACTCAAAATTGGCATACTTGACACAAAACAAAATTATTTCCTTTCAAAATGCATTCTTCATTGTACCAAAATTAGAATTTACAACAAAAATGTACCTGTTAGATAACATCCACAGCTATTGTAGATAGCCAGACTGGTTTTTTGTTAATCCACTGTAACTTTGAAATGTAAACCTTTTTTAGTCATTTCACCAATTTAGTTTCAAGCTAATCAACACAGACTGATAGTTTTCACTCACCGAGATAACTTTGTTTTACAACAGGGGTCATCTATTCTCCAATGTAGTTCAACCTCGAGAATGTATTTCGTTTCTAAATCGATTTAAATCTTAATGTTTACTTCTGCTTTGGCTCCCGTTTTTCCAGGCCTTCTTCTAAGCAAAAACGAATCTAGAAAACCCGCAGAAGAAGAACGATTTACTATGCACTGCCACCTAGTGGCGAACTAGATATTGCACTTTACTCTAGTTGTAAGTGTTTGCATTAAAGATAATTTCAGGACTTAATTGGGGCAAAATTGACAGGGTTACACAGACATCGGGTATGAAACACTTGTCTTTCAAAACAGTGTTTCTCATGGCTCTTGCGTCAGTAAAACGCATAGGGGATCTGCAAGCGCTCTCAATAAGCGCAATGTGTCTGGAATTTGGGCCTAACGACTCAAAAGTCATACTCAAACCAAGACACGGATACGTGCCTAAATCCCTCAACACACCGTTTAGGGCCCAGATTATCTCCCTGTCTGCCCTACCGGTTCATAATGAGGAGGAAAGCACAGGCCTCCTTTGCCCAGTTAGGGCATTAAAGGCCTACGTATCTCGCTCGTCTGTTTTCAGACAGACTGAGCAGCTTTTCGTTTCGTTCAGCGGTCGCGCTAAGGGCCTAGCCGCTTCGAAACAGACCCTATCCAGATGGATAGTTGATACCATAGCAATGGCATACACTACAAAGGGACTTGAGTGCCCTTTAGGTGTTAGAGCACACTCCATCAGAGGCATGGCCTCATCGTGGGCGTGGTCTAGTGGGATCTCTTTACAAGATATCTGTATGGTCTACATTTTTAAGATTTTATAACCTAGAAGTTCCCGCCTTACAAGCCAAATTGCTGTCGGTTTAAAAGTCAAGTACCTCCTGCCCCGTCGTTTCGGCGCAGAGTACTGCACTCGCTTGAGCACCGCTCAACGGGCTGTGAGTTTTTTCCCAAGGGAAAATAATGCCCGTACTATCACTCAGTACAGGCCGAAGTTTTTCTCTTGACCCTGACTGTGTGTGACACTATTATAATGAATAGCCTTTCTTGTGGCTAAATTATTTGAGAATGATGCTGCTAGCCTCTCTTCTCGGACTCTCTGTGAGTTCATGGTGATTATGCACTATATGCGCCCCGGGCACTTGCCCCTTGGGACTTTGGTGTTGGATCCCTACATGCACGGCGTTTTGCATAGTGTTCCCCTAGCGTAAGATATTACGCAGTATGAGAGAACCTCTCGTAAGAGAACGTACTCGGTTACTAACGTAACCTCAGTTCTCTCTAGAAGAGGGAACGAGTACTGCGTATCTTGCCGTGCCTGCTACGCGCTGGTTCGCTTCGGTGATGAAAAACCAGTGAGATCAGCCCATCGAGCTATCTTTACAGGGCTAGACCACGCCCCTTTGGGCGCGAGCGTGACACGATGGGCGCGAAGCGCCCCCATTGGACCGTCACCGAAGGGCCGCTCTCGATAGGCTGCTGCAGTTGCCGCAGGACAGCCAATAGGCACGCTGAGCCGCCTGCCTATGTCTGTATGCTGCTGCAACGCGTTTTGCAATAATTCAAAATTAAGGATATTTTTTTGGCTTCAATATCTCGAGGAAAAGAGCTTTTCCCCTAGCGTAAGATATTACACAGTACTCGTTCCCTCTTCTAGAGAGAACTGAGGTTACGTTAGTAACCGAGTACGTTTTTTAATGCCAAAAGAGGGTTTGCGCTCGTGCAAATCTTGCCCTAGGTTTCCAGACATACTATAGCTGTTATTGACACAAATGAACATTGCAGTAAACACTGCAGCTGTAATCACAACTAGAGCAGACTGCTGTCCAAATTTCTCAAATAACAGTAGCATATGATGATGATCTAATAAATCTAGATCTTAAATATACAGTAAAGAGATTGGTGTTATTGCCCTTCTGTGAGCTTTATCTGAATGCAGTATGTAGTATCTTTCGGTATCCTCAGTTTATTTGATTTTTTTTTTGGCTTCATAACGTCTTATTAACTAATGTAAATCTTATTTTATGAGACATCTGACAAGTCCAATTTACGTATGATGGACATTGCATCCAAATATATTTCCATCAATATCTGCCCTTTTCTAACTTTACACCATAATTTAACTCTTTAGCATTTGTAACAAACTGTAGAAAACAAAACAACAAAAAATATTAGACAGTGATTTGAATATTCCCTGTTGTCATCTTCAGCTTGGCATACTTTTGAATGCTAAGCTTTGTTTGATTTTCAATCTTGAATCCTGTTTGCAGAGGGTCACATCCTCCCTGGGAGGAGCTCTTTGCTTTGTAGCGCAAAATAAACATCTACAGACCTGAAAGCCAAGAGTCAGTGAACTGTGTCAGTGAAGCCAAGAAGAGTCAGTGAACTGAGTCAGTGAAGTTAGTCTGAGTCATCATGCATGTTAGACAACCCGATCTCACGACAATTCATACGAATTTTACGAGGTCGCTAATTCGTACGAATTCATACGACCTCACTCGTACGAATTCGTACGATTTTTGCTAAATCGTACGAGTTGCCCAATTCGTATGAATTCGTACGAATGACCTACCCCTGACCCCGCCCCTAAACCTACCCATCACATGGGTTTAGACAAATCGTACGAATTCGTACGAGTGAGGTCATATACGAATTCATAAGAATTAGTCACCTTTTAATCACTCGTACGAATTCGTACGAATTGGTCGTGAGATAGCGTTGTGTTAGACTTGAATTAAATTCAGTTTCACGGTCTTGTTGGTAATGTGCATTCCAGTGCCTTCTTTTAGGTAGGTGGCACATGCCAAATTTTAGGTAAATTGTGCACACGTACACGGCCGTCCACGTGATGTGAAAGAAAACGGAGCTCATCGGACCAGGCGATCGTCTTCCACTGCTCCAAGGTCCAGTTCTGATGCTCGTGTGTCCATTGTAGCCGCTTTCGACGGTGGACAGGTGGTGTGTTGTGACACATTCCTCCTATAATGATAATTTTGTGTGACTTGTGCCACAGTAGACCTTCTGTTGGCTCGGACCAAACAGGATAGCCTTCGTTGCCCTCGTGCATCGATGAGACTTGGGTGCCCACAACCCTGTCGCCGGTCTGTCCCTCCTCGGACCACTGTTGGTAAATTCACACCACTACCGACCGAGAGCAACTCAAAAACCTTGCCGTTTCAGAGATTCTCTGACCCAGGCGCTTTGCCATAACAATTTGCCCTTTGTTGCTCAGATCTTTATTCTTGTCCATTTCTCCTGCATCCAACACATTGATTGCGAGAACTGATTGTTTGCTTACCATCTAATACCCAGATCTTAATTTGTAGCCTTGTTAGAAGATTGATATTCGCTTCACCTGTGACTGGTCATAATGTTTTGGCTCATATATACTGTATAACCTTTACACACACCAATCCTGTGTGTGTGTGTGTGTCTGTCTGTGTGTGTGTGTGTGTGTGTTTATGTGCGTACATATGCCCATTATGTACATACATAGACATACATTAAATTAAGATGAATTTAATATTTATAAAACAAGTCCCTCTTCTTTGTTATTTCCAGTATAGGGAACTCATAATTTAAAAATATATTTTAATCTTGGCATTAATTTATTCATTGCACAGCCTGTATAAAGATGGCTCTGGATGGTGATGACAGGAGAATTGTGAAACAGTTATAAAAGTTGCATCATCAGTCTGGTTAGATCACAGTTCATATCAGCAGAGTCGAATCTGTACCTTCCTCACAGAGAAGAAATTTCTGCTGTACATGTGTGTGTGTTTCTCTGAGAGAAGGGATTCAAAGGCATGGTGTGTGACGGAGAAAAGTTCTCTTCACTTCCTGTTGATAAGGTGCGGAGGGCTGCTTATTTGACATTTCCTCTCTGCAGCATTTAAAACATATGCTGCCAGACCACTGATAAATGAAGAGAGCAGTCTGGGCCTTCTGCCCTGACATTCCTAATTCTGTTTTAATAATGGGAATTAGACAAAGTGCAGCTATTTTTTTCTTCTTCTCATGGTCATGATGGAAACAACAAAATTAAGATGAAGTGATATTAATCTTAGGTCAGTTATAATATCAACTCATCTCATCCCTCCAGAATTATTGTCATTTCATTTGAAATGAGGCTTACTAAATGCTGTTAGTCATATTTGAGGCACATTATAATATTAAATGCCAGTGATACATGGAGAATATGACTGTTACGTCAGAGACGAGGACACAAGATGCAAGTAAAAACTCTTTATTAGTAATGTAAGTAAAGATGAAGCAAAAGATAGTCCAGGTTCAGCAGGCGGTGGCGCAGGGACTTCGATGGTCAGACACAGAGTGAAGGATGAAGTGCAGGGTGCTCAGAAGAGTGATGATGTAATCCAGACACGAAACGAAATCCAACACGACGAAAACCGGAACACAGGAACTCGAGACGGGACACGAAGCACAGGAACAGGCACAGGAAAGACGAGGACTTCATACAACGATCTGACAATGGGAATGAGAAAGTGGTAAGTCTTTATAGGAGATGAGATGAGTGGCAGCTGGTACTGGTGAGTGATTGCAGCTGAATACTGATCAACTGATGATTGCGGACACACCCACTCACACACTCGCACACATGTAAACAACAAAGCACGAGACTAGAGAGAGACACTGGATCCAAATACCGTGACAGTACCCCTCCCCCTAGGAACGCCTCCTGGCGTTCCCAGGACTCCTTACCTGTCGATTGTAATCATCGATAAGGGAGTGATCCAGAATGTCTCTAGCAGGTACCCAACTTCTCTCCTCAGGACCGTAACCTTCCCAGTCCACCAAGTACTGGAATCCACGCCCCCTCCGCCTTGAGTCCAGCACACGATTGACCGAATAAGTTGGTTCCCCATCTACGAGTCGCGGCGGAGGAGGAACCGGGATAGGCGGATTAAAGCGAGAATGAAATACGGGTTTAATTTTGGATACATGGAAGACGGGGTGAATTCTCCTGTACACCGGAGGAAGGTTGAGGCGGACTGCCACCGGACTAATGATCTTGGTGACAGTGAACGGGCCAATGAATTTGGGAGCAAGTTTATTAGACACGGAGCGGAGAGGAATGTTCTTGGTAGAAAGCCACACTTTTTGACCAACGACGTATACGGGAGGCCTAGACCGGTGGCGATCGGCTTTGGCCTTGGTGCGCAACCCCACTTGGAGAAGAGTCTCACGGGCTCTAGTCCAAGTGCGGTGACACCTCTGGACGAAGGCGTGAGCAGAGGGGACCGCGACCTCGGATTCCAGACTAGGAAAAATTGGTGGCTGGTAACCTACGCTACCCTCAAACGGAGATAGGCCCGTGGATGACACTGGCAACGTGTTGTGGGCGTACTCCACCATAGAAAGTTGTTGACTCCATGAGGAAGGGTTCTTGGAAACCAAACATCGTAACGTTCTCTCCAAATCTTGGTTGGCTCTCTCAGTTTGGCCATTGCTCTGGGGGTGGAACCCTGAGGACAGACTGACAGTCGCCCCCAGAAGCTTACAAAATTCTCGCCAAAATTTGGACACAAACTGGGGTCCCCTGTCAGAAACCACGTCTGTCGGGAGGCCATGTAACCGAAAGACGTGGTCAACGACAATCACCGCTGTCTCCTTGGCTGAGGGTAATTTGGGCAAGGGAATGAAATGAGCCGCCTTCGAGAACCGGTCCACTACGGTCAAAACTACCGTATGACCCTGGGAGGGTGGGAGGGCGGTAACGAAATCTAGAGCCATATGGGACCAGGGTCTCGAAGGGACTGGCAGCGGTTGGAGTAACCCATCTGGGGGTCGATTGGAAGTCTTACCAGTGGCACAAACTGAGCAAGCCAAAACAAAACTGTGAATGTCACGAGCCATGAGAGGCCACCAGAACCGTTGTTTGACTAAAAACCTAGTGCGATTAACTCCTGGATGACAAGCTACATTGGAAGAATGCCCCCACTGAATGACGCTGGACCTCAAACCCTCAGGCACAAATAAACGATTCGGTGGGCAACCGACCGGGGGCGTTACCCCTTCTAAGGCCTTCTTGACCTTCGATTCGACCTCCCATACGAGTGTGGAGATGAATAGGGTCTCAGGTAAAATGCACTCGGGAGTAGACGGGCGTTCGGAACGATCAAAAATGCGCGATAAAGAATCGGGTTTGATGTTCTTGGAACCCGGGCGGTACGAAAGAGTAAAATCAAAACGACCGAAAAAAAGTGCCCACCGAGCCTGCCTGGAGTTCAACCTTTTAGCAGTTCGAATGTATTCTAAGTTCTTGTGGTCGGTCCAAACGATAAAAGGTACCCCCGACCCTTCTAACCAGTGACGCCACTCCTCCAATGCTAACTTGACTGCCAACAACTCTCTGTTCCCAATGTCATAATTGCGTTCGGCAGGGGACAGACGGTGAGACAAAAACGCGCAAGGATGCATCCTGTCGTCTGAAAGAGAGCGCTGGGATAACACTGCTCCTACCCCCACCTCTGACGCGTCGACCTCCACCACGAACTGACGTGATGGATCAGGGGTTGTCAGAATGGGGGCTGAAACGAAGCAACCCTTCAATTTGGCAAACGCAGCCTCGGCTGCGTCTGACCACCTGAACGTCGTTCTGGGGGAGGTCAAAGCGGTCAGAGGTGCGGCTAGTTGGCTGAAGTTGCGAATGAAACGCCTGTAGAAATTGGCGAACCCCAGAAATCTCAGTAGGGCCTTACGAGACTCTGGACTTGGCCACTCTACCACAGCCTTGATCTTCTCAGGATCCATGCGCATTCCCTCAACCGACACGATGTATCCTAGGAATGGGACAGACTGTGCATGAAAATCGCATTTCTCCGCCTTGACAAAAAGCCCATTCTCTAGCAACCTCTGAAGCACTCGTCGGACGTGCTGCACGTGTTCCTGGAGAGAAGAAGAAAAAATCAGTATGTCGTCCAGGTAGACATAAATGAACTGATCTATCATATCTCGCAGCACGTCATTGACGAGTGCCTGGAAGACCGCTGGACTGTTGGAAAGCCCGAAAGGCATAACCAAATATTCAAAGTGTCCCCTGGGGGTGTTAAACGCGGTCTTCCACTCATCCCCCTCCCTAATGCGGACCAAATGATAGGCATTACGTAAATCCAATTTTGTGAAGATGGTCGCTCCCTGCAACCTCTCGAAGGCTGAAGACATCAACGGCAAAGGATAAGTATTCTTTACCGTGATGTTGTTCAACCCCCGGTAGTCAATACAAGGTCGCAGAGACCCGTCCTTCTTCCCCACAAAAAAGAACCCCGCCCCCGCTGGAGAAGAGGAAGGGCGGATGAACCCTGTTGCTAGAGAATCAGAAATATATTTCTCCATAGCCTCCCTCTCAGGTGTAGAGAGCGAATATAACTTGCCCTTGGGCGGAGCAGTACCTGGTAATAAGTCTATGGCACAGTCATAGGGACGATGCGGAGGGAGAGAAGCAGCCCGAGACTTACTGAACACCTCCTTCAGGTCCAGATTCTCCGCGGGCACGTTAGATAGATCCACTGCCTCCTCCTGCAACACAGGGACAGAAACAGACGGACAGGCAGACACTAGACAAGACTTATGACACTGATTACTCCATGAAGACACAGACTTGAGTTGCCAGTCCACTTTAGGGTTGTGCCGGACGAGCCAAGGGTGACCGAGGACAATGGGTGCAAGGGGGGTGTTCAGGACATAGAACGAGATGGTCTCGGTGTGGTTGCCTGATGTGGTGAGGGTGATGTCTTCTGTGGCAAACGTGATGTTGGGAAGTGTTTGTCCATTAAGTGCGTGTACAGCAATCTGATGTGTGAGGGTCTTGAGGGGAATCTTGAATTGACGTGCAAATGAGTGATCCATGAAATTACCTTCTGCTCCGGAGTCCAAGAGTGCTCGACAGTCGTGAGTGAGTGTTGACCATCTCAGTCTTACCGGAAGGAGGGTAGATGTAGATGAGGTCTTCTCGGCGGAGATCCCACCCGATAGTAGCCTCATACTTACTATCGGGCTTGCCCTTTTACCGGACAGTTGTAAGCATAGTGTCCGGTTCCACCACAGTACAGGCAAAGGCCCTGGGACCTCCGCCTTTCCCTCTCCTCCCGGGAAAGCCGAGCTCGACCCACCTGCATGGGCTCGTGATCGTCGACGGGGCTGACCGCGTCCCCGCCTCCAACTCGTGGTCCCTCGGCTCCTGCCAGAGGGCGTCTACTCATAGCATGGCCACCAACTCGGGACAGTCGGGCATCAACTCTGAGAGCTAAAGCGATGAGTTCATTAAGAGACTGGGGCAGGTCCAAAGCGTAGATTTCTCTTCGGACGCGGTCAGCCAGCCCATGCAGGAACATGTCCCACTGCGCCTCCTCGTTCCATTTGCTCTCCGCTGCAAGGGTCCGGAACTCGACTGAATAGTCCGACACCGACCTTTCTCCTTGACGTAACTCAGCCAGCATTCTTGCAGCTTCTCTTCCGCCGGCCGTCCGGTCGAAAACTCTCTTCATCTCAGCGGAGAGCTCCTGGAACGAGGTGCAGCATGGATCGTCGTTCTCCCACACCGCCGTTCCCCATAACGCCGCTTTCCCAGTCAGGAGGGTGAGCACAAAGGCGACCTTGGAACGCTCAGTCCGGAACGTCTGAGGCTGGAGCGAAAAATGCATGGAGCAGCGGGTTAAGAAGGCTCGGCAAAATCTTGGATCACCTGAATAATGCTCTGGGGTTGGTAGGCGTGGCTCCGACTGGGATGGGCTCTCCGATGGTGTGGGGGGAACGGCCGGTGCGGGCGGCGCAGTGGGAGCTCGTAGCTGTTGGATCTGCCGGGTGAGCTCGGACACCTGCGCCACTAACGCCTGAACAGCGCGACCAGTATCGTTTAAATTTTTCTCCTGAACGTCCAGACGAGCCATACTGTTACTCAAACAGTCCTCTATGGTCGGCGCTGATGTACTTGCTGTGTCCATTCTTGGTCAGATCGTTCTGTTACGTCAGAGACGAGGACACAAGATGCAAGTAAAAACTCTTTATTAGTAATGTAAGTAAAGATGAAGCAAAAGATAGTCCAGGTTCAGCAGGCGGTGGCGCAGGGACTTCGATGGTCAGACACAGAGTGAAGGATGAAGTGCAGGGTGCTCAGAAGAGTGATGATGTAATCCAGACACGAAACGAAATCCAACACGACGAAAACCGGAACACAGGAACTCGAGACGGGACACGAAGCACAGGAACAGGCACAGGAAAGACGAGGACTTCATACAACGATCTGACAATGGGAATGAGAAAGTGGTAAGTCTTTATAGGAGATGAGATGAGTGGCAGCTGGTACTGGTGAGTGATCGCAGCTGAATACTGATCAACTGATGATTGCGGACACACCCACTCACACACTCGCACACATGTAAACAACAAAGCACGAGACTAGAGAGAGACACTGGATCCAAATACCGTGACAATGACACTGTGATCAAAACTACCAGGAAAAACTATTCAAGGACATCTCATTTTTCAAACACTGTAGCACATCTTAAATTTTAGATTTGTTTTATCAAAATCTCAGTGCAGGCCTCAACCATTTTTAAAAAAAAGGTCAACCGGGCAAGACACATCCCAGAGGACCAGATCTGCCGCTGGATAGAGCTCACATCCGCCCAAGATGTTTCATATCTAACTCTCTAGATCTCTAATTCCAAACCATTCTCTATTCTTAGTCTTCAGGGACTGAAGTTATGCTGTCTTATTACTCTGAGAACAGGGGGGGGGAAAGCGGATCAAGATTTCCACAAAAGTATTAAGCAGCAAAACTGTTCTCAGCATGTTTCTTGGGCACTGGATAAACATTCAGCTTTTCAAAAGTTATTTTAAATTGTAAAAATATTTTTGACATTATAATTGTTTTAACAAATAAACTCCTCCTTGGTGAGAAAAGAGATTTCTTTCAAAAACCATCCATCCTTTTCAATGGTAATATACTGTATAAGCTATGAGGGGGGAAAAAAATACTTTTTCAAACTTTTTGAACTGTTTTATTCAGTGGAATGGAAACACTCTTTACCCATGACCCCAATACTTAATCCTTGTCACCAAGACAGCCACAAGACAGAGTTCATACCTCTTTAGTTGTTAGCTGGATGTTTAGTTTGGACTGTGCAGATAATCCTGCTGTACCACGAGAGAGAAGGCGAAGTTCTTTTCAGTGTGGTGTACCTTAAACACAGAGGCAGATAGATTAGAGTTCTGTCAGAGTAGAGGGAAAAGGAGGAATAGAGTGAAAAATGTCCAATGATCCCAATCAAATTGACACATTGATGCCTTTAGGGATATGTTGTGACTGTGTCAAATGATTCTGTCCTAGTCAAAGCTGCGCAAAGAATGTTTATGATGTTGTGTCTGTTCTTGTTGTTTACAAGTGCAGCTTTTACAAAAGAGCAGCTGAATGCTAAAAAAATACATTTCAAAAACAGTATTTAATAAGCTGTCATAAGGATTTCCATAGGGAGAAAAGTGGGAGAGATGGATAATAATATCACAGCTTTTTGATTTATTTTAAAAGGGAAATCCTTAAGATAACAAAACAATTAACAACAACAACGAGACTTTTTGAGATATATTGCTTTGTGTTCTACAAAATAGAGAGAGAAAGAAAGTCATAGGCTTGGAAATAATATGAGTGTGTGTAAATCACTTTTTATTATTGGCTGAATTATCCCTTTACGGTGAAAACTGCTGTCTCAGTCATCTTATGGAGAATTAGTGCTGTACACAACGTGCTGCTATCTGACTGATTTATAAATAGATGAGCTGCATCATTAAAGGGGTCATATGTTAAGCAACTATTTCCTTGATCTTGTGAGATAAAAGAGAGTTGTTTTATAAAAACATACAGTACTGTGACTTTCAAAACTCAAAACTTCCTCCACAATAAAAAAAAGATGATATTTATTAATACTATATGACAACTCACATTTACTTCTCATGCAAAAGCATTCTTTAGAGAAGATTAGAAAAAAGTATATTAATCTGGAATCTAAATAATGAATGTCTTTGTTGCAAAATTGTAAGTGGACCTCTTATTGGAGTAAATAAAAAAAATTAGAAAGACCTGTTTTTTGTGGTTATAAGGGTAGAGGGAAAATAATTACAAAATGATTGCATCGTGACCTGGATATCGGTATAATATTGTAATGCCGGGTCACTCTTTAACGGTTACCTTGAAAAAAACGAAAAGACGTTAACTGAAGCTGCAGTCCTTATTATAAATGATATGACTGAAGGAACGCTCGTAAGAGAGATAGAGAGTGAGAGAGAAAGAAAGAATATGGAAATGGAAATAGGATAAAGGAAACGAGTGACAAAAGAGTATACATCAAATTAAAATCGAGACGAAGAGAAGATTAGAGGCATTTTAAGAGAAAGCACGGTGATCCTTGAACCAAACAAGTTGACAGGTGTGTATACTCTTGTTCAAAAGCCAGAGTGTGATTCACTAATCA
This sequence comes from Rhinichthys klamathensis goyatoka, assembly GCF_029890125.1. Lineage (NCBI taxonomy): Eukaryota > Metazoa > Chordata > Actinopteri > Cypriniformes > Leuciscidae > Rhinichthys > Rhinichthys klamathensis. Next base: position 28,734 of record NW_026606578.1, on the reverse strand, counting down.
CTTGGACATGATCTCTCCTTTGGGTACTTCATCAAGGGGGAACTTGAAGATCAGTCGCCCAAGTGAGCGTGCTCTGCTCATAGGGCAGGTAATCAAACGGAGGTAGAGTGTAATTAGAGAGTCAGATCTGTTTCCTATAAGTCCCGGTCTCTGGAGCATTGAAAGATAAGCTGATGACTTCTGCACTACAAGTCTCAAGGTTTTCAGTCACACAGAAATGAAGTCTAATTAGATACCTCGGGAGATGAATATAGACATTCATTTTACTAAGTTTGTTTTTCAAAACTCTGGAGCTTTAAAATGAAATATTCATATTTCATGAGTCAGGAAAAGTATGTAAAATATGACTGACCATGGGCACATTTGCATCTTTTATTTCTTTCTGTTGTGTACTTTCTTTCTTTTGGAATTCTTTTGATTTAGCTCCAGTTGTTGTGAAGTGTCCTTGCCTTTGTGAAAGGTGCAATAGAAATACAAATTATTGTAATAATAGCCTATTATACACTGAAAACCCTAATAAGTTGATTGAACTCAATTGAATTGAGTAAACTCGTTCCCTCAATTTAATTGAGTAATGGGGTCTCCCAAAACGTGCATATTTAAGTGTACTTAGCTTGGTGCTTATGTAGACTGTAACACTGAAGCAGTGTTAAAGTTAATGAGATAATTAAGTGATTAATTGAGTGATGATTGAGCATTATTGAAGACACCTGATGTTAACAAGCAGAATCCCTGAAGGAGAAAACCATAATTTTTAAGTCACCGTTGTGGAGATCAGTGTTTGCTTTAGTTGGGCTCTTGACCCTTAACTGATTAACTTTATATTTTGTTTGACGGCTGTAACTCAGTTGTAACCAGATGAACAAATAGAAAAGATCAGCTGATAGTGGTGATTGTGTTTTAACATAATCATTATTTTATAATTATTGGAATTTAATCTTTGAAGTCACATAAAGCTGAATCATGTTCACCTGCACTGTTTATATTTTAAATAATATTTGTAACATTTAAATTTTAATCCAAATATTCTCTTTTAAGGTTGTTATCATAAAAAAATATGTAGATCATTATTTTAGACAAATAGATATCAAGAATCAGCCTGTGAATCTCAACAATGGTGACATAAAGCATGTTGCAGTGCATTCTGGGGGCCACCAATCAAAACTCATTCATGGCTCCCATCATGCATTGCTGCATGAATAAATAATGAGCTTATGTTCAGAGGTGATCCGTTTATCACCATTGCTGAGAATCATACGCTAAATCTTGATGTCTGTGTGTCTAAAAATAATATACGGTAATATGTATAAGAACAACTTTAAAGAAATTGTTTGCATAATGATGTAATCATTGAAAATGTTATGCTCTACGAGGACAGTGTTGTTATAATTAATAACATAAATCTAATTCAGAAATTGGACTTTAAATGAGTTTAGGATTCAGGTCAAAAGATTGTGAAATAATGATTATGTTAAAACACAATCACCACCATCAGATCACCTTTTCTATTTGTTCATCTGGCTGTTATAACTGAGTTACAGCAGTCAAACAAAATATAAAGTTAATGATCAAAGGGTCAAGAGCCCAACTAAAACAAACACTTATCACCACAACGGTGACTTAAAAAATATGGTTTTCTCTTTCAGTGATTCTGCTTGTTAACATCAGGTAACTTCAATAATGCTCAATCATCACTCAATTATTCACTTAATTATCTCATTAACTTTAACACTGCTTCAGTGTTCATTTAACACTCTTGAGTGTGGACTGATATAAACACTGAGCAGTGTTAATTTAACACGGGGGATTTTGCTGTGTACTTAAATATACAAGTACACTTGAAATCCACACTAAGTTAAGTGAACTTTATTGTTTAAGTACATTAAATAATCGACAAAGTTTGGTGAACTAAACAATTTAAGTCAAGTCTACATAAGCACCAAGTTAAGTACACTTAAATATGCACGTTTTGGGAGACCCCATTACTCAATTAAATTGAGGGAACGAGTTTACTCAAATCAATTGAGTTCAATCAACTTATTAGATTTTTTCAGTGTTAACTTTCAGAACTTGTACAAATGACGCTCAATCATCACTCAATTAATCACTTAATTATCTCATTAACTTTAACACTGGTTCAGTGTTACTTATAACACTCTTGAGTGTGGACTCATATAAACACTGAGCAATGTAAATTTAACACTGGGGATGTACTGTATTATGGGTATTAAAGTTTATTTATCAAGTTTAAAGTATCAGATTTAAAAATAAAAATCAGTTTATTTCCATTACGATCAATAAATGTAATATAATGAAAGCCATTTGTTTTCTGGTAAAATAAGAATGACACCTTTCACTTGAAGAAAGCATGTATGAATGTATTCGTTTCACAGTCAAGAAAACAACATCTGTGAAAATGACCTTTTGTAAGGATTAATCATGATTTTGAGCTCATTGCACTTGAAATCTTAAGTTTATGTATTTTGAAGGTAAATAAGTTATTTGAACTTATATTTTTGAGTGACAGGGCCAAAATGCTAAATTTAAAGTAATGTTTAGTCAAGTACACTTGATTGTTTAAGTAAAGACAACATTAGGGTTTACAGTGTAGGCTTATAAGTCCACTATTGAATGAATCAACTTATAGACGTATAAGTCCAGTGATAAGTCCACATTGAATGAATCACAATTCAACAAATTGTGCAAAATAAGGAAAACAAAAACATTCATCAACAGAACTTAAAGGCATTTGGCAATTTGGCGGGTATTTATATCAAAGATAAAGCTTATGTTCAGTATCAACAGCCATGAAAACAAAACTGTATGACCACTTTTATTTGTACACGGCTAAAATCTCTGACAGATTCATGCTCCACTTCACAACCTGAATTTGTCTTTTAAAGTGCATGCAATAATACCAGTAACTCTGACAGAACTGATTCAATGTAATAAGTCCACATCCTGATAAAACTAATGCCAATTAATTTAGGATACTGAACAATGAATACATTTTTTGTTCTTTTTTTTCTTTCTTCTTTTTATAAGTAAAAAGAAATAAAGCGTGGGTATCAAAGTGCTTACTTGTACTAAAATATCCTGAATTACTAATTTAATACCAAAAGTGGGACAATGGCATGGAGAAAAGGTCCGTTTTGACCTTAAACAATAGTTGCCTATTTAATAAATAATTTTTGAGGTAATAAATCTTTTATTTGACTGTTGATATGACATTTGTTCATCTAATTGAACATGCTCTAAGGTGATACACAACAAGGCTTGGGAGGTGAGTGGAATCTCAACCAATAGGGCTAGTATCAGCCATTTTAACAAACAAGCGTAGGTTTGATGTTAAATTGTACATTTAATGCTTTGCTACATGGACATGCAGTAATACTGAAGTGATCAGGATTCATTCAGAATTAATTCATGTTTCAGTTGCATTTATTTTAGTTGCCCAGTGAGTGTGCTGCATTTCATTGCTCCTTTTTATCTGTCTCTCGGCCTGTTTCTGAAAGGCCCTTCTTTGTCTTTCTTCTTCCTCCTTCTTCGGTAGTGCAGTGTGCCTTTGTTTACACCAAAAAAAAAGAAAAAAGAACAAAAAACACTGGCCAGCTTAAGCAGCTTTGGCTTTGTAAATTAAGACCAGCCTGCTCTCAAAATCGATATCTACCTAAGCCTTTTCTTTACCACCGGGCTGTTCTGTCAGAGGGGGCCGAGTTATCAATGACACCAGCTCCAGTTCAATCTCTCTCTCTCTGCACTTTTCATTCACACATTCTTTTTGCATCCCTGATTTTGCCTGGCCTAACTCTTTTATTTTTTCCTGAGCCCTTTTCCCACTTCATCTGTGTGATACAATTTGGTTTATTCCCTCTCTCTTACTTTTACTGAGTCTGACTGTCTATTTCTTCTCTCTCTGTCTATTATTTATTTTTCCAATGCACAGCAGCTTAACAACAGTGTTTTTGTTTAGTATGAAAACAAACTCCAGTACAATGAATGGACAGGTTGAACTACAGCTGCAGCATCACAGCATTGATCCAAATCTCTTTTTTATCACAGTGACAAAAAAAACTTGTAAATAAGAGCAAGTTAGTAGTTCAGACCTGTGCACACTGATTACGACTTTAATAAAGGAGTTAGAAAAAAACTCTTTTTTTTTTACTATTATAAGCTATATTTTGTTGTTGCTGCAGATTGACTGTCCAAAACTTTCAATATGCCTTGGAAAACAAACCCACCAAGACAATGTGGAAGAAAAAAAGACATTGAATGAGGACATTTCAAAGACAAACCTTTTTGATAAACAGGAGAGACCAAGTAAAACTGCCAAATGCATAAGTGTGACAGTTTCTCGAACGACTTCATTTTGTCCGTCAGGATTGATTGAATCGTTGTCTTTTGCTAACTGCTGAAATCTCATGTGACTGACAGGTTGCTGGAGGGAAGGAATTATTGCCCAGCTATTGCGCCGGTTCACACGTCATCAGAAAAGCGATTTTCTCATTTCCAGGGTTCTCAAAAGCGGAAGTTGTTATAGTTGGGTAAACTTCTATAGTAGTGAACAGGAGAAATATTTTTTGTATTTCCATTTGCTTCAATAGCACAAGAAAAAAAATCTGTGATAGATGTTTACGACTTTCCAAAAGAAGGAAACATATAGAGAGATTGATTACGTTGGTCAGAAGAGAAAAAAATGACAAATTTGCCATCACTCCCTCAGCAGTTGTATTAGAAGCACCCTCACCGAAGCGTTAATTTGATTTTTGTCATTTACTGCTAAGGTAATATAACACAAAATAGATAGCGTTATGAATGTGTATTACATTTTTTTAAATGAAAATATGTAAAACTACTACATTTGCGATGTTGATAACTTTTAAAGCGCATCATCACAAACTGGTCCATTGCCGAGGGGGAGCGGAAGTTTTGATCAAGTTTTTTGATTAAGGATAATGGCAGGAACATGAATTAAAAAAAAAGAAATATGATACGCATGGATAAATCATTTATAATAAACACTGCAATATTCCATAAAAATGAGAATGGTCAGTATTGATATCAAGGTGACTTTAAATTCACCTCTATTTTCTCTTTTTTCTCCTCTGGCCCCCTTTGAATAGAGATGAATCTTGAATAGTCCACAGCATCACTCACTGAAGGTTGCACATTGTTTTTTTTCCCCTCTGAGAGGATAATTACTTTGATTCAGAGTAACACTCAAGGTGCTTCATGCATGCTTCCTCCTGCACCATGTTACGTACCTCCTGATGCGAGTAATTAACTTTGATTTAATTTACATCTCTAGATTTGTTGGGAGCCGAGTCTATCATGATGTTCTTTTCATGTTTAATGGAGGTGCATTTTAGTGGGCAATGTGTATTATGTTTCAGTGCATTCTGAAATATATTTCTAGTAGGCTAATGGTTGTCTATGCAATACACCACCCTTCCCTCTTTTGCTTTTGCTGTCTTGCTAATACTTTACATCACTCTGTGGTTAATTTTGCTTTGAACATAAGTGCATGTGCTGAAGTACTGACAGCCCGTATTACAATGCCTCATGTCTGAAAGACCCTTCAGAGTGAGTGACAACTCTGCAAGGGCTGTGATATGATGCGCTAGAAAGTGGAAGCAGTGGACTGGAACTACAGAAAGATGTACATAGACAATGTGAAATATTTCAAAATCACGGTCACATTTGGAAGCTACACATTTTTGAGGCATAAAATGTTTATTCATATTTGTTTGTAAACATTCTTTACTTCCTCTACAGAAACCAGTAGCTTCTGGGAAATAATGTCACTTGCAATGGACTGAAATGAATAATATCATCATAATGAGATGAGAGCAAAGGTTATGTTTAGAGATGTCACTTGAATTGCCACCAGGCTGACTGGCATTTTAACAGTCAACAACTTTCACTGCATATTGGTTCATTACAGACTGTTTGATTCTATTAGGCGATGACTGAAGATTGGCAAAGCACTGATTGTGTGAAGTAATATACACTCACCTAAAGGATTATTAGGAACACCTGTTCAATTTCTCATTAATGCAATTATCTAATCAACCAATCACATGGCAGTTGCTTCAATGCATTTAGGGGTGTGGTCCTGGTCAAGACAATCTCCTGAACTCCAAACTGAATGTCAGAATGGGAAAGAAAGGTGATTTAAGCCATTTTGAGCGTGGCATGGTTGTTGGTGCCAGACGGGCCGGTCTGAGTATTTCACAATCTGCTCAATTACTGGGATTTTCACGCACAACCATTTCTAGGGTTTACAAAGAACGGTGTGAAAAGGGAAAAACATCCAGTATGCAGCAGTCCTGTTGGCGAAAATGCCTTGTTGATGCTAGAGGTCAGAGGAGAATGGGCCGACTGATTCAAGCTGATAGAAGAGCATCTTTGACTGAAATAACCACTCGTTACAACCGAAGTATGCAGCAAAGCATTTGTGAAGCGACAACACGCACAACCTTGAGGCGGATGGGCTACAACAGCAGAAGACCCCACCGGGTACCACTCATCTCCACTACAAATTGGAAAAAGAGGCTACAATTTGCAAGAGCTCACCAAAATTGGACAGTTGAAGACTGGAAAAATGTTGCCTGGTCTGATGAGTCTCGATTTCTGTTGAGACATTCAGAAGGTAGAGTCAGAATTTGGCGTAAACAGAATGAGAACATGGATCCATCATGCCTTGTTACCACTGTGCAGGCTGGTGGTGGCGGTGTAATGGTGTGGGGGATGTTTTCTTGGCACACTTTAGGCTCCTTAGTGCCAATTGGGCATCGTTTAAATGCCACGGCCTACCTGAGCATTGTTTCTGACCATGTCCATCCCTTTATGGCCATCATGTACCCATCCTCTGATGGCTACTTCCAGCAGGATAATGCACCATGTCACAAAGCTCGAATCATTTCAAATTGGTTTCTTGAAGATGACAATGAGTTCACTGTACTAAAATGGCCCCCACAGTCACCAGATCTCAACCCAATAGAGCATCTTTGGGATGTGGTGGAACGGGAGCTTCATGCCCTGGATGTGCATCCCACAAATCTCCATCAACTGCAAGATGCTATCCTATCAATATGGGCCAACATTTCTAAAGAATGCTTTCAGCACCTTGTTGAATCAATGCCACGTAGAATTAAGGCAGTTCTGAAGGCGAAAGGGGGTCAAACACAGTATTAGTATGGTGTTCCTAATAATCCTTTAGGTGAGTGTATAAGAAAGATATTTGCACAAGAGCCACACTTCAAAATATTTGAAAAAGTTTTATCAGGCAATGTTAAAATAACTGAAAAAGAAATGTTATTGAATTCTTCTCTCTAGATTCTCATTACTTCATCACTGTGTTTAAAACATTCCTTGGTTTTGTGCTCTGATTGGCTAAAATTTTAAATATGATTGGATTACACTTAATTGTTACTCTGCAATTCAGACAAACCTCTTTCTTCCTCCCCTTTTCCCCCTCTCATCTTTTATTCCCGTCAGGCAGACTAACAGACGGCGCATTGGCATCCCCTGGTACTGTGAAATGACTACTGCGTCACAGATGTAATGTGCTTGGAGTCTGTGTGTGTAACAGGAAGAGAAAAAGGATGATGAAGTGCGTTGTATTTGGTTGGGACGGAGTGTTGGGGATGCTATCACAGGCACAGTCTCTCTCTCTCTCTCTCTCTCTCTCTCTCTCTCTCTCTCTCTCTCTCTCTCTCTCTCTCTCTCTCTCTCATTCTTTCTCTCTGTCAGGTGCAGCTGCTGCAGTCTGGGAATTAGTCTCACTCCAGATCTCCTTGAGTCAAAGTCAATGAAGGTACCGCATATACTGTGCCTGTAGCAGATATCACAGCGGCTCTTTCCCATCACGTCACAGCTGATGGCCGCAAAATGCTGAGACTTAAAATTATGTCACTTATTACTTATTTTATAACAATAATTTGCCTTTATTATGTATCTTTAATATTGATGGCAATGGCATACTGGTGGATTTAATTTCTTTACACAGGAAAAAGGGAGCAGAATGGAGAGAGAGAGAAGAGCATCCCTTTTGATAGAAACAATGTATGTCTTAATGGTATACAAAAAAAATTAAGCATATTTATTAACTGATTTCCATTTGCAAAGTGATGGTGAGACCAGCCAGGCTTGAAGGCAAATGCTACTGGGAGGCTCACAAACCCGAGTGGAAAATTTGGTGTCTGAAACTGTAACTCGCACAGACATCCATTGTACGCCAGTGTGGTAAAATAGTAAAGGAAAAGGGGGAAGGATTTCCTTTCCGTAAGGACTTTGGCATTCAAGGATTTCCCTTCTTTTTTTTCTCATTTATGGGGGAGGGTTAGATTGAGTTTGATGTCAAATATATAATGGTCACACTGATTTTATGTGAGTGTCCATGGTGAAATTGTGTGGTCAAATAAACTGCACACATCAAACCTTACGTTTTGCTATCAATGTGTATGAGCTTTCTTCATCACAAAGGTTATATTTTAAGAATTGACAGAGGAGAGAACTGTCCTATTGCAACTGTCAACAAAATGAGATTTCTGCAGCTTCATGCTATAGTATTATATAAGTCTATAAGTCATTTAAGATAGGAAGCCTGAAAGGGACACATCCCACCCCGATGCTAAACCTGCATGTATTGGAAATGGGAAGTGGCAACTGATGTGAATTATGTCCTATTAACATTCCTTTCCAACAAGGCAATCTGATCCATCAATTTGTATTAGCATGCTGCCTCAAGCAGCCTCTGGCTTAACCCAAGAAGACATCTATCTATCCAACTCTATGTGGAGTCAAGAAGGGAGTCAATATCTGAATTGATCAAATGCAGAAAGTGGTCTGAATGATCACCATTGTGGTACGACGATGATGACTAAAGTAGGCTCTTTTCAAGTTAAGTTTATGAAAAGTCAGAAGTTGAGTATAGGGCTTTTGCCCTTTGCTTCTGATCTGAACATAATGATGAAAGTTATGTTTTCAATGGTGACAGCTGATCATCAGCACACAAAGCTTATGTCTAAACAGAGCTCCTGTACTTTAGTGGAAGCTGATTATGACCTGGATAGGTGGAAAGAGACCTGGGCCATTTTGAGATAAATATAGTCCTCAAAGGCACATTGTGTTCTAGAGGCAGTGGGTTTAAAGTAGGGTATCGTCAGTACTCTCTGCGAAGGCTTTGTTAAGACAGTATTACTCTGTAGTAGCGTATATGTGACCAGTGCACTTCTATATTTTAATCCGTAGCATACCCTCTCTTTATGCGTACCGGTACTCCTCAAAAATATTTTAGGATTACTTAGTTATAGGTATTTACTAATACTGGAAATTACATTGAAATTACATTACATGTAATTTTTCATTTACATGCCTTTAACCAGCAGATGTGCTCAGTGTGCAATGTTTTGGAGCGCTTTGACACAGTGTAAATGTAACTCAAAAAAGACTCACAAAAAGACTCACTTTTGCCATCATACTGTAATGTGCTGATTGCCTACACAAAGCTCAAAAAATACTAATCCCTAACCCATTAGTTGTCAACATGGGGGTCAGAGCCCACTAGGGGTCCTCAGCAAACTTTCGAGGGGGACTCAAGATTACTTAATAAGTTTTAAAATAAGACAAAACAAGCTTTAAAATAATCTAAAACAACTAAACATCAATATTTCTTATTTTAATTCACCTTTAATCTTTTGGAATTTAATTATTTTAATTATAATTATTTTAGTTACTTATTTTAATCTACGAACACTCATTTTAATTTCAGTAAAATTCTTTCTTTTTTTAAAAAAAACTTTTTTAACTGTGAATTTTTAAATATTGTTGTGGCCTTGAAGACAAAAAGTTTGAAAACCACTGCCCTAATCCCAACTTTATGGCATTGGTAGCACTTCCTCATAAATTGCATTACTTCCTGTCGCTATCCATTATATTTCTAAACTCAGAACTGAATCAATTCAGGCTGAAATTTTCTAGACGACTGCATGATTAAGTTTCCCAATGAAACCGGCTTTGGGACGGGGGGGGGGGGGGGGGGGGGGGGGGGGGTGAAAAGAGACCAGCGAGGCCAGCGAGGAGGTTGGTGGAATGAACTCGGGTTCAGACCAAGCAATCAAACCAATGTGAAAACAGTCTGAGAGGTGAAAAGCCAAGCCAGATGGGGCTGCCAGTCTCATTTTTGATGCCAGCTTTGACCTAACTATTACCTCATTTCCCCCAAAGATCTCCTATCACTTCTGCAGGCAAGGATGATGTAACCTATAAAGTTTCTTGTTTTAACATAAGTTTAGTAGTGTATATTTTCTATATATAGACATTGCACAGGGACAGATGAGAAACTACGAGCCAGGAAAGAACTGGAGCACCTTGTTCTAAATCCATCTCCCCTTCTGTACCGGCTGGGATAATAGTGTTTTCCTATTAAGACAGTTCTCAATGCTTTCACCTGAATTTTAGGATGACAATTTTGCAGTTTGCAGCATTAGTAAGTTTCGATTCAGCTATTCCTCGCATTAACAGTGTAGGCCTACATTGCTCTATGCATTTAATAAGCAAAGGTAAACGCAATTTGTAGATGTCAAAGGTTTCATTACTGCGGATACTTTTATTTCATATATAACGGCCAGTTAATGGTTAATATATTCTAGATACATTAATCAGAGGCAATCTTGACACACGTTTGAGCTGTGACGGTTTGACAAGCCCACAGATGACGCGCTCGGAGGAACTTACAGTCACTACGATAGCTTCCTTCATCCACGACAAACTGCTCAACGTTTTATTCTCCTCCTCACACGGAAATTAGTTTGACGCAGTTCTCGTTTACGGCGGTTTTTCTTTTTCATACACATACAGGATACAGCGAACGCGAGCCGCCTTTCACTTCTCTCAGGTAACGCGAGCCAATAAGCGCTCGCGAACGGTGCTGCTCACTGCTCAAACAAGAGCGAGCTCACGGAAAAAGAGGCGGGAACCTCGCGCACCTTCAGAGGACGCGGAGCGCGTGCACGCTCATTCACATCGCTCGGGCTCACTCACACAGTCGCACAGTCACAACAGCTTCACGGGCTCAAACCGGCGGCTTGCAGAAGGGGCAGGTGGACGTCTGCGCAGACTACCACCTCCGCTTGGCGGTCTGAAAGCACCTCGGTGGAAATTTAGCCACTTCTCACAGCCCGTCCGTGATCTCGGTATCATTTGTCACAAATACATGCCGTTCAAGTGCTCGTAGTAAACAGTTCCTCGAGATGGAAAACGCCCACACTAAATCTACATCAGAAGTTTTAGCAAACTTCGGTGTGAACGAAAACACTGGACTCACGCTGGAACAAGTGAAAACTAATTTAGAAAAATATGGACCTAACGGTGAGTAACCTATCATGTATTTACCTGGCAGTGTTTAGAAGTGTTTACCGGCGGTAGAGTTGATCATACGCAGAACACGCGTTTCCTACAGCGGAAGAAAGTTATTCTTTACAATAGGTGGCTCTTATATGATAAGAAATAGAGGGAGAGGATGAGATGCATGGTTAGGTCCACAGTGGAGTAACTTACATTGCTGATGATATCTCCTAAATGATGAATTATGATGCAGTGTCTCTAAGTTTTGGACTTTTACTAAGAATAAACTTGAAATATGATGCTCTGTTTAAAGGTTGTGCTATAAATAATCCTGACTATGAGGGAACAAAAATCTTGTTTTCATAGATAGTTTGGCAATGTATAGGCTAATGAAGTCATATCTGTTCAGCCTGGCTCTCTTTTATGAGGTGGGACATTATGACCAATGAGACCGGCATTTTCCATTCTCCCTCTTTTATTACCCTTAGTTTGAATTCAGGCAAATCCAAAGTGATTGGCGCTCTGTAATATACCTGGCCGCGAGCCTTCAAATGGAAAACCTTCTGTTGAGGTGTCTTAGTGCACCAGCATTATAGGCCTGCTGAGATGCAAGTGTCCACGTCCTGCAGGATTTCAGACACCCCTCATTATAAGCAACCAGCTCCCACACTCAGAAGATTTTGGCTCAAAGGCATGTGCAGGGAATAGCCGTCCTTTGATATTGTTTCAAGAGATAAAGAGCTAGATAATTTACCAGTGACCAGCATTATAGAACTTGAGAAACCTGTTTTCTACTTCCTCAGTGAGACAAAAAGTTCAGTAGAAACAGTGCGTATCAGGTTACGTTGCCCTACTACCACTGTTTGTTACATAGGACACTTTAAAAGAGCTTTTTTTAACCCAAGAATACTGTACTAAATTATTCTGTTCTTGCGTCATATTTCATTACGGGATGTGAGTTTCTCTTAATAATACTGGCACAATTTACTATATGAGTTGTAATAGCCTAATTGTGATGAGAATATCTTGTTTTTTTCCCCTGTCATCTGAAATTACACTGGAAGCTTTATTTGTTCGGTTCACATTGCATGATTTATTTGGCAGGGTCGAGTAGTATAATGAACAAGCATGAAAGAGTCTGTGTGTTTATCTCCTACAGTATGTCATGGTTTTGATAGCATTGCCTAGACACTCACTTTTTTCTGTCCAAGTTTCACTGATATCTCATCTTATCTCAGTAGGCTACACTTGACCGCAGTGGCTCTGAAAAATTCTCTGTGCAGATTTAATATATGTTTTGTGAAAATCTTTTGAAAAGCATTTTTCTCTCAGTTTAGCTTGTCATTGTTGCTTTGTGGTGCACACCCAGAGTCATATCAAACTCTATAACAGAATTTGCACTTTGACACGTGACATGTTTTCCACTACAGCACTTTTGTTCATACACTAACCGCTTGCTTGATATTCAAATTAGAACAGTGCAGGCACCTCCAAATGAACATACACTAACAGAAGATATCATATCAACTATCATTTATTACGAAATGAACATGAGCTAGTGTCAGCATGTGACAGCCCATCACAGATTAATAAAGAATCCTCATTGCATTTGATCTCCCTGCAGACTTTAATGCTGCATAAGCACATCGTCCCATGACTTTCCACTTGGTTAAAGCAACAGACTCATTAACTCATTACATACACTCAGCAGCAACACTCAACTTAAACTGGGCTTTCTTTGTCGTATGCTCTCAGTAACCCCCAAATCGATTTTTGAAGGAGATTCCTCTTTAAGATGGACTAAATATCCCTAAACGTCCAGTGCAACAACTCCAGCCACATAAACGTGCAATATGCAAGATACAATAAACAATAGATTGGATATTTGTGTGGTGGTTTGTGTCTGGGTAGAGCTGTTTTGTAACATGATTTGGTTGAAACATCACAGTCGTCTGAGGCTGACTTTTACTAAATGGAAAAAGTAACATTCTTGTTGTAGATGATGTCTCTCTTGCTTTGAGCCATCAACTTCCTGTTTGACATGCAGCTGAATCTCACTGGGAATACCCTTTCCTCTTTGACCTGTTTGACTTTGCTCTATGTTGTTTTGTATTTGTTTGTAGTCTATTTGTATTTTTGTTATGTATATCTGCTTTCAGAATGCATTCAGAAGTTGTTATCTTAAGTCGATGTTATGCTTTAAAGTGACAGGTGTAATGCTTTTTGACATTTTGTTTCAAGTAAATAACTAATTGGCCTGTGTTCTCTGATGCATATTTTTTTCCTTTCAAATTTTGTCTCACCGCCGCCTTGTAAATATGCATTTTGTGTATGTAACAGTGTGCTTTTGTCCAAAGCCTGTGTGTTTGTTTTCTGTGTGTGGGTGGGAAATGCTCCAAACCCTTTTGAGATTATTCTGACACACTGGCACGTTGTTAATGCAGGCGGACAGGAGGTTTTGTTTACCATTAAGTCATTAAGCATTATTGTATATTAGCACCCACATTTTTTTCCCCTAGAGGTAATTCTGATCAGAATTCCTCAGAAAGCATTCCTCTTTCCACTCTTTTTGTTCTGTGGGAAACCCTATGTAAAGTTAAAGGGTTATTTTCACCCAAGAATGAAAATTCTGTCATTAATTACTCGCCCTCATGTCATTCCAAACCCGTAAGACCTTCGTTCATCTTCGTAACACAAATTAATTTATTTTTTGATGAAATCTGAGAGCTTTTCGACCCTTCCATAGACTGCAATGTAATTGCAGTCTATTAAGGCCCAGAAAGGTAGTAAAGACATTGTTAAAATAGTCCATGTGACTACATTGGTTCAACCTTAAGTTTATGAAGCAAGCAACGAGAATACTTTTTGTGTGAAAAAAAAGCAAAAATAATGGCTTTATTTAACAATTTCTTCTCTTTCGTGTCAGTCTCTGATGCTTAGTATTTTAGACGCTTAGCGTAGTATTTTCGTCGCTTCATAAAATTAAGGTTGTCATCTGTAGTCTGTACTGTAGTCACATGGACTATTTTAACAATGTCTTTTCTACCTTTCTGGGCCTTGAAAGTGGCAATGACGTTGCTGCCGGCTGGTTCAGAAAGCTCTTGGATTTCATCAAAAATATCTTAATTTTTGTTCCGAAGATGAACGAAGGTCTTACAGTTTTGGAACGACATGAGGGTGAATAATTAATCACAGAATTTTAATTTTTCGGTGAACTAACCCTTTAAGGTATGGCATGCTTTAAAGCTCCAGTCCGTAACTTTTTTAAGTTAAAAATAATCCAAAATAATTATATTAAAAAAAACTTACTCTGCCAGTGGTCAAAACTATCTGCTTGCCATAGCTAGATTCAAAACGGTTAGCTTGTAATAATGATTTTAATTCCAGTGGTACTGGTGGGTTTCCGCGGGAAATTCGAGCATGTCTTTGCGTCATTACGTCACACCCGTACACATAAAGAAGGAGTTTCGGCTAGCCGGCTATATTGCGCGTGACGAGATGTTTAGATGTATAGGCTTTTCTCGCAGCACTTTACATAATTAAACTTATGGCATCCAGAAAGATCCAAACAACAATCATCAGTGTCAACTGGAGATTCAGCAGTTATAAAACCCAAAAGACTTCGTACTTCGGATTTAAGGTGGCTAGAGAAAGAGAAAGAAACCGTCTCATGCGAACACAAGGATTTAAACATCGGCGGGGCTTTTGAAAAGTGCGTGAACTCCGTGTTTTGAAGGGGTTCAAAACGGAAGAAGAGACGGCTTTTTTCTGCTGAACAAGTAAGACATTTCAATAGTTCAATCGTGTAACAGTATGTTTTCTTAATTCACACAGTTATGGAGTTTCCTTTGTTGTGCCTTTCTCGTTTTGCTATTATGGAGAATATGAATTCTGAACTACACAGGTAACCATAAAACACATTAAATTTAACATTAGTCACGCAATGCTGATGTTGTTAACATGAACAATTTGAGAACAAAGTAGGCTATAATTTGCACGGTTGCTGTAAATCGCGTTGATTAAATCTAACGAAGCCTATCATGTCGAATGCTTTTTCCCCCTTAGTTGGTCAGAACAAAAATGGATTTTACTTACTTGTTCAGAAGACATTTTCTTATGAAAATTCTTATGTTGGTCAAACTTTCAAAAAGTGAATCTGTGATTCTGTATGACAGTATCCACACAGCGCGGTGACTGACAGCAGCACTCGCCTCAAAGCACTGTGTTCATCCGCGCTGTTTCATGCCGATTTACAACCCACGTAAAGATGATAATTCCGCGAATCACTGCAGTTACAGATTTCGAACAGAGAGATGGCGACAAAGAGGAAAAGATACGGACTGCAGCTTTAAGAAATAGTGACATTCCTTGAAATTATGTATGACTAACATCCTACAGACTAGGTGTAACATAGGCCTATCAATAACAGTATAAACGGTTTCGCAGTTATACTTTGCACTGTAGATATTTGAACTTCCTTAAAAGGTGTGTTTTATAGAAATAATTCACCCAAAAATGAAAATTACCTCATTTACTTACTCTCATGTTCCAAACCTGTATGACTTTTTTATTTGGAACAAAAAATATATTTGAGGGGTTTTTTTTCACATACAATGGAAGTAAGTCAATAACCAAAATGGTTTGGTTAACAAAATGTTTCTAAATATTTTTTTATGTTCTGCAGAAGAAAGTCATGAATGACATGT
Source organism: Rhinichthys klamathensis goyatoka (assembly GCF_029890125.1). Taxonomy (NCBI): domain Eukaryota; kingdom Metazoa; phylum Chordata; class Actinopteri; order Cypriniformes; family Leuciscidae; genus Rhinichthys; species Rhinichthys klamathensis. The sequence continues at coordinate 12,679 of NW_026606578.1, read as the reverse complement.
GGGTGAGTAAATGCAGGTACATTTTTGGGTGAAATATCCCCTTAAAACTATCCCTTTAAAATTCTAATGAATCTACAAGTTAATTTTCTTTTTAAGATCTATTGTATTTACATCAACATTAATTTGAATTGAAACAATGCTTCCTGTGAAGCTATTTACACTAGCGGCAAAATTTGTCTAACAGATCAAATACTTTTATTCTTCCTTTGTCCATTCAACTTTTTCATCTCACCCTCATGTCAATTCGACCCAGTATTGTCATCTTTGTTCAGTGAAACACAAAATGAGATCTCAGTCAGAATGTTTGAGCAGCGCTTTTATTACAATGAAAGTAAATAGCGATTTTAATTGCCTAAGTCAGCGCAAAATATGAGAAAGTATAATAAAAGTATAGTCCATATGACTTTTGAATCCATTCATTAGCAATGAGGAACAGACTGTTCCTCACACAGGTTTAGTAAAATTGATATTACAAAAGTCAAATCAAATTTATTTGTATAGCACTTTTTACAATACACATTTCAAAACAGATTTACAGAAAGTCATGTGTGACTAAAGACTGTGCGATTACGAGGGCATAAATTAGGGGTGGGCGATATGACCAAAAAATTTTTTTTTTCACTATAACAATTAAGGGTGTCACGATTTCGATTTTAAATCGAAATCGATCGAAATTAATTCACAATCTCGAACTTCGAAATAAAAAATGAAATCGTCGATGCTGTCACGCGGCTCACGCCCCCATGTCACGTCCGGTCGGTCGGCGTGCCAAGCGGAAAAAAACGCGCGTGTTGAACAAGGGGGAAATCCATCAGCCGGAAGTTGAAGCTGCCTCCGGGGGGCGATATTTTTTTTCACAGGAGGGTAGGGGAAGACTCATGAATATTCATTAGGGAACTCATCCCTGATTGGTCTGATGACCTACCCCTAACCCCGCCCCTAAACCTACCCGTCACTGGGGGTCTGATGACTTACCCCTAACCCCGCCCCTAAACCTACCCGTCACTGGGGTTAAGACCAATCAGGGATGAGTTCCCTAATGAATATTCATGAGTCTTCCCCTACCATCCTGTTGAAAAAAATATCGCCTCCGGGGGCCGCCATTGTAGCTGGCTATCACCTGCTGTTAGCATCCCATTGACTCCCATTCATTTTGGCGTCACTTTGACAGCGAATAACTTTACATCTGAGGCGTCCAAAGACTCCATTTGTCCATTATTTATTTCTAAAGAAACACGACAATGTATAAAAGGCTCCATTACTTTGTATCTTACGTTATGGCCCCGTAGAAGCCATTCTTGTAAAAATAGGCTAACGATTGCGTCATAACCACGGGACGCTCTGTCGCACAGTAGAGAAATTACCGTATAGACAGAAGTAGAAGCTCGTAGGCAATCGTTTACTGTCTATGAGGCAATCGGGTGGACATGGAGGCATAAAGTCAAGGGAGAAGCCCATAGATAGAGAGTTCATAAAAGCAACGGGCCAAAATATTTCAACAATAGATTTGTTTCAGATTTCAATTCAGATTTGTCCAGGCACAGCTACTAGAAGGTCAGAACGGTTGCTCACGTGACAACTACGTCGTCAAGCTCAGTTTGAGCCTGCGCAGAACGCTTGGCTATCAGGAAGTGAGTGCCCATGTTGGGCTTCAACTCTCTCCGTTGAAATCAACGGGGTCGCTGTGTCCATTTCTTTTACTGTCTATGGTGTTGAATTGCTGCGAGTCTATGGTCATCCTCCTCTAACTTAGCTACAACCATTCAAAAGATAGCATGGCAACTGCAGATACAGGAGACCCATCGACAGAACTTGAACCCCCTCCTCTTTCATTGAAGTCGCAGGTGTGGAAGTTTTTTGGATTTCCAGTGAGTTATGTTGACAACGTTCGCGCTTCAAAAAAGCCACAGTTTGCAGACATCCCAAGTCTCGCAGAAGTTCCGGGAGTCTCCTGCATATTGATAGCGGCTCCCTGATGCCCGCAAATTTGTTAAAATCTCCCGGAATCTAGAGTGAGCGAGCAAGAGCGCGCATGCGAGAGAGAGAAAAAACTGTCTTTATTCCTTCAGTCTTCTTTGTGACATTAGGATCTCAAAATGAAGGAACCCATCTTCATTAATGATCTTAAAAGCCAATCTGTTAAGCATTAAAATAGGGCAAAAAATCAGCACAGAAATTTCTATACTGCTCGCTTTTGGGCTATGCTGAATTGAGGTCAACTCCATTATGTATTTCACCTGCGTGCAGAAAGAGGCCAATGGTTAGCTGCTGCTGTAACTGTGGTGGATGGAACCCTCTGGGGTTAAAGTCATATGTGCTTTCCACAGAGATGTTGTCATAGGAGAGAGGTCTTCATTTGCTATAAAATTGGGGGTTATACTGTTTTTGACAGGACATGTCTTTATAATTCATCTTTAATGACTTTCAGGTTTGCCCATTTTTATTTCATACCCATAGTAGATACTAAACTCTGTAACTTTCAACTACTATGTGTAAGAAGCAGCTTTCTCACTTACAGCTGTGATCTAAGGACTCTCAGAGGATGTTTGGTGGTTTGATCTTTGTGATGCAGAGTTTTGTGCGTTGTGTGAGTGCACATGCGTGTGTTTTTGTAAGCCTGTTGGCATGGGTATTGCTACTGTAACACACTAAAACAGTTACACACTGAAAAACACACAGTGACCTGAAGCCATTCTCAGAGGACCCCATATATTTCACTGTTTCTCTCTCTCTCAAAATGCCTCATAATGAAAATGCGTTTTTTTTTGTATGGCATATCATCTGTGTGAAACTTATGCTTGGATGGTTTTGCTTCCTCCTTGTCAGAACTCCACTTACACCAGGACCAGAATACTAAAATGCTCATTGTTCATAGAACACCTTTTTAAGCATACGAATAGTTATGCTGTGGGTGTTATTAAAAAAAAAAGTGGTGTCATATAACCTTATTTATTATACTACAATGTTACATGATTTAGAAACAATAATTTATTTACAAATAATTTTTTGTGAAGTAAAAAACACTGCTCACCAAGGCTGCATTTATTTGATTTTGAATTATTAATTATTACAATTTGAAATAACTGTTTTTATTTGAATATATTTTATTTTAAAATGGATTCTTTTAATAATTTTTTCATGCTATGCTAAAGCTGAATTTGTAATGTCGCATAATCCTTTAGAAATCATTCTGATTTGTTGCTCAAGAAACTGTTATTATTATTATTATTATCACTGTTAAAAGCGCTTGTGCTGCCTAATATTTTTGTGTAAACTATGATAGTTTTTGGGGGGATTTTTTGATAAATAGAATGTTCAAAAGAACATAATTATTTGAAATAATTTTTTGTTACAATTTAAAAGTCTTTACTGTCACTTTTGATCAAATGTTTGACAAAGTCTTCATGGTGTGACAGGATGGGCCGTATAGATTGACCGCTAATTTTTTTAAATTTCATTAATGAACCCAGTGGTCGGTTTAACCGAATATTTTCCATCATTGACTGATTTTTTATTTTATTATTTTTTTGACATATTTGCCTGTTTTAGTGGCCTCCGCTGTCACTGCAGAAAAGAACAAACATTCTTCTGCTTTGTGTGGTGGTTCTCTTCATAAAAAAATAAAGGCATAATAGCCTATAAGATCTTCTTTCAATTACAGGATTAAAAATGAAACCGTGAACGAAAACAAAAGCTATAAAATGTCTTATCATTGAAATATGAATATTAAAATGAGTAATAATAAATTATGACGACTTTTACGACCGTCAATGAGAAAGTCTAGCACAACCACTGAATGAACCGTTTCAACAACCCTAAGCACACTTAACCATTTTCTCTAGGCCTTCTCTATTTTTCTCCATTAACCACAAGAAAATATCATCAGCTAGTGCTAACCACAGAAAACGGCTCGTGCCAGCTCTACAAGTGGTGCATTTTCCACTGCTCCTCCATCTAAAGCCATCTTTAATGTTGCACCTTAGTGTGTGACCACATTAGTTCTGGTTTTATACATGCAACAGTGCATTAAAATCTGCTGCAGTAAAATGGCGAGGTTTTTGAAGTGCCGTGTTGCATTGGTGCATCATCATTTTACTGTAATTACTCCAACACAACACACCTAATACTGCACACGTAGAATAACAATGCAGATATATTTTGTCTTTTTATATTTCTTGCTAGAATAGCTGTTGGTTTTATTGATATTTTTTGTTTAGTTTCCATGCTTGTTTGAGTGAAGGAAGTAAACTGAGGCTAGAGCGTTATCATTAGCACATCTTGTGTGTGCGTGTGTCTGTATTGTGTGATCTGCTTCTAACTTACCACTCAGCTCTCATTCTCACCTCCCACTTCTGCTCACAGCATCACCTCCTTGTGGCAAACCGCTCATTTGACTCAGCCTGCATGAGTGTAGTGTTTTTATTAATCACTCACAACCATTTCTCCTTGGTTTCTGCATGTTCCTGTATGTCTGTCTAGTGGTTATGTGTGTGAGTGTTCTTTTGCAGAAACGGTCCTGTCTGTTCAGCTCTTGTATTTTCCCTGATCTGCAGGTCAGGTAGGAGAAAGAAAATGCGTAAAGAAGCGTAGCTCAGCTGATTTAACCCTACGTTGGAAGCCCAGGATACAGTAGCCAACACTGTTCAAGATTTTGCCTCCCCTCTCTACAAACCTATACAGGACTTTCCTAAAGGTATAGTTCAGCAAAAAAAAGAAAATTCTGCCATCATAAACTCACGTGGTCCAAACCTGCATGACTTTCTTTTTTCTAAGACATTTTGAGAAATGTCTTTTATTTTTTGGTCCATTCGATGTAAGTCAATGGTCACCAAAACTTTGTGTTCCACAGAAGAAAGTCATATAGGTTTGGAACATCACATGAGTGAATAAATTATGTCAGAATTAATTTTTTGTGACTGTGATCTATACCTTTAAGACCCATTAGTCAGACAGCTATAGTTGTGCAGGCTACCCACCGACTTGTTGGATGTTCCCTCATTTTGTGTGTGTTTGTGAGTACTCTGATGTATTCACTGTAGCTGGAAAACTGTATTTGATGCTCTGTGTTTTTAAATTGAAACATGATGCATGTAGGGACACAGTCACAGAAACTTTGTGTGAGACCTTCCACCTTCAGAGAGAAGCAATGTCATTACGTAACATCTCAGACAGCCAATATCACTTACACTATTGCTTTGAGCTCGCCATGAAGTAGACAATTAAATGACATTAAATATGAAATGTAAAATAAGTGTGTGTGAGCATATGCATGCATTCCAGGTGTGTTCAAATAACTTTGAGGTATATTTAATAACATCAGTATACGGTAACTCTGGGTATGTCTCATTATTAGACCTATGAACTGTAAACAGATTCAGAAACCCCCTGTCTTATTCCAGAGATTAATGACTGTCTCTCACATGAAATGAAGGAAAGTTTGAATATTAGACCCATAATATGACCGCTTCTAGTGAGCAGTGTATCTCTCTCTATTTTCCCTCTCTTTTTATGCAATGTTATGAGAAAACATCTTTGAAGTTGTGAATAGTCAAATAATTACATCCCTGTATTCATCACTCACAATTTATTTTCCAGAAACTTCATAACGTGTATCCTAACCTAATAAAGTACTGCGTGTTGTGCACGAACAGTACTAGGATGCTCACTATACTAATGATGTATGTAGGGGCGTTTATACATACAGTGGCAAAGTGACTTGAACTCATTGCTATTTTCAGTGAGAGTTGGCAATGTCTATTTGGCAACATGAGTAAAAGCAACCATTGGCGATGCAACAAGTTGAGCAGAGTTGAACTTTATGCAAATAAGTAGCCACTTCCAACATTGGAGCTCACATGACCCACTGCTTGATACAGTTGGACTAGTAGGAATCTCTACAAGAAACCCACAGAGACTTGGCAACCTCCTTAATCAATGCGTGAACTTTATGCCAAGTGTTTTCCATGTGACCCTAACTTTGAAGTTTAACTTGAGACTTTGCATGTTTAGTTGTATTAATTAACACAATGTTCAGTACTTTTGTGTTTTACTACTCTTTCTGTAGTCATAAAAATCACAGATGAGTGGATTATGATTTATTCACAGTAATGAAGAGTTGCACTTACAGTAACTCTAAAGTCTTTTGCATTCTAGTTTACATCAACAGCATGACTGCATTAGAATTCCTTCCAAGTTATTTTGAGAAGCCGAAGGAGGCCTGGAACTTCTGTTTTAATGACTGCTTTGTAAGTGGCACTTAAAGCAGGGAATTATTTTCTGCCTTCAACATACATTACATTTATCATAAGACTTGGTTCACATGAATTCAAACAGCATTTTGATTTATAGTAATATAGTGTTGTTGTGATAAATCCTACTATTGATTTACTCGCTTGAATTATGTTGCGTAACATTTATTTTGGGTGAATGTTGACAGAGAGATGCTGTTCCGGCCATGTCCATGAGCCAGGTGGTCATGGCAACTACTCTTAAAAACTAATGATTTCATGGTTGAAACTGACGGAAACAAAGAAAGTATTAATTTTTTTCTCTGAACAAATATGGATACCTAACCCTAAATATTTAACTTTGGCACATACCTGAAATTGCAGTATTTAGGCTTTGGACTTGCATCCTCAATTCAACACATTATGGTGATTCATGTGAAATCTGTGACCCATATCTAGAGATGAGAATACAGACTTCATAGGAGAATAGAATAGAGATTTTCATAAGAAGTGGATTTTGGTTTTTAAAGCAATATTGGTTGCTATTGTGTACTTAAAAGGATAATTCACCCAAAAATGAGAATTGTCATCATTTACTCACCCTCAAGTTGTTCCAAACCAGTATGAATTTCTTTCTTCTGCTGAACACAAAAGAAGATATTTTAAAGAATGTTGGTAATCAAACAGTTGACGGTAGCCATTGATTCCCACAGTAGAAAAATAATGTAGTCAATGGCTACTGTCAAATGTCTGGTTACCAACATTCTTTAAAATACCTTTTGTGTTCAACAGAAGAAAGAAACTCATACAGGTTTGGAACAACATGAGCTTGAGTAAATAATTTTTTGGGGGATTGGATCAGTTTTGGGTGAACTATCCCTTTAATTGTGCATAAATGTGCATCATTTTCCTCTATTTTTACATTTTAGATGATTTTTACCTCAAATGCAACAATAATTTAACAACACTGTTAAATGTTGTCTGTACTCTCTAAATATTAGTTTTTATTAGTGTAGTTTTTCAATTGAACAATTCAATGAAATAGTGTAATGCTTTAACTTGTAATATTTTTCATAACATGATGAAACTAATTGTTTCTCATCTGGCTCTGAGCGGGAGGTGCCCCCAATTGGCTTGCGCAGATACGCCTCAACGCCATAGGTTCATGCAGTTCCCACTGCTCAGCCAATAAGCGTGCCCAGATCAGTGGACTGTGTTATTTTATAAAAGGCTTCAACAATCGGAGAAAAAGGACGATTTTCCCCCCATAGCATCTAGCAGAGGCAATACCCGTTCCCTTTATCTCAAGGAACCGAGGTTACGTTAGTAACCGAGTCGTTCCTTCGAGATTTTCCCATTGGGTTTTATAATGGGGTTTTTTGATTAATGTGTAAAATAAAGCCTGTGGTAAACATAACTTGATGATACTTTGACTTTTTGTTCTACAATGTAAATTACACACACCCATAGCAAAAATGCAAATTTTGAAGCAGTTATGTTCATTTTTGAAAATTAACTAGAAAAGACAGCTTTGGGTAGAACAAAACGTCAAAGTATTGTCAAGTTATGTTTACCTCAGGCTTTATTTTACTCATAAATTGCAAAAAAAACAACAAAAACATTATAAAACCGCATAATAAAAAAAAAAATCAAAGGAACCAGGGCAAGTTAGTCTTTCGGCTTCTGACGTCATCCCTGCACCACTCTGATGAATGAGTTCATTTTGCCACCTTGTTGGGCTTGAACGGTCAAATATAGCCTACACACTTATGTGCCAAAATGTCTTTGCAAGTATCCTCATAAACACATTTGTTTATGACTTAAGTGAATTTAAACAGCTGAAAAAGAAAGCATGTATCACTATATTAGATCAGTGCATTCAGTCATAAAGTAACAGCAGCCTAATATTTCTGCTGGCATCTGTGCCATTAATGCTAACTAAACAATTGTATTGCTCTTGACTGAGTCCCTTTTGTAACTTTAATAAGAATTATGTATATTCAGTTTACGCTATTACATTTACTGCATAGACTATGCTATCTTTTTTGCACATTTGATTACTTTATACAATTTATGTGGGAGCCTATTTCTATAGTATCTAGTACTTGAAGGTAGGTCTACTTCATTTGTATCTTTGTTCTATTGCAGCATTTTATTTCTAAAGCTTGAAGTTTTCAATTGGGTCTATTCATTTGTGTCTTTGGATTTTGGTCATATCGCCCACCCCTATTGGTCAATATTATTTTCTCCCACCCATGTGGACTTGGATGTGTCATTACAAAAAAGTAGTTTAATGGTAAAAAAAAATGATGATGATTATTTTTAAAGAATTAAATGCCACAGGAAATCATTCATTCACAGTAGTAAGGGTACATTTCATTTAGGAAGTAAACAGAGTCAAAGTTTGTTCAGGTTAGCTGTGAGCTTTACTCGGACACACTTTCACTGCATCCTGCTGTGTGCTGCCATGCTCTCGCTTCTGAACACTGTTCAGAAATGTCCTCCTACTTCCCCATGTGCAGACGTTACAGGCTCTGTGTGTTGTTGGCAACCGTTTCCAGGAAGTGTTTCCCCTCTCCCACTGACTGGTGTGTAAACAGACAGCCACTTGTTTTCATTTACTGTGTGGTTGTAGAGTAAAAGAGAGAAAGATAGTTGCAAAAGAGGGTGGAAGAGTAGAGCAAGATGAATTTAAAGGACAACAAAAGCGAGCTTGTGTGTGTGTAATGCGTGAGGGCAGGGTGAAGTCACAATGTAGGAATGTGTCTGGGCCAGAAGAGCTGACAAGGCCCAGATGACTCTGAGGGAATCCTTGGCACACCCTAACAGGGAACCCCTTCCATCCCTCCTCTCTTTCTCTGTCTTTCCCACACCCATTTTGTGTCCAGACCAAATGTCGGGCCCAGAGCTGCAGAGTATTAGTTTCTCACTAAGAATTCACCTTTTTTCTCTGATTTGAGGTCAGTTTAGCTGTTTCTTAAATATTTGCAAGGTAAAGCGCTCCTAGATCAGCAGAAACCCTCACCTAGAACTATAGGGAGCTATAGCAACAGGAGGACAACGTGCCCTGGTAAACTCATACACACACGCACACACAACTGGAAAGAGAGGGAAACTCAGGGCCATTACTCCCCCCTGTCCTACCTCCCAGTTTTTCCACACCACTGGAGGGACATGCTGCTGCTCTGTGAGGTGATTTCTTTCCACAACAGACTTCAGATGAGTTCATATTGCTCTTACATAATATCGTGTTGAATTAGAGCTGAACCCGCTACAGACTGTGCCATTGGATTCATGATTCAAAAAAGAGACCTAGTCTTTTAATGCTGTGAAATGAGAAGGGCCTCAAGATGAATTCGGGAAATGCTTGCACCATTCGACTCTCCAGGTGTCTCAATGCAGATGCAGTAGTTGATTTTTAGTGGTGCACGATATAATATCGGCAGATATGGTCAATTTTTTACACATCGGTATGCTCCGATGTCAAAATAGGGCCGATAATCATTTCTGTGTATTTGACGTGTGTGTACAGATGTGAGTGTGGGGGCGGGGATGTTTGTTTTTGCACGAGCGCATACATTACGAGGTCAAGTCCTGTCAGTTTAACCATCGCAAGAAGACTGGAACTTGCGCACTGTTTTCTGTCAGCGTATTCTGTCAGGCGTATTTTTGTCCCGCCAAAGCCTCACGCATTCAGCGTGAGACTCACGCAATTGACCCAATTCTCACGCTCTCACGCCACACCCCCGATTTCTCATGCTGAAGTGTCAACCCGGTCGGTCAAATGCCTGAAAGATGAGTTTATCTATAGATCTACCTGTTGAGCCACTCGTGATCGACTAGTTATACCGCAAATTAGTTAAAATATCCCGTAATCTAGAGCGAGCGTGCCCAGATGCGAGACAGATGTGCTCCAAACCGCGCGCGCACCCTCACCGTCTTTCAAACTGCCTTGCTCTCTCTCTCTCTCTCTCTCTCCCTCCCTCCCTCGCGCATATTAATGAATTGAGTTGACTCAATATCTTTGAGAATACACGATGGTAAAAAGGTAGGAAGACCGAAGTTTTTTTTTTCTGAACTACCATTGGTTGTGAATTGTGCTAAAACAACGTTGCCTTATCTTCTCTGAAAAGCTTTCCACACATTCAGATGACATAAACCACACTTTCAAAAAAAAAAAAAAAAAAAAAAAAAATCTATCTACTGATGAAATGTTTTCTGTGTTGAGACAAATCTTGTGCGATGTCCTAAACTGCCTGGATAATCACACAACGTGTGCTGTGTGGTCCGTATAATGACACGTCCGATTCGCGAACTAATGACTCCTTTGAACCGATTCACTTTAATGAATGGTTAAAACAACTGATCTGTCCAACACTGAACTCAAGAGACATAAATCGGAAACACTTTACAATAAGGTTCCATTTATTAAAGTCTAGTTAACTACATTAGTTAACATTCTATTGCTATTAACGTTAGTTTCTATGCGGATTTACTCCATGACAAAACCACCCCAGTCATTCTAGAATGATTCATTCTTTCCAAATAGAGCTATTCAAGTCATCTGGTGAAATTGTTTTTATATCGCAATGTCATTTCTTACCAATATCGTGCAGCCCTAATCCTCGCTATGTGTTTTCTATACAGAGATATTGACATCTGTAAATATCAGTATCGGCCATAACAGCAAAATTAATATCGGTTATCGGTATCGGCCACAATTTTCACATCGGTGCATCACTATTTCTGTTACAAATAAGAGGCTGTTTTTCATTGAATGGTCACTGAAGTCTTGAGGCCCAGTGTTACACTGAATCCACAGCAGATATATAAGATTGTTTTTAGATTTCAGTTTAGCTGCTGCACAAGCTCCATGAAAAGTCAGGTTATAATAAAAAAAATCTGTCTATCATTTACATTTGTGTTTGTACTTTGTTGGTTATAACGAAACAGTTCACTAGTGTACAGAGCTCATAGTGACCCGAGAGGATTCTTCTGACTAACTTAAATGCCTCTGATTGGCCATTGCGTTCACCCTCTCTACAAACATATCTTTGATTGGCTACAACTAGAGATGTGCCCAGACCGGTAACCGCATGATTGGCCCAGACCGGTAACCGGCCGATCCGTCTCACATCTTTTAGATTCTGAGCCGGTCCGTTTTGTTGCCAGCGGCACAGGCAATAGCGTCAGCTGAGCGTTCTCGCTCTCTTCTCTCTGACCGAATCTACCGGTACTGCAGAAAGGCTGGTATCGTTACATTTTTTTAATTTAAATATTGCTTTTTACTGACAAGACAACACTAGTCTAGAATTCAGAGTATTGAACGGAGTTCATAGAGTCAGGCAGTGCTTCTGTAGCTAGTCATTCAAAGTAGCAAGGAAAAATGTATGGGATATTTTTGCTTCCTGTAATCTATGCACAGTGCCCCCAAAGAGACAAAAATGACTCTGATATCAGGACATTTGAAGTATATCACTGCGCTTATTTCACAAGAACTGAGCTCTTGACTTCAAATTCTCAGGCTCTCTAGTACAGACAGATCTCATTGCCTGAGGGAAGATGAAGAGAAGAATCTGCTGATCTGTTCTTCAAAGCAGAACACACTCTTTCATGCTTTTTTCCTCCCTCTCATTCACTTGTACATCTAAATCATCTCATTCCTTCTATTAACGCTTGTCATTACAAAAAAAAAAACACCAAGAAGTCGAAAAAGACCGAACATTATTAAGTAAACATGCAGTCATGATTACTAGTATTTTTCCCCCGTACAATTTTTTTCCAAGCATTGCTGGAAATTCGGTCATTGACGGGCTAAATGTGTGTATGTGTGTTTAAATTGTTTGGCCGCGTGCCTTCTTTTTTGAAAGGGAAATGGGAATCTTGGTGCTTTACTGCTGCGTAGTCTCACTGCTGCAGGTCTCCCTCCACGAGCCGATCTCATTTTGCTTTGGTAGCCTGTTCCCATCTGCTGCCCAGAGTCTTGACCCATGATGACGTCATGACTGACATGACCTGTTTCCGTCTATATGATTGTGAGACAAAAATTGTCTTAATCTAGAACAAGAGAGGAAAGGAGTCAGATGTTTGTCTCATTGGGACAGGGAAGCCCCCTTTCTGTAACTCCAAGTCTGAGACAAAAGCCAGTGCAACCTAGGTTTCTCTTGGTTATCAGAATTGATGTGGATGCAGACTTTCCCACTGCAGAGCAGTGAAACTCCTGATTGTATCCACACAACGCAAGGCTAATCTTAACCCAAGTACACACAAACACATGCTCGTTGGAATTCAGGAACACCCCTGTATTTTCTCTCACTATCTTTTGAATCGGCTCCAAGGATTTTCCATTGTCTTTCTCTTTGGTCCATTCATGAACGGTCTCCCAGAAACAAATGTTCTTGTCCACTTTGTGTACCTTATGTGTTAAGCGATATCAGAAATTGTGATTCGTT